>NC_074684.1:29813413-30413413 GCF_029448725.1 Salvelinus fontinalis | reverse complement strand
AGTCCATTCCTCCTTCTTTTCCTGTCCCTTACTCCGTTTACTCCGCTGCTTGGTTCTGGAGATTTGGTGGGTGATTCTGTAACGGCAGTCCTCCTCCTCTTCATCTTCGGAAGAGGAGGAGTATTGAGGGAACCAAGGCGCAGCGTAGAGAACAGACATATTTTATTAACGAAACACGAACTTGATTAAACTAACAAAAACAACAAACGGTGTAGACAGACCTAGAAGACGTACTTACATAAAACAAGAAAACGCACGAATAGGAACATAGGCTACACAAACCGAACAAACCGTAAACAGTCCCGTGGTGTACAGACACAGACACGGAAGACAATCACCCACAACGAACACTGTGACAACGCCTACCTAAATATGACTCTTAATTAGAGGAACGCCAAACACCTGCCTCTAATTAAGAGCCATACCAGGCAACCCAAAACCAACACAGAAACAGAAAACATAGAATGCCCACCCAACCTCACGTCCTGACCAACTAACACACATAACAAACTAACATAAATAGGTCAGGAACGTGACACATACCTTATTATTATCTATCCAGATACCTAGTAACTTTACCCTGCCTTCATGTACATATCTACCTCAAATACCTTATTATTATCTATCCTGATACTTAGTCACTTTACCCTGCCTTCATGTACATATCTACCTACATTTTACATTTTTTTACATTTTAGTCATTTAGCAGATGCTCTTATCCAGAGCGACTTACAGTAGAGTGCATACATTTTTTACATTTCATATACTGAGACAAGGATATCCCTACCGGCCAAACCCTCCCTAACCCGGACGACACTATGCCAATTGTGCGTCGCCCCACAGACCTCCCGGTTGCGGCCGGCTGCGACAGAGCCTGTGCACGAACCCAGCCCAGCCTGGGCGCGAACCCAGAGACTCTGGTGGCGCAGCTAGCACTGCGATGCAGTGCCCTAGACCACTGCGCCACCCGGGAGACCTCAAATACCTTATTATTATCTATCCTGATACCTAGTGTTACAGCTCTCGTTGGTGGTATGAAGAGTGGACCAAGGCGCAGCGTCGTAAGTGTTCATGATAATTTTATTTCAAAAACACTCAAACAAAATAACAAACGTGAAAACGAAAGCGCACAGTTCTGTCAGGCAGAAACACTAAACAGAAAACAAGATCCCACAACCTAATGGTGGAGAAAAGGGCTGCCTAAATATGATCCCCAATCAGAGACAACGAAAGACAGCTGCCTCTGATTGGGAACCACACTCGGCCAAAAAAAAAGAAACAGAAAACATAGAATGCCCTCCCAAATCACACCCTGACCTAACCAAATAGAGAAATAAAAGGCTATCTAAGGTCAGGGCATGACACCTAGTCACTTTAACCTGCCTTCATGTACATATCTACCTCAAATACCACGTACCTCTGCACATTGATCTGGTACTGGTACTCCCTGTATACAGCTCCACATTGATCTGGTACTGGTACTCCCTGTATATAGCTCAACATTGATCTGGTACTGGTACTTCCTGTATATAGCTCCACAATGATCTGGTACTGGTACTCCCTGTATATAGCTCCACATTGATCTGGTACTGGTACTCTCTGTATATAGCTCCACATTGATCTTGTACTGGTACTCCCTGTATATAGCTCCACATTGATCTGGTACTGGTACTCCCTGTATATAGCTCCACATTGATCTGGTACTGGTACTTCCTGTATATAGCTCCACATTGATCTGGTACTGGTACTCCCTGTATATAGCTCCACATTGATCTGGTACTGTTACTTCCTGTATATAGTTCCACATTGATCTGGTACTGGTACTCCCTGTATATAGCTCCACATTGATCTGGTACTGGTACTTCCTGTATATAGCTCCACATTGATCTGGTACTGGTACTCCCTGTATATAGCTCCAAATTGATCTGGTACTGGTACTTCCTGTATATAGCTCCATTATGCGTATTCTATTTTATTTGTTGTGCTATTATTTCATTTGTATTATTATTTTGAAAATCTGCATTGTTGGGAAAGACTCGTAAGCAAGCATTTGACAGTAAAGTCTACACCAGCTGTATTCGGCACGTGACAAATAACATGTGGTTTGATTTGATTTGATATGCCTTGATGTGGATGCGTTAATAAAGACTGAGAGGTGCACAGGTTCCACGACAACCCATATGAAAGGGGCTGCGCTGAAGGAGGATATTTTTAGAACGGTCAAGTGGTTTGTTCTCCCTGGAAACCAGCCTGCTGCTGCTTCAGTGATTGGGTACTTGACGTCAGCCAAGCCAAGCCGTGGACCAAGGCTTAACACTATGGATGGGCTGGAACCCAAAGGTTTTTTTTCAAGGCAGAGGTGTTGTACGTAGTAAATGCCCCTTCTGTTTCAGAGTAACCTGGGTTAATCTCTTCTTCCTCCTGAAGTGTGCACTCGTTCACTACTCCCCACAAGGCTAAAAGCATTGGACCGATGAAGGCACGGGCTAGAAAGAAGGACTTTTCATATACAGGTCAAGTGAACAAGTGCATACTTCGGGAGAATGGAGAGGGTATTGGTATGCAACCATTGCTTCCCCTCTGCTTCAAGCGCAGCGGTTGACAGACCATATTCAGTACAGTGTATTATGTGATGCTATTGGCTCTCACAGAGGATATAAAACAACACCAATTACACATCTGTATGAACTTACACTACCACTACACTATTTGGGGTTACTTACAAATGTCCTTGTTTTTGAAAGAAAAGCTATTTTTTTGTCCATTAAAATAACATCAAATTGATCAGAAATACAGTGTAGACATTGTTAATGTTGTAAATGACTATTGTAGCTGGAAACGGCAGATATTTTTATTGAATATCTAATAGGCAGAGGCCCATTATCAGCAATCATCACTCCTGTGTTCCAATGGCACAATGTGTTAGCTAATCCAAGTTTATCATTTTAAAAGGCTAATTGATCATTAGAAAACACTTTTGCAATTATGTTAGCACAGCTGGAACTGTTGTTCTGATTAAAGAAGCAATAAAACTGGCCTTCTTTAGACTCGTTGAGTATCTGGAACCTTTCTTCAGAAACTAGTCAGTCTATTCTTGTTCGGAGAAATGAAGGCTATTCCATGCGACAAATTGCCAAGAAACTGAAGATCTTGTACAATGCTGTGTACTACTTCCTTCACAGAACAGTGCAAACTGGCTCTAACCAGAATAGAAAGAGGAGTGGGAGGCCCCGGTGCACAACTGAGCAAGAGGACAAGTACATTAGAATGTCTAGTTTGAGAAACAGATGCCTCACAAGTCCTCAACTGGCAGCTTCATTAAATAGTACCCGCAAAACAACAGTCTCAACGTCAACAGTGAAGAGGCGACTGCCATTTCCAACTACAATAGTCATTTACAACATTAATGTCTACACTGTATTTCTGATCAATTTGATGTTATTTCAATGGACAAAAAATTTGATTTTCTTTCAAAAACAAGGACATTTCTAAGCGACCCCAAACTTTTGAACGCGAGTGTACATTTCAACAAGGTTACTCATAAATTTGATTTGAGTCCTCACTTGCTGCAGTCTCAGTTGATTCAATACAATACATTTACAGTAGAGTAGGCTATATGACATTTAATATCAGACAGATCCATTTAATATCAGACAGACCCATTTAACATCAGACAGACCCATTTAATATCAAACAGACCAGCTTAATATCAGCCAGACCCATTTAATATCAGACAGACCAGTTTAATATCAGACAGACCTGCTTAATATCAGCCAGACCCATTTAATATCAGACAGACCCATTTAATATCAGACAGACCCATTTAATATCAGCCAGACCCTTTTAATATCAGACAGACCCGCTTAACATCAGACAGACCTGTTTAATATCAGACAGACCTGTTTAATATCAGACAGACCTGTTTCATATCAGACAGACCTGTTTAATATCAGACAGACCCTTTTAATATCAGACAGACCAGCTTAATATCAGACAGACCCGTTTAATATCAGACAGACCCGTTTAATATCAGAAAGACCCGTTTAATATCAGACAGACCCATTTAATATCAGACAGACCTGTTTAATATCAGCCAGACCTGTTTAATATCAGACAGACCTGTTTAATATCAGAAAGACCTGTTTAATATCAGAAAGACCCAAGGTCAATGTCACTTTGCCTGAGGAAAGAGAGAAATAGAGAGAAAGAAATAGGTGAATCAACATGGGTGTCCCTATCTAATAAAATTTGTAAAAATGTGTCACTACATTCCCCTGATACAACCACCCCCCTCCCAAGCACACACAAAACATCAGGTCTCTCGCATCATTGGTCACTGTCCCTCAGAAAGGAGGCTCTAGCATATAGGAAACACAATGCAGTACGTCATTCATCGGGGGACAGATAGCATCTTATCTGCAGGCTTCCTCCACAGTGCAAGGACAGCATCGGAAATATAATACACGCTCCGGCCTCTGTTTATCCTGCAGATTAGCGGGCTTTTTATGCTGGGGGGGGGGGGGGGGGGGGGGGTTATTGCCCTCTGTGTTGGAAAAGTAGTCTACTGAGAGAAGCACTTCGGTCGGCACATTGATTTCAGAACAGACAGTACTAGCCGACCCACACACCTGGGTTCAAGTAGTGTTCGTTGTCGATCAAATAGTTTAGCTGCTCTCGATTCAGCTTGCCTGGCTGGCCAGGCAATGGAACCAATCGAGCAGTTCCAAAAGTGCAAATCGGCTAAATGGAACCAATAGAGTAGTACCCAAAGTGGCAAACCCCACCCATCTGGCATCACTCCAGAAATATTTTATTAAACACTTAAAGTATTTGGAAGACAAAAAATACTACTTGAGCCCAGGTCTGGAACACTTACGTCACCCTGAGTTTGAGTTTCTATGAGAGTTGGAGGTTGTGTTTTGGTTGTGTTTTGGTTGTGTTTTGGTTGTGTTTTGGTTGAGGAGCTCAGTGCTCATTCCTGCTTTGCCCTTGCCTGACGATTAAAACTGAATTCTTCCCCTGCTCTATGTTCGCTACATTCTTCAGTCTGAGACTGCCATCATTGAAGTCATTTGTGTTGACGTCAAAATGAGGGGTATTGTACAAAACAAAGTCATCAGCGATAGGATCATCTCTAACCAATCAGAGTATCAAAGCCAATGAAGAATTTGCTAGCTACAGTAAATCACACACACACGGTAATATCAGACAGACCAGTTTAATATCAGACAGACCTGCTTAATATCAGCCAGACCCATTTAATATCAGACAGACCCATTTAATATCTGCCAGAACCATTTAATATCAGACAGACCAGTTTAATATCAGACAGACCTGGTTAATATCAGCCAGACCCATCACACACACACGCACGCACGCACGCACACACACACACACACACACACACACACACACACACACACACACACTCTCTCTCACACATCAGAACATCTGTCACCGGCAATGGCGTCTGCCACTTAATTGGGCACACATTCGAAAATGCACCAAGTTCATTATACAAATGTCAGTGCCGTGCTGACAAGGGATGGAGGGAGGGTGGAATGGAGGAGTGGGAGAGTGGAGCTGCTGGACCCTTAGTAATAGAGGAGTGGGAGAGTGGAGCTGCTGGACTCTTAGTAATAGAGGAGTGGGAGAGTGGAGCTGCTGGACTCTTAGTAATAGAGGAGTGGGAGAGTGGAGCTGCTGGACTCTTAGTAATAGAGGAGTGGGAGAGTGGAGCTGCTGGACTCTTAGTAATAGAGGAGTGGGAGAGTGGAGCTGCTGGACCCTTAGTAATAGAGGAGTGGGAGAGTGGAGCTGCTGGACCCTTAGTAATAGAGGAGTGGGAGAGTGGAGCTGCTGGACTCTTAGTAATAGAGGAGTGGGAGAGTGGAGCTGCTGGACCCTTAGTAATAGAGGAGTGGGAGAGTGGAGCTGCTGGACTCTTAGTAATAGAGGAGTGGGAGAGTGGAGCTGCTGGACTCTTAGTAATAGAGGAGTGGGAGAGTGGAGCTGCTGGACTCTTAGTAATAGAGGAGTGGGAGAGTGGAGCTGCTGGACCCTTAGTAATAGAGGAGTGGGAGAGTGGAGCTGCTGGACTCTTAGTAATAGAGGAGTGGGAGAGTGGAGCTGCTAATGAGATTTCATCCAGCTGAAAGGCTTCTCAGTCAGACCTCACATACAGTGTGTGTGGTGTGTGTGTGTGTGTGTGTGCGCAGTAGCGGATTTAGGTATAGGTGACATGGGCAGCCGCCCTGGGCGTCACCGTTTCTATCGCTCAGTTCCACGTCACGTCAATGATATCATGTCACAGTGTGGGACTGTGGGTCAATTAACCTTGTCGGTGTGGGCGCCCTGATTCTAGTTTGTGAGCTAGGCAGGCTCCCACTCTGAAGTATGAGATGGGGAGGGGGGCAGGGGTAGGTTGACCTCAGGTCTCCCCACTGGAAGCCCAAGGTAGGGGGAGCGGGGGAATCTATCAAATAGCGCACCTCTAACTTTGTACAGTACTAATGCAATTAGTAATGCAATTATTTGTGCAATTTAGTTTGTGTGTTACTTATTTGAAGTTCAAAAGTATAATAATCAGGTTCTCTTCTTTATAAGTGTGTTATTGTCACGACTTCCGCCGAAGTTGGTGCCTCTCCTTGTTCGGGCGGCGTTGGGCGGTCGTCGTGACCGGCTTTCTAGCTGCCACCGATCTATGTTTCTTTTTCCATTTGTTTTGTCTTGATTGTACACACCTGGTTCCCACTACGTTATAATTTATTCCCTATTTAACCCTCTAGTTCTCACATGGTTTTGTGCGTGTTTGTTCTTTGTTTAGTGTTCAAGACTTCTGTGAGCTGGTGTGTTTTCCCTGTGTGGAAATGTTGTTGTTTCTTTTCGAGTAAAGTACGTCTTTTACTCAGTTCTGTGTCCTGCGCCTGACTCCGTCCTAACTCCGCACCCAGGCCTCCGTTACCAGTGGAGGAGTGCGTCCAGCACAATGCTCCAAAATCTTGGCACAGCCATGGATCGCGTGCTGCACACCATGGAGCGATAGGAGAGAGGGGTTTTCCCACAACCCCATCAACTTCATCCCAACCCACACCACTGTCCACCCCTTCGTCACCTGTACTCGGTGGGATTCGGCTCTCGCTCCTGCGGGCATATGATGGGACGGCTGCTGGGTGCCAGGGGTTCCTACTCCAGTTGGAGCTCTACCTGGCGACCGTCCACCCGGCTCCCTCGGGATACCAGAGCGTGTCCTCCCTCATCTCCTGTTTGTCGGGGAAAGCACTTGAGTGGGCCAACGCCGAATGGGGAGGAATAGACGCAGCGTTGGTCCGCTATGAGGATTTCACCCGCCGCTTCCGGGCGGTCTTAGATCATCCACCTGAGGGGAGAGCGGCGTGGGAACGCTTGTTCCATCTCAGACAGGGGATGAGGAGCGCACAGGACTTCGCACTGGACTTCAGGACCCTGGCTGCCAGTGCGGAATGGAATTAGAGGGCCCTGATTGACCATTACCGGTGTAGTCTACATGAGGACGTTCGTCAGGAGCTGGCATGCAGGGACACCACCCTTACCCTCGACCAGCTGGTGGATTTATCCATCCGGCTGGATAACCTGTTGGCCACCCGCGGACGTCCGGATTGGGGTCCGTCCATTCCATTCCCCAGCTCCTCCGATCCTACACTTCTGGAGCTCGGAGGTGCTGCTCTAAGGGTGACAGGAGGGGGGGCCGTTTCCTGCCCCACCTGTGGCCGCAGAGGGCACACTGCTGGTCGGTGCTGGAGAGGTTCCCCAGGGAGTCGAGGCAGCAGGCAGAGTACTGGTGGATCATCCTAGGTGAGTAGGCACCCGACTCACCCAGAGCTCCCTGTTGCGCACATGTGTGTATGTATAGAATTTCCTGAGTTTTCCCCGCATTCCCAGCATAAGGCGCTAGTAGATTCAGGCGCAGCTGGTAACTTCATTGACCGTTCATTTGCACTTATATTAGGGATCCCTATTGTTCCTGTTGATGTGCCCTTCCCTGTACATGCCTTAGATAGTCGTCATTTAGGGTCGGGGCTGATTAGGGAGGTCACAGCTCCACTATGTATGATAACGCAGGAGGGTCATGAGGAGAGAATTAGTCTCATCCTGATCGATTCTCCTGCGTTTCCTGTGGTGTTGGGCCTTCCCTGGTTGGCCTATCATGATCCCACTATTTCGTGGCAACAGAGGGCTCTCAAGGGATGGTCTCGTCAGTGCTCAGGTAGGTGTATAGGTGTTTCCATAGGTGCAACTACGGTGGAGAGACCAAACCAAGTCTCCACCGTGCACATCCCCCTGAATATGCCGATTTGGCTCTCGCCTTCTGTAAAAAGAATGCGAATCAATTACCACCGCATCGATGGGGGGATTGTGCGATAAATCTCCTGGTAGACGCAGCACTTCCCAGGAGTCACGTGTATCTTCTGTCACAGGAGGAGACGGCGGCTATGGAAACATATGTCTCCGAATCTCTGGGACAGGGATACATTCGGCCCTCCAATTTACCTGCCTCCTCGAGTTTCTTTTTGTGAAGAAGAAGGATGGACTTTACGTGCGGAGCCCACTCCCACTCAGTGTCCAGTTGGGCGTCTGTACGTTCTGTCATGTCCGTGATCGTTTGATCTGTTGGGCCCACACGTCACCCTCCTCTGGTCATCCTGGTATCGGTCGGACAGTGCGCTGTCTTAGTGGGAAGTACTTTAAATATATCCCATAGGCAGAGATGGCCCAGAACTCACTCCAGCACTCCTCTATGAACCTGTCTCTCTTCCAGTGCATGTTGGGGTATCAGCCGGTCCTGGTACCATGGCATCAGAGCCAGACCGAGGCTCCTGTGGTGGACTATTGGGTGAGGCGTTCGAGGGAGACCTGGGAGGCTGCCCACGGGTACTTTAAACGGGCCGAAGAGCGGCAGAAGGCAAGCGCTGACCTCCACCGCAGCAAGGCCCTGGTGTTCGCAACGGGGGACCGGGTCGGGCTCTCGACCCGAAACCTGCCCCTCCGCCTGCCCTGCCGGAAGCTGGGTCCACGGTTTGTGGGGCCGTTTAAAGTCCTGAGGAGAATAAACGAGGTGTGTTATAGGTTACAGCTCCCCCTTATTACTGTATTAACCAGTCGTTTCATGTGTCTCTCCTCAGGCCAGTGGTGGCTGGTCCCGTGGATTGGGAGGGGTACGGTCCGGAGGAGAGATGCTGGGTGTCGGTGGAGGACGTCTTGGACCCATCTATGCGGAGAGAGTTTCACCGCCTCCACCCTGATCGCCCTGCGCCTCGTCCTCCGGGTTGTTCTCCAGCTGTGGGAGCCGAGTAATTTCTGTGTGTATAATTTTACCCTGTTGCCTGCCTAGGTTTGTGCGGGATTGTTTTATTTTGTGATGTAGCTCGGTGAGGTTGTGCCTAATTTTTGTTTCACGCAGTTAAATAGAGTGTGTTATTTAGGAGCTTTGTTTGTTCCTCCGTGTGTGAGTAACAGTTGTCTCTGTTGTCGAGGGCGTTTGACTTCTGGATTGTGCCATACCTGTATTTGGTGGACTTGCCTATTAAAAGTATGCATCTCAGACATCTCTGCTCTCCTGCGCCTGACTCCTTCACCTACCTCCTAACGCAACATTGTCACACCTGTGATTGAATTAAAAACAACATAAAGGTTGAGAATTAAAGCAATACACTCTAGACTGTAGTGACGCTGACATCAATTAGTATACAGTAACACTCTTTGTGGACTCCATTTAATCACATCTGTTACAATTCCATGTTGCACAACCACAAATAATAATGAGGAAGATACAAGGGCATGAAGTAATGACAAACAACAGAGCTGCAAGAACACCTGTGTGTTCTCATTCTAGAAGCCTCTGCGTTCACTATCTGGAAATATTTTGAGAACCATCTCAAAAATAAAATACAAGTCTTGTGAATGCTAGGAAGAGCTTGGGCTGGTATTTCATTTCCTTATCATCAGGATATTCATTCATTGGACCATGTTGATCATGTTCTGCTTTAAGTAGGAGAAGTGGAATGTTGGTTTGCATCAATTTCCTTGGCAATAACAAAGGTGAATGCCATGTCTCCCGTAGTTGTGATTCCTAGAAACAGCAGAAGTTGTCTGACTGCTGTAGGTGCACATGTACTGTACCTCCCCCGACATTACTCTTCCACTTTCGGCTACTTTCGGCTTACCACTCAAACGCACCCAATGTGTGTCTGAAAGCAATGCCTCCTGGGTATGTGATTTGGGCAAACATTAGCCCTATTATTTGCCATGAAACAATAAGGGGAAAAATGCTATGCCAGGTGCTATGCCAGGTGCTATGCCAGTCAGTTGTTGGAGGCTGTTAGTGTTGATATAGTGATGAGTGAGATATCTTTATCTCTGACGGAAGAAACCAGTATCTCAATGGTTTCTGAGACCTATCGTCATTGCAGCTGCTGTAAAGAAGTGTTTTCGGTGAATACTTGAATGAATCTTTGATACAGCGGCAGCGGGTGACTTAAAATATCATCAATTTTTGAAGAGCGAAAACTTTGTTGTCAATGGTGTAAACAGATGCATCGTTTTAATTACATGGACGACATTTAGATATTTTAGTGTTTCGTTGTTTGTATTGTTTATAATTTTCCTTCCTGGAGGAGCCTCCTCTGCTTTGGTATCCAACAATTACATCAGGAAAAATACATTTGTACTCCAATGCTTGCTTGGTGGGTTTCATGTGTATGAGGAGTGAACAAGTGTCTCCCCTAGCCACAGGACCCTGCAGAATGTCACATGGTCCAGCCAATGATGCAGGACAGCCTGTGTCATGGACGTCTGAGATGAGAGCAGAGACTGAAGAAGGGGATGAAAAAAATAAATGATAGGAAGAGGGGGATGATGTGGATGATTTAAGCCAGTTCTGCACTTTATCACTCATTGTGGTTCTGCAAGAGTTTTCACATTCCCAAAATACTTTTTATTCTGAGAACTGTAACTAAGGACAAGTGTTTTTATGACAATGTTGGACTGGGGCATTTCTAACGGAGTAGCGGGCTCTTGTTTGTGGAATGGGAGTTTGCCTTATCTGATCAGTATTTTAATATTAATTTGCTTTATCAACACCTAGTGGCAGATTGATGTAGGGAAAGAGGGCCACTTCCCTTTCCTCAACCCGACCCACAATCCCATGAGGCTGATGATATACAAACATACACCACCATACTGACAAAAATTCTGACTTAATCCTTGCTGTGTTTTTTGTTTATATACTGTAAATATTTGTTGGTATAGTTCAGAATAGTCAGGGTGCCATGCTGTTTTGTGAAAAATATATTTTCTGTCTGGAAACATGACATTTGTGACGTGGTATTTCAGTACTTGAAAATGTGGTTGATTGTTTATTCCAGGTCAGTAAACTTGTCATCTACAGTAATTAATTCATAATTTATTATATAATTATAATGAGGCGATATCATTTTCTACAGTATGAATGTATGTTTCGGAAAAGCTGACCACGACTCCATTTTGTTGATTCCAGCCTACAAACAGAAATTAAAACTACAAGCTCCCGCGCTCAGGTCTGTTCAACGCTGGTCCGACCAATCTGATTCCACGCTTCAAGACTGCTTCGATCACGCGGATTGGAATATGTTCCGCACCGAGTCCAACAACAACATTGAAGAATATGCTGATTCGGTGAGCGAGTTCATTAGGAAGTGCATTGACGATGTCGTACCCACAGCAACGATTAAAACATTCCCAAACCAGAAACCGTGGATTGACGGCAGCATTCGCGTGAAACTGAAAGCGCGAACCACTGCTTTTAACCAGGGCAAGGTGACCGGAAATATGACCGAATACACACAGTGTAGCTATTCTCTCCGCAAGGCTATCAAACAGGCTAAGTCCCAGTACAGAGACAAAATTGAATCGCAATTCAACAGCTCAGACACAAGAGGTATGTGGCAGGGTCTACAGTCTATCACGGATTACAAAAAGAAAACCAGCCCCGTCGCGGACCAGGATGTCTTGCTCCCAGACAGGCTAAATACCTTTTTTGCCCGCTTTGAGGACAATACAGTGCCACTGAAACGGCCCGCTACCAAAACCTGCGGGCTCTCCTTCACTGCAGCCGAGGTGAGTAAAACATTTAAACGTGTTAACCCTCGCAAGGCTGCAGGCCCAGACGGCATTCCCAGCCGCGTCCTCAGAGCATGCGCAGACCAGCTGGCTGGTGTGTTTACGGACATATTCAATCAATCCTTATCCCAGTCTGCTGTTCCCACATGCTTCAAGAGGGCCACCATTGTTCCTGTTCCCAAGAAAGCTAAGGTAACTGAGCTAAACGACTACCGCCCCGTAGCACTCACTTCCGTCATCATGAAGTGCTTTGAGAGACTAGTCAAGGACCATATCACCTCCACCCTACCGGACACCCTAGACCCACTCCAATTTGCTTACCGACCCAATAGGTCCACAGACGACGCAATCGCAACCACACTGCACATTGCCCTAACCCATCTGGACAAGAGGAATACATATGTGAGAATGCTGTTCATCGACTACAGCTCAGCATTTAACACCATAGTACCCTCCAAACTCGTCATCAAGCTCGAGACCCTGGGTCTCGACCCCGCCCTGTGCAACTGGGTCCTGGACTTCCTGACGGGCCGCCCCCAGGTGGTGAGGGTAGGTAACAACATCTCCACCCCGCTGATCCTCAACACTGGGGCCCCACAAGGGTGCGTTCTGAGCCCTCTCCTGTACTCCCTGTTCACCCACGACTGCGTGGCCATGCACGCCTCCAACTCAATCATCAAGTTTGCGGATGACACTACAGTGGTAGGCTTGATTACCAATAACGACGAGACGGCCTACAGGGAGGAGGTGAGGGCCCTCGGAGTGTGGTGTCAGGAAAATAACCTCACACTCAACGTCAACAAAACAAAGGAGATGATTGTGGACTTCAGGAAACAGCAGAGGGAGCACCCCCCTATCCACATCGACGGGTCAGTAGTGGAGAAGGTGGAAAGTTTTAAGTTCCTCGGTGTACACATCACGGACAAACTGAATTGGTCCACCCCACACAGACAGCGTTGTGAAGAAGGCGCAGCAGCGCCTCTTCAACCTCAGGAGGCTGAAGAAATTCGGCTTGTCACCAAAAGCACTCACAAACTTCTACAGATGCACAATCGAGAGCATCCTGTCGGGCTGTATCACCGCCTGGTACGGCAACTGCTCCGCACACAACCGTAAGCCTCTCCAGAGGGTAGTGAGGTCGGCAGAACGCATCACCCGGGGCAAACTACCTGCCCTCCAGGACACCTACACCACCCGATGTCACAGGAAGGCCATAAAGATCATCAAGGACAACAACCACCCAAGCCACTGCCTGTTCACCCCGCTATCATCCAGAAGGCGAGGTCAGTACAGGTGCATCCAAGCAGGGACCGAGAGACTGAAAAACAGCTTCTATCTCAAGGCCATCAGACTGTTAAACAGCCACCACTAACATTTAGCGGCCGCTGCCAACATACTGACTCAACTCCAGCCACTTTAAAAATGGGAATTGATGGAAATTATGTAAAAATGTACCACCAGCCACTTTAAACAATGCCACCTAATATAATGTTTACATACCCTACATTACACATCTCTTATGTATATGTATATACTGTACTCTATATCATCTACTGCATCTTGCCATCTTATGTAATACATGGACCACTAGCCACTTTAAACTATGCCACTTTATGTTTACATACCCTACAGTACTCATCTCATAGGTATATACCGTACTCTATACCATGTACTGCACCATTGCCTATGCCGTTCTGTACCATCACTCATTCATATATCTCTATGTACATATTCTTTATCCCTTTACACTTGCGTGTATAAGGTAGTAGTTGCGGAATTGTTAGGTTAGATTACTTGTTGTTATTACTGCATTGTCGGAACTAGAAGCACAAGCATTTTGCTACACTCGCATTAACATCTGCTAACCATGTGTATGTGACTAATAAGATTTGATTTGATTTGATTTGATGTTTTATCCAAGTGTGCTGATTTGGGAGCTGTCAGATGTTCTTGACAGGTAAGGAGAGTTTCGGGAAGCTTGTGTCATGTTTTTTATTTTTATTTTACCTTTGTAGAACAACAGATTTTTACCGTGTCAGCTCAGGGATTTGATCTTGCAACCTTTCAGCTAGTAGTCCAACGCTCTAACCACTAGACTACCTGCCGCCCCACGTAACAGAAAATGTTTTGCTACAGAAAATGTAAATTAGCATTTCTTATTGGACAAGTCCAGGTAGTCCCTCCCTGTTTCAGTCAGTTTTCTTCCATTTGGTGTTTAATGAACACAACCCTGATGTCTGCAGATTGTGTCTGGTAGTCAACAGTCATTGTACTGAACAGTCATTCTACTCAGGTATTATCCACATATACTTTGTGGGTTTTCTGCCTGGGCCAGCTTAAATATATCCTGTTTAAGCCAAACTGAACGCTTAGCTGGCCACCCACCATTGTTTCAAGATGGCACAGCTTTCAGTCTGGTTTTGCCAGGCTATGGCAGCTCAAATGGCATCTTTCGCCACACTCCCCAGGCAGTAAACAGAGTGGGTGGAAGCTATTCCCAGCAGCAAACAGGTGCCATCAGGTGGCATCAGGTGTCCTTTCAAAAGGTCAGGAATAGAAAAGAGATGAAGCCGGAGCTTGTCCTAGATATGCTGTTACTAGAACAGATGCTCTCAGAGGACAAGTGAGCAGTGGATCTGGGTTCAAATAGTATTCAAACTATGTAAAATACTTTGAGTGTTTGCTCTAGCCTGCCTTATGTACCGTTTTTGGGACATTCATATTGGTCCATTAAGCCAGGCAAGCTCATTCAAGCACAGATAAAGTATTTGAAATTATTTCAAATAGTACTTGAAACCAGGTTTCATCAGCAGGTTATAGAGCCATTTTACACAGGGTGGTAGCCATGATGTAAATCTGGGATGGAAGCTGATTTGTTCATAGGAAATTAGGTTAGCCAAGTGGGTTGCATCACTCCTGTCATTTAAACAGGTCAGTGTGTGTGTGTGTGTGTGTGTGTGTGTGTGTGTGTGTGTGTGTGTGTGTGTGTGTGTGTGTGTGTGTGTGTGTGTGTGTGTGTGTGTGTGTGTGTGTGTGTGTGTGTGTGTGTGTGTGTGTGTGTGTGTGTGTGTGTGTGTGTGTGTGTGTGTGTGATTGTTCTGTCGTCCGTGTTTGTTTTGGTTTATCCATCAGAACATTACAGCCTTGTTGAAGCTGAAAGAGAAAAAGCAGGTGGAGAATTCAATATGGCGGTTAAGTTTAATCAGTAGCCCCTGACCGTATGTATCCAACCAAACCAAATTGACATTGGAAAAATCCAAATGAGTTTTTCTTTATTTGAGAAAAACATCTTCTGTAGTTACATGGAAGGATTATATGTTATGATATGTGAGATGCTCTTGTCTGAGCTGAGGTAAAATACCCAGAATCTCTCTGCTGTTTAACCCAGGGACACACACAGCCAATCGTGAGGCAGCTGTCTAGGATGGCCGCCTACAAATATTTCTCCTGTCTTTGGTCTCCATGGTGATAGTGGTTGCATGATGTGAATGAGATAAATTGTACCCAGGGGAGTCGGTGGTTGTAATGCAGCAGTTTAGAGTCATAGTTAGCAAAGAGTATGTGATTTTTGTGGGTTTTACAAGATTGAAAACTCTTATTCTCCATCAAAAGTGCCTAATCCAGGAATAGGCTTCATCTGATTTTTGTGAAACTGTCCCTAAATGTCTACAGAGCCAAATCTATTGACAAGTGCACAGGTATTGACATAGAGAATAAGGGGAAGCTTAGTCTGTCCAACAACAACAAGAACAGTTTTCTTAACAGGGGAGCACCTAAAAACAACCGAATCAGTGAAAAAGCTCAAGCCATTTGGCAAAAAGTCCCCTTCAGCAATGCATTCTGGACCTTATCACTGAAAGATTTACGCTGCACTTGGCGTAAGTCGATCCCTCAACTTTCGCTCAATGTTCCACCAACCTTCAAGGAAGGCACCCATGATTCCTAGACTACTTCCTCCCAAAGTCCTACAATCTAGCAATTGTAAACCCACCAATCAGCCTGACTACTGAAGTTCATGTTTACATTTAGTCATAGGTCACCGTACAAGTACAAGAGGGACCAGTACGTCTGGCTGCTAGCCAGAGAAGAGTGAATGTCACAACTTCTGCGGAAGTCGATGCCTCTCCTTGTTCGGGCGGTGCTCGGCGGTCGACGTCACCGGTCTTCTAGCCATCATTGATCCATGTTTCATTTTCCATTGGTTTTGTCTTGTCTTCCCACACACCTGGTTCCAATCCCATTCATTTATTATTGTGTATTTAACCCTCTGTTTCCCCTCAAGTCCTTGTCAGAGATTGTTTATTGTTATGCTCGTGATTTATGGATTGGTGTGCGACGGGTTCTTGTACCCACGTTTATTTTATTATGTACTTTGGTTTTGGAGTTTTGTTTTACGTTATTAAACTACTCCATTATACCAAGTTTGATTCTCCTGCGCCTGACTTCCCTGCCACCTACACACACGTCATGACAGTGAAGGTGGCCCTAGACGCTGATCTTGGTTCAGTTTAGCATTTTAGGATTGGGGACAGGAAGCTGATCTTAGATCTGTACCTAGAGGAAACTCCCCCCTGGTAGCCCACAAAAAGGTCATCCTCACAATGGAAAGTTTGCAAAACTATTGAGATCCTTGGGGATCTTTGCAAATCTTGGAGTCTGACATCTTGGAGATGTGTAAATCCATGCAAATCCAAAGTCCCCTGAGTCACAACCCCTGTTGTGTACACAGAAGAAAACATGTTGTTTTTTATTTGTATTTGAATAGCTTTGTTTTTCCTACAAACAAACCAAATTAAACGTGGGGCCTGGTCTACCATTTGTCATGTACATGTTTAGTCATTTAGCAGACGCTCTTATCCAGAGAGACTTACAGTCAGTGCATTCATCTTAAGGTATCTAGTTGAGATAACCACATACCACAGTCATCTTAAGTACATTTTTCCTCAATAAAGCAGCACTGTCAGTTTCATATCGGACTATCAAATGATTCATATCGGATGATTCGATTATATTTAATCTCATTTAAAATGTTGAAATCATGCCAGTACTTTTACAGTTGCAATGTGAAGAAAAAAAACCACAACAATTATTACAGAAACAATGTCAAATATTCTAAATACATTTTGACAAATTTTCTTTGGGAATAATAAATGACCAAAAATTTAATTGTGAAAAGCTATATAAAATAAGACCAGAAGAAGCCCTGTCCACACTAATAACCTCATTCAACAACTGATTCTGATTCTGGTAAATCCAAGAATAAACCCTTATAATGGTTAAAGATGGTTATGTGGACATGTCTAAAGAATATTGTAGTGAGGATCAATTGTTAGCATTTCCAATTTTTCCTTCCATTGTATCTATAACCAAAACCGATATATTTTGTTTTGTAACAGAATGCTCAGCCCCCCTATTGCTACATCACTGCAAGTGATGCTGACCTCTATAATCACACACAGCATGGAGCATCTAACCGATGCTAACCGATGCACCATGCTGTGTGTGATTATAGAGGTCAGCAGGACCTGGGGACTCTTAAAAGACCCCTGGTGGCATGTCTGGTCGGGGAAGTGTGTGTGTGTGTGTGTGTGTGTGTGTGTGTGTGTGTGTGTGTGTGTGTGTGTGTGTGTGTGTGTGTGTGTGTGTGTGTGTGTGTGTGTGTGTGTGTGTGTGTGTGTGTGTGTGATTGTTCTGTCGTCCTCTCCGCCCTCCCCACAGCCCACCTGTGACCAACCCCTAGGCTCTAGTCCTGTTTAACGTTTTTTTTTGTTTAGGCAAATGTAGATAAGGGTCTAAATGGCTGATAAGTTGTTTTCTTGGGGGGGGGGGGGGGGGGGGGGGGGGGGGGGGTCTTCCAGCCTTACCCAATGCTCTTATCTCCCCTGAATGGTACTTTTGCCATATTTCCACCAAAGATTTACCTCACTGTTTTAGTCCAAAAGGCCCAGATTTTACTGTTTCTATCTACGCGGGCCTGCACTGTGGCACCAGTTGGCCTGCTCTGACTTGGAGACAAAGCAAGGCTACCAGTACTTTTCAGCTGGCATTTACATAACAACAGCTGACTGTGGACTTTAACACCTTCTCACAAAGCAACTATTGAGGTTGTTGATTCTGCTCGTCTTAAGTCTTAAGTATCACACTCCTGAAGGAAATACAACAATACTACAATCTTAGAAAAAAGGGTTCCAAAGGGGTTCTTTGGCTGTCCCCATAAGACACAAGGGTCAAACACATTCCAAGGAGGGCCGAGTGTCTGCGGGTTTTCGCTCCTCCCTTGTACTTGAGTGTTGAATTAAGGTCACTAATTAGTAAGGAATTGGTTTTCTAGGTCTTAATTGAAAGGAAATAACAAAACCCCACAGAAACTAGGCCCTCCATGGCATGAGTTTGACACTCCTGCCATATGAGAACCCTTTTTGGTTCCAGAGCGACTTACAGTAGAGTGCATACATTTTATTACATTTTACATACTGAGACAAGGATATCCCTTGTATCCTTGTATGAAAAATCATGTTTGATCAAATACAAGTTTATTTGACAGAAAACTAATTAACAACAGACTTTCAGCATGCTTATAGAGAAGGGCACTCAACATGTACTGCACTGTAACAAATTGCTGATGATTGGTTGAAATAAATAGATAATAAAAATATTGTGGGAGCTGTACTGTTAGATTTCAGTGCAGTCTTTGATATGATTGACCATAACCTGTCGTTGAGTAAATGTATGTGTTATGGCTTTTCAACCTCTGCCATGTTGTGGATGCAGAGCTACAGTATCTAATAGAACTCAGTGGGTTTTCTTTAATGGAAGCTTCTCTAATGTCAAACATGTAAAGTGTGGTGTCACACAGGGAAGCTCTCTAGAACTTCTTCTCTTTTCTATTTTTACTATTGTCCTGTCACTGGCATTAAACAAAGCCTGTGTGTTCATGTATGCTAATGATTCTACCATATACCCAACAGCTAAGGAAGTCACTGAAACACTCAACAAAGAGTTGCAGTCTGTTTTGGAATGGGTGGCCAGTAAAAAACTGGTTCTGAACATCTCTAAAACTAAGAGCATTGTATTTGGTACAAACCATTCCTTAAGTGCTAGACCTGGTAATACAGTTTACAATACAGTTTACAACCTGGTAATGAATGGTGTGGCTGTTGAACAAGTTGAGGGGACTAAGTTATCCTAGATTGTAAACTGTCATGGTCAAAACTTATAGATTCAATGGTTGTAAAGATAGGGAGAGGTCTGTCCGTAATAAGAGATGCTCTGCTCACACTCCACAAAGCAAGTCCTGCAGGCTCTAGTTTTATCTTATCTTGATTATTGTCCAGTCATATGGTCAAGTGCTGCAAAGAAAGACCTAGTTAAGCTGCAGCTGGCCCTGAACAGAGTGACACGTCTTGTTCTTCATTGTAATCAGAGGGCTAATATTAATACTATGCGTGTCAGTCTATCTTGGCTAAGAGTTGATGAAAGAATGACTGTGTCACTTCTTGTTTATATAAGAAACATTAATGTGTTGGAAAAGCACTGACAGCACTGTCACGTTCTGACCTTAGTTCCTTTGTTATGTCTTTATTTTAGTTTGGTCAGGGCGTGAGTTGGGGTGGGCATTCTATGTTTTGTAGTCTAGGTTTTGTATTTCTGTGTTTGGCCTGGTATGGTTCTCAATCAGAGGCAGGTGTCGATCGTTGTCTCTGATTGAGAATCATACTTAGGTAGCCTGTTTTCCCACTATGGGTTGTGGGTAGTTGTTTTCTGTGTCTGTGTTTGTCCATACAGAACTGTTTCAGTCTCGGTCATTCTCTTTTTGTTTTGTCATTCAGTGTTCAGTTGTTTTCATTAAAATGGACTCTTACCACGCTGCACATTGGTCCGATCTTTCATACTCATCATCAGACGAGGACGAGTACCGTTACAGTGTCGGACCCGAGCCATTGGCATCTGCTAATGATAATCTAATCATCAAATTGACAACGTTCCATTCAGATACTAGAGGGAAAATATATGGACATGGTTGTATTATTTCAAATTCTATTACAGCCTTTTGTTGACATTAAATTGAAGGAAATTGCTGTTTTGTGTTATTGGTTTGTGGTAGCAAAGTCTTCTCTAGTCTTTTCTAGACTCGCAGAGAAAGTACAGTGGATTTGTCGTTCGTTAAAAAATCTGACACCATTGAAGACTTGTTCATTGGAACCATAACTTCATCCCAAATGGCTCCCTATTCCCAACATAGTGCACTACTTTTAACCAGAACCCAATAGGGAAAGGGTTCTATATGGGACGCATGCCATAAATTAGCAGCTGTGCTTCACTGTAATTGTCAGATTTTTTTGGAAACCTCTTCAAGCCTATTGGCCTCAGTATCCTTCAGCCTTGGGCCTTTCCTCCAATTCCTCCAACACAGAGGGGGCGCTTCCAGGTGCTAGGCAACAGACTATGCGTTGGGCAGGTGTGTGACACAGAGATACGTGGTAGACAAAGATATGTTCTGGATTATTCATGAGCCTAAACCTCACCTCATTACTGACTGACCTGCTGTTACCTGCTTGTATCATAAACAAGTGCTTGGGTTACAAACCTACAAATTAACATATTTGTTGTGAAATTTTAAAGAACATTTGAAATACTATTTATGAGCTTACTTTTTTGATTGAACGTGATTCCAGTTTACTTGAAGGTGATATACCTGAAATAACTTATCTGTTTTTATTCAGTGTACAGTACCAGTCAAAAGTTTGGACACACCTACTCATTCAAGGGATATTCTTTATTTTTACTATTTTCTACGGTGTAGAATAATAGTGAAGTCATCAAAACTATGAAATAACAAATATGGAATCATGTCGTAACCAAAAAAAGTGTAAAACAAATCAAAATATATTTTATATTTGAGATTCTTCAAAGTAGCCACACTTTGCCTTGATGAGAGATTTGCACACTTGTAGCATTCTCTCAACCAGCTTCATGAGTTAGTCACCTGGAATGCATTTCAATTAACAGATGTGCCTTGTTAAAAGTTCCTTTGTGGAATTTCTTTCCTTCTTAATGAGTTTGAGCCAATTAGTTGTGTTGTGACGGTGGGGGGCACACAAGGCACACATCGTTACTTTAAGACATGACGGTCAGTCAATCTGGATAATTTCTAGAACTTTGAAAGTTTCTTCAATTACAGTCGCTATGATGAAACTGGCTCTCATGAGAACCGCCACAGGAAAGGAAGACCCAGAGTTACCTCTGCTACAGAGGATAAGTTCATTATAGTTAACTGGACCTCAGACTGCAGCCCAAATAAATGCTTCACAGCTCAAGTAACAGACACATCTCAACATCAATTGTTCAGAGGAGACTGCGGGGAATCAGGATTTCATGGTCAAACTGCTACAAAGAAACCACTACTAAAGGAGCCCCACCTGTTTTAAGCCTCAAATTTTTTCACATATCACTTTGCAAACAATGTAAAAAAAGATAGAATAATCATTGCGTTAATAGAGAAGCATACAAACATGGTCTCTTTTTGCGTTCTTGAGTAAGGAAGCTCCAAAATGTAGGTGTTTCAGCCTAGCTCAGTGCTTTCTGTGGTTGTTGTGGGGCTGCCAGTGGTATATATACTGAGTGTAGGAGTTGGTAATGTTCTCTACTTGCGCCGTGATTGGGTAATGTTCTCTAGTTGCGTAGTGATTGGCACAGTGTTCTGTCACTCATGGGGACACTAAGTCAATGCCTTATCTAAGGGTAGAGCTTGAAAATTCAAGCCCCTTGGGTGCTGCCGTAGAGTTACATTAGAAGTGCCATCCAATAAATCTCAAGGTCATTAGCCACAGATAAAAGGGCGTCAAATCACGTTATATATACAGTAGCTTTGATTGGACTGAGGATGATCAGTCAAATCAGGATAATGGCGCCGAAGGAAATGGCCGCCGTTTTACGATCCCGTAACCAATTGTGCTGTTGTGTACATTTTTTCGTGTTATTTGAAACTTATTTTGTACATAATGTTTCTGCCACCGAGTTTTATGACCGAAAAGAGCTTCCTGATATCAGGGCAGCGATTACTCACCCCGTACTGGAGGAATTCTTCTTCTTCAGCGAGTCAGATGGGAAGGATTTACTCCAGACACCCGACAAGGCCCTCATCCCCGTCATTCGCAGGAGGAAAAGACGGAGGTATTGTGGACGACGGTCCGGGTGCCTTGTACGGATCCGTCGCCAAGAGGGTAATCCTACCTTTACCATTGGTCCTATTAGCAAATTTACAATAAAATGTATAATATAATATTATAATATTATAATAATAATAATATAATATTCAATTTATAATAAAATAGACGAACTATGAGCACGTATATCCTACCAATGGGACATTGAAAACTGTAATATCTTATGATTCACAGAGTTGTGGCTGAATGACGACATGATTAAGATACAGCTGGCGGGTTTTAAGCTTTTTCGGCGGGATAGAACACATCTGTAGCAATGAAGTGCTTTGAAAGTCTGGTCATGGCTCACATCAACACCATTATCCCAGAAACCATAGACCCACTCCAATTTGCATGCCGCTCCAACAGAGCCACAGATGATGCAATCTCTATTGCACTCCACACTGCCCTTTCACACCTGGACAAAAGGAACACCTATGTGAGAATGCTATTCATTGACTACAGCTCAGCGTTCAACACCATAGTGCCCTCAAAGCTCATCACTAAGCTAAGGACCCTTACCTCCCTCTGCAACTGGATCCTGGACTTCCTGACGGGCCACCCCCAGGTGGTAAGGGTAGGGAACAACACATCCACCACACTGATCCTCAACACAGGGGCCCCTCAGGGGTGCATGCTCAGTCCCCTCCTGTACTCCCTGTTCACTCATGACTGCGTGGCCAGGCACAACTCCAACATCCTCATCAAGTTTGCCGATGACACAACAGTGTTAGGCCTGATCACAGACAACAATGAGACAGCCTATAGGGAGGAGGTCAGAGAACTCGTCGTGTGGTGCCAGGACAACAACCTCTCCCTCAATGTGATCAAGACAAAGGAGTTGATTGTGGACTTCAGGAAAAGAAATACCGAGCACGCCCCCATTCTCATCGACGGGGCTGTAGTGGAACAGGTTGAGAGCTTCAAGTTCCTTGGCGTCCACATCACCAACAAACTATCATGGTCTAAACACACTAAGACAGTCATGAAGAGGGCATGACAAAGCCTATTTCCCCCCATCGAGAGCATCCTGACTGGTTGCGTCACTGCCTGGTATGGCCTCCGACCACAAGGCACTACGGAGGGTAGTGTGTACGGCCCAGTACATCACTGGGGCCAAGCTTCCTGCCATCCAGGACCTCTATATCAGACGGTGTCAGAGGAAGGCCCTAAGAATTGTCAAAGACTCCAGCCACCCTAGTCATAGACTGTTCTCTCTGCTACCGCACGGCAAGCGGTACCGGAGCGCCAAGTCGAGGTCCAAAAGGCTTCTTAACAGCTTCTACCCACTAGCCATAACACTCCTGAACAGCTAATCAAAGCGCTACCCAGACCCTTTTTTTTACGCTGCTGCTACTCTCTGTTTATAATCCATGCATAGTCACTTTAACTCTACCTACATGTACAAATTACCTCAATTACCTCAACTAATCGGTGCCGTCGCACATTGACTCTGTACCGGTACCCCCTGTATATAGCCTCCACATTGACTCTGTACCGGTACCCCCTGTATATAGCCTCCACATTGACTCTGTACCGTAACACCCTGTATATAGCCTCCACATTAACTCTGTACCGGTACCCCCTGTATATAGCCTCCACATTGACTCTGTACCGGTACCCCCTGTATATAGCCTCCACATTGACTCTGTACCGGTACCCCCTGTATATAGCCTCCACATTGACTCTGTACCGGTACCCCCAGTATATAGCCTCCACATTGACTCTGTACCGGTATCCCCTGTATATAACCTCCACATTGACTCTGTACCGGTACCCCCTGTATATAGCCTCCACATTGACTCTGTACCGTAACACCCTGTATATAGCCTCCACATTAACTCTGTACCGGTACCCCCTGTATATAGCCTCCACATTGACTCTGTACCGGTACCCCCTGTATATAGCCTCCACATTGACTCTGTACCGGTACCCCCTGTATATAGCCTCCACATTGACTCTGTACCGGTACCCCCCGTATATAGCCTCCACATTGACTCTGTACCGGTACCCCCTGTATATAGCCTCCACATTGACTCTGTACCGGTACCCCCTGTATATAGCCTCCACATTGACTCTGTACCGGTACCCCCCTGTATATAGCCTCCACATTGACTCTGTACCGGTACCCCCTGTATATAGCCTCCACATTGACTCTGTACCGGTACACCCTGTATATAGCCTCCACATTGACTCTGTACCGTAATACCCTGTATATAGCCTCCACATTGACTCTGTACCGGTACACCCTGTATATAGCCTCCACATTGACTCTGTACCGGTACCCCCTGTATATAGCCTCCACATTGACTCTGTACCGGTACACCCTGTATATAGCCTCCACATTGACTCTGTACCGGTACCCCCTGTATATAGCCTCCACATTGACTCTGTACCGGTACACCCTGTATATAGCCTCCACATTGACTCTGTACCGGTACCCCCTGTATATAGCCTCCACATTGACTCTGTACCGGTACCCCCTGTATATAGCCTCCACATTGACTCTGTACCGGTACCCCCTGTATATAGCCTCCACATTGACTCTGTACCGGTACCTACCTGTATATAGCCTCCACATTGACTCTGTACCGGTACCCCCTGTATATAACCTCCACATTGACTCTGTACCGTAACACCCTGTATATAGCCTCCACATTGACTCTGTACTGGTACCCCCTGTATATAGCCTCCACATTGACTCTGTACCGGTACCTACCTGTATATAGCCTCCACATTGACTCTGTACTGGTACCCCCTGTATATAGCCTCCACATTGACTCTGTACCGGTACCTACCTGTATATAACCTCCACATTGACTCTGTACCGTAACACCCTGTATATAGCCTCCACATTGACTCTGTACTGGTACCCCCTGTATATAGCCTCCACATTGACTCTGTACCGGTACCTACCTGTATATAGCCTCCACATTGACTCTGTACCGGTACCTACCTGTATATAGCCTCCACATTGACTCTGTACCGGTACCCCCTGTATATATCCTCCACATTGACTCTGTACCGGTACCCCCTGTATATAGCCTCCACATTGACTCTGTACCGGTACCCCCTGTATATAGCCTCCACATTGACTCTGTACCGGTACCCCCTGTATATAGCCTCCACATTGACTCTGTACCGGTGCCCCCTGTATATAGCCTCCACATTGACTCTGTACCGGTACCTACCTGTATATAGCCTCCACATTGACTCTGTACCGGTACCCCCTGTATATAGCCTCCACATTGACTCTGTACCGGTACCCCCTGTATATAGCCTCCACATTGACTCTGTACCGGTACCCCCTGTATATAGCCTCCACATTGACTCTGTACCGGTACCCCCTGTATATAGCCTCCACATTGACTCTGTACTGGTACCCCCTGTATAAAGCCTCCACATTGACTCTGTACCGGTACCCCCTGTATATAGCCTCCACATTGACTCTGTACCGGTACCCCCTGTATATAGCCTCCACATTGACTCTGTACCGGTACCCCCTGTATATAGCCTCCACATTGACTCTGTACCGGTACCCCCTGTATATAGCCTTCCACATTGACTCTGTACCGGTACCCCCAGTATATAGCCTCCACATTGACTCTGTACCGGTACCCCCTGTATATAGCCTCCACATTGACTCTGTACCGGTACCCCCTGTATATAGCCTCCACATTGACTCTGTACCGGTACCCCCTGTATATAGCCTCCACATTGACTCTGTACCGGTACCCCCTGTATATAGCCTCCACATTGACTCTGTACCGGTACCCCCTGTATATAGCCTCCACATTGACTCTGTACCGGTACCCCCTGTATAAAGCCTCCACATTGACTCTGTACCGGTACCCCCTGTATATAGCCTCCACATTGACTCTGTACCGGTACCCCCTGTATATAGCCTCCACATTGACTCTGTACCGGTACCCCCTGTATATAGCCTCCACATTGACTCTGTACCGGTACCCCCTGTATATAGCCTCCACATTGACTCTGTACCGGTACCCCCTGTATATAGCCTCCACATTGACTCTGTACCGGTACCCCCTGTATATAGCCTCCACATTGACTCTGTACCGGTACCCCCTGTATATAGCCTCCACATTGACTCTGTACCGGTACCCCCTGTATATAGCCTCCACATTGACTCTGTACCGGTACCCCCCTGTATATAGCCTCCACATTGACTCTGTACCGGTACCCCCTGTATATAGCCTCCACATTGACTCTGTACCGGTACCCCCTGTATATAGCCTCCACATTGACTCTGTACCGGTACACCCTGTATATAGCCTCCACATTGACTCTGTACCGGTACCCCCTGTATAAAGCCTCCACATTGACTCTGTACCGGTACCCCCCTGTATATAGCCTCCACATTGACTCTGTACCGGTACCCCCTGTATATAGCCTCCACATTGACTCTGTACCGGTACCCCCTGTATATAGCCTCCACATTGACTCTGTACCGGTACCCCCCTGTATATAGCCTCCACATTGACTCTGTACCGGTACCCCCTGTATATAGCCTCCACATTAACTCTGTACTGGTACCCCCTGTATATAGCCTCCACATTGACTCTGTACCGGTACCCCCTGTATATAGCCTCCACATTGACTCTGTACCGGTACCCCCTGTATATAGCCTCCACATTGACTCTGTACCGGTGCCCCCTGTATATAGCCTCCACATTGACTCTGTACCGGTACCCCCTGTATATAGCCTCCACATTGACTCTGTACCGGTACCCCCTGTATAAAGCCTCCACATTGACTCTGTACCGGTACCCCCCTGTATATAGCCTCCACATTGACTCTGTACCGGTACCCCCCGTATATAGCCTCCACATTGACTCTGTACCGGTACCCCCTGTATATAGCCTCCACATTGACTCTGTACCGGTACCCCCTGTATATAGCCTCCACATTGACTCTGTACCGGTACCCCCCTGTATATAGCCTCCACATTGACTCTGTACCGGTACCCCCTGTATATAGCCTCCACATTAACTCTGTACTGGTACCCCCTGTATATAGCCTCCACATTGACTCTGTACCGGTACCCCCTGTATATAGCCTCCACATTGACTCTGTACCGGTACCCCCTGTATATAGCCTCCACATTGACTCTGTACCGGTGCCCCCTGTATATAGCCTCCACATTGACTCTGTACCGGTACCCCCTGTATATAGCCTCCACATTGACTCTGTACCGGTACCCCCTGTATATAGCCTCGCTTGTTATTTTACTGCTGCTGTTGAATTATTTGTTACTTTTATTTTAAATGTTTTACTTGTCTTATTTGTTCTTTTTTTTCTTAACTTCTTAAAGCATTGTTGGTTAAGGGCTTGTAAGTAAGCATTTCACTATAAGGTCTACACCTATTGTATTCGGCACATTTGACAAATAACATTTGATTTAATTTGATTTGATGTCAACATCATACGTTTAAAATCTTAGCTAGCAAGCTAGCAGTCATCATCATGAAACGAGATGACAATCTACTGGCAAATGCTTTTTAATCCTTGTATATGAAGAAATTATAGATAAAACGTATTGGTGCTCATCTGCCATTGGACATAAACAACAACAAGTTGGAAATCGCAAATTCAACAATGAGTGGTACGGAAGGGATTAATGGCTAACTGCAAGCATTGCAAAGCAATCACTAGCCTGCTATTCAGTGGAGTGGCTGTGTGGTCCCAAATCTGGATTTAAGGGTCTCTTTTCCAAGCTTAAAATGATAAACATTCAACAATGGCCATGCTGTCAATCGAGCATGATTTCTGCTGCTGCGCTCAAAACAACTGTTAACTCGGAACTGGGAAATCTGACTTCAGTGAGTTCAAGACAAATATGCCTTATGCCATAGTTTGTACATCTCAATTGTCAGTAGAAACAATTTTGTTTAAGCAAGTCAGCCATTTCAAGCTATGTTTTTTCTAAAATGCAGTAAATGAGGCTGAATGAACTGTTTTGCTGCCAGACAAGGCTCCGCTGATAGCCATGTCTAGTACTGGTAAGGTGTTGGGACTGCTGTTGGGACCCCCCTGAAAAAATTATATTTTTCCCACCAAGATTTACATGTTAGGATTAGGGGAAGGCTTAGCTAACATACTAAGTAGTTGCACCCTGTTTTTGTTTTTGCCATAGGTAACCATCTGTAACCATTCCAAACATATCATACCAATTTTAGGATTTTGGATTAATTACAGAATAATACAAAATGCTCTGCGACCAGGTTGCATACACACATCCATTGTCCACACTTCTACACACACACACACCCACACGTGTGTCCGTGCATGTGTGTCTGCACGTGTGTGTGTCCGTGCGTGTGTGTCTGCACGTGTGTGTGTCCGTGCGTGTGTGTCTGCACATGTGTGTCTGTGCGTTTGTGTGTCTGACATCATGGTCACAGGCCCTGTAACAGGACCACAAGCAGCGGCATGGATAATTCATGGTGCCAATCAATGATTAAAGGTATTCATGTATCATACCTCACACCACACAGGGCTGGCTTTAGTGGCATTCAATGAAGACATGGCTGCCTGAAGGCCTGGATGTCTGTGTTTGTGTGTGTGTGGGGTGGGGTTAGGGTTGGGGGTGGAGGGTTAGGAAGAGGTGTGGTGTGGTGGGGTGGGTGGGGTAGGCGGTGGAGGAGATGGGCGGATGAGGTCGGGGGTGGAGGAGTGGGGGGGTGAGGTAGGGGGTCGAGGAGGTGGGGGTTGAGGTAGGGGGTGGAGGAGTGGGGAGTGTGGTAGGGGTGGAGGAGTGGGGGGGTAAGGTAAGGGGTGGAGTAGGTGGGGGGTTAGGTAGAGGGTGGATGAGATGTGTGTGGGGAGGGGGTGAGGTAGGGGTGGAGGAGTGGAGGAATGGGGGAGAGTGGCAGTTGGGAAACAATGATCTATGTCTATTAAACTATTTGCAATATAATCACCAAACATGGGGAGATGTGAAGTGCTTTGAAAGACTAGTCAAGGATCATATCACCTCCACCCTACCTGACAACCTAGACCCACTCCAATTTGCAGCAGCGCCTCTTCAACCTCAGGAGGCTGAAGAAATTCGGCTTGTCACCAAAAACACTCACAAACTTTTAACAGATGCACAATCGAGAGCATCCTGTCGGGCTGTATCACCGCCTGGTACGGCAGCTGCTCCGCCCATAACCGTAAGGCTCTCCAGAGGGTAGTGAGGTCTCCCCAACGCATCACCGTGTGCAAACTACCTACCCTCCAGGACACCTACACCACCCGATGTCACAGGAAGGCCAAAAAGATCATCAAGGACAACAACCATCCAAGCCAACGCCTGTTTACCTCGCAATCATCCAGAAGGCGAGGTCAATACAGGTGCATCAAAGCGGGGACCAAGAGACTGAAAATCAGCTTCAATCTCAAGGCCATCAGACTGTTAAACAGCCATCACTAACATTGAGTGGCTGCTGCCAACATACTGACTGCCACGCCCTGACCATAGAGAGCCTTTTTATTCTCTATTTTGGGTAGGTCGGGGTGTGACTTGGGTGGGTAATCTGGGTTGTTTTATTTCTATGTTGGCCTGGTATGGTTCCCAATTAGAGGCAGCTGTTTAGCGTTGTCTCTGATTGGGGATCATATTTAGGCAGCCATTTTCCCACTGGTTTCTTGTGGGATCTTGTTTATGTGTAGTTGCCTGTGAGCACTCCAAAGCTTCACGTATCGTTTGCTTTTTATTGTTTTTGTGCGTTTCACGAATAAAAAGATGTGGAACCCATATCACGCTGCGCCTTGGTCCGAATGTTATTACGACGATCGTGACACTGACTCAACTCTAGCCACTTTAATAATGGAAAAATGGATGTAATCAATTTATTACTAGCCACTTTATATAATGCTTACATACCCTACATTACTCATCTCATATGCATATACTGTACGCTGTACCATCCACTGCATCTTGCCATCTTGATGTAATTAAATGTATCATTAGCCACTTTAAACAATGCCACTTTATATAATGTTTCCATACCCGACATTACTCATCTCATATGTATATACTGTACTCTATACTATCTACTGCATCTTGCCATAATGATGTAATGTATCACTAGCCACTTTAAACAATGACACTTGTTATAATGTTTTCATACCCTACATTACTCATCTCATATGTATATACGGTACTCTATACCATCTACTGCATCTTGCCTATGCCGTTTGGGCATCACTCATTCATAAATTTGTATGTACATATTCTTATTCATTCCTTTACACTTGTGTGTATAAGGTAGTTGTTGTGAAATTGTTAGGTTATACTACTTGTTAGATATTACTGCATAGTCGGAACTAGAAGCACAAGCATTTCGCTACACTCGCATTAACATCTGCTAACCATACGTATGTGACAAATACATTTGATTTGATTTGATTTGATAAACCTAAACTGAAAGGAACTGAAATCTAATACTTTATACTACACGAAACTACACTAAACAACATTGCACGACACTATACTACACTACAACACCACACTACGATACTACACTATACTACACTAGTACCCCACTACACTACATCATACTACACTACAGTTCTACACTACACCACACTACAATATACTACACTACTACACTAAAATACACCACTAAACAACACTACTACACTACACTACACTACACTCTTGCTGCTGGTGATTCTCGGATCCACCTCTACGCAGACGACACCATTCTGTATACTTCTGGCCCTTCGTTGGACGCTGTGTTAACTAACCTCCAGACGAGCTTCAATGCCATACAACTCTCCTTCCGTGGCCTCCAACTACTCTTAAATGCAAGTAAAACTAAATGCATGCTCTTCAACCGATCACTGCCCGCACCTGCCCGCCCGTCCAGCATCACTACTCTGGACGGTTCTGACTTAGAATATGTGGACAACAACAAATACCTAGGTGTCTGGTTAGACTGTAAATTCTCCTTCCAGACTCTCATTAAATATCTCCAATCCAAAATTAAATCTAGCATCGGCTTCCTATTTCGCAAAACAAAGCATCCTTCACTCATGCTGCCAAACATACCCTCGTAAAACTGACTATCCTGCCAATCCTCGACTTCGGCGATGTCATTTACAAAATAGCCTCCAACACTCTACTCAACAAATTGGATGCAGTCTATCACAGTGCCATCCGTTTTGTCACCAAATCCCCATATACTACCCACCACTGCGACCTGTATGCTCTCATTGGCTGGCCCTCGCTTCATACTGCATATCCTACCATTTCAGTGTTTAATTGCTATATTGTAATTACTTCGCCACCATGGCCTATTTATTGCCTTACCTCTCTTATCCTTCCTCATTTGCACATGCTGTATATAGATTCTTCTACTGTATTATTGATTATATGTTATATAGTATATGTTATATATTATAGTATATGTTATGATATATGTTATATGTTATGTTATATGTTGTTATATGTTATATATTATAGTATATGTTATGTTATATGTTATATGTTATGTTATATGTTGTTATATATGTTATGTTATATGTTGTTATATGTTATATATTATAGTATATGTTATGTTATATGTTGTTATATATTATAGTATATGTTATGTTATATGTTGTCATATGTTATATATTATAGTATATGTTATGTTATATGTTGTTATATATTATAGTATATGTTATGTTATATGTTGTTATATATTATAGCATATGTTATGTTATATGTTGTTATAGGTTATATAATATATATTATATGTTATATGTTATATATTATAGTATATGTTATGTTATATATTATGTTATATGTTGTTATATGTTATATATTATAGCACATGTTATGTTATTGTCACGTTCGTCGTATGGAGGAAGAGAGGAGGACTAAGGCGCAGCGTGATATGAATACATCTATTTATTATAACGAAGAACACTTAACCAAACTTTACAAAACAACAAAACGAACGTGACGCTATATAGAAAATAGTGCTGAACACAAAACACTACACATAGACAATCACGCACAACCCACGATGACAAAACAGGCTACCTAAATATGGTTCCCAATCAGAGACAACGACTAACACCTGCCTCTGATTGAGAACCATATCAGGCCAAACACAGAAACAGACAAACTAGACATACAACATAGAATGCCCACTCAGATCACACCCTGGCCAAACAAAACATATAAACATACAAAGCAAACTATGGTCAGGGCGTGACAGTTAAACTACATCACACTACTACACTACACGACACTACACTACTACACGATATTATACTACATTACACTACAAAATACTACACTACGAAATACTACACTGCTACACTACACGACACTAAACCTAATTACACTACTACACTCAACTACACTAAAACACTACAAAACACTACATTATTACACTAAACTACTACACTATATTACACTACTACACTAAACTACATTACACTACACTACTACTACACTAAACTACACTAAAACACTACAAAACACTACACTATTACACTAAACTACACTACTACACTATATTACACTACGTGCGGCAGGTGGCCTAGTGGATAGAGCGTTGGGCCAGTAACCGGAAGGTTTCTGGACCAAATCCCCGAGCTGATAAGGTAAAAATATGTAGTTCTGCCACTGAGCAAGGCAGTTAACCCACTGTTCCCCGGGTGTTGAAGACAGGGATGTCGATTATGGCAGCCCCCCACACCTCTCTGATTCAGAGGGGTTGGGTTAAATGCAGAAGACACATTTCAGTTGGACAACTGACTAGGTATCTCCCTTTACTATTATACTACACTACTACACCACATCACTCTACAGTCGTGGCCAAAAGTTTTGAGAATGACACAAATATTAATTTCCACAAAGATTGCTGCTTCAGTGTCTTTAGATATTTTTGTCAGATGTTACTATGGAATACTGAAGTATAATTACAAGCATTTGTAAGTGTCAAAGGCTCATGTAAGTGTCAAAGGCTTTTATTGATGTCACGTTCCTGACCTGTTTTCCTTTGTTTTGTATTCATTTTAGTTGGTCAGGGCGTAAGTTGGGTGGGTTTGTCTATGTTTGTATTTCTATGTGGGGTTTTGTGTTCGGCCTGGTATGATTCTCAATTAGAGACAGGTGTGTATTGTTTGTCTCTAATTGAGAGTCATACAAAGGCAGCCAGGGTTTCACTGGTGTTTTGTGGGTGTTTGTTCCTGTGTCCTTACAGGACAGTTGAAGGTTAGTCACGTTTGTTGTTTTGTAGTTTGTAGTGTCTTGTTTGCTGTTTTTTCATTAAAAGATGGCTTATTTCCCTCAATCCGCATCTTGGTCCTATCCATGCTCCTTCTCGTCTAAGGGGGAGAACAACAATGACTGCCTTTACAGAAACACCCACCAACACAGGACCAAGCGGATTGAGGAGAGAGAAAAAGAACTAAGGCACTGGACACAGGAGGAATGGTCTTGGGAGATCATGGACGGAAAAGGACCCTGGGGAAGGGTTGGAGAGAATCGCCGCTCTCGGGAGGTGAAGAAGGCAGCCACAGCCCAGGAGCGGTGGATTGAGGAGGCAGCACGTATGAGAGGCTGGAAGCCCGAGAGGCTCACCCAAGAATTTCTTGGGGGGGGGCTAAAGGGGAGTGTGGCGAAGCCGGGTTGGATACCTGAGCCAACTCCCCGGGCTTGCCGTGGAGTAAGAGGGCGTCGTACTGGTCAGACACCGTGTTATGCGGTAAAGCGCACGGTGTCCCCAGTACGCGTGCTTAGCCCAGTGCGGGCTATTCCACCTTGCCGCACTGGGAGGGCTAGGTTGGGCATCGAGCCGAGTGCCATGAAGCCGGCCCAACGTATCTGGTCTCCAGTACGTCTCCTCGGGCCGGTGTACATGGCACCAGCCTTACAGGTGGTGTCCCCGGTTCGCCTGCATAGCCCAGTGCGGGCTATTCCACCTCGCCGCACTGGCAGGGCTACGGGGTCCATTCAACCTGGTAAGGTTGGGGAGGCTCGGTGCTCAAGAGCACGTGTCCTCCTTCACGGTCCGGTATATCCGGCGCCACCTTCCCACCCCAGCTCAGTACCACCAGTGCCTACACCACGCACCAGGCTTCCAGTGCATCTCCAGAGCCCTGTTCCTCTTCCACGTACTCTCCCTATGGTGCGTGTCTCCAGCCCGGTGCCTCCAGTTCCGGCACCACGCACCAAGCCTCCTGTGCGTCTCCAGAGCCCTGGACGCACTGTTCATTCTCCCCGCACTCGCCCTGAGGTGCGTGCCCTCAGCCCGGTACCTCCAGTTCCGGTACCACGCACCAGGCCTAGAGTGCGCCACGAGAGTCCAGTGTGCCCTGTTCCTGTTCCCCGCACTCGCCCTGAGGTGCGTGCCCTCAGCCCGGTACCTCCAGTTCCGGTACCACGCACCAGGCCTATAGTGCGTCTCAGCCGGCCAGAGTCTGCCGTCTGCCCAGCGGTGCCTGAACGGCCCGTCTGCCCAGCTCCGTCTGAGCCATCTGTCTGCCCAGCGCCGTCTGAGCCATCTGTCTGCCCAGCGCCGTCTGAGCCATCTGTCTGCCCAGCGCCGTCTGAGCCATCTGTCTGCCCAGCGCCGTCTGAGCCATCTGTCTGCCCAGCGCCGTCTGAGCCATCTGTCTGCCCAGCGCCGTCTGAGCCATCTGTCTGCCCAGCGCCGTCTGAGCCATCTGTCTGCCCAGCGCCGTCTGAGCCATCTGTCTGCCCAGCGCCATCTGAGTCATCCGTCTGCCACGAGCCATTAGAGCCGCCCGTCTGTCCCGAGCCAGTAGAGCCGTCCGTCAGTCAGGAGCCGCTAGAGCCGTCCGTCAGTCAGGAGCCGCCAGAGCCGTCCGTCAGTCAGGAGCTGCCAGAGACGCCCGCCAGTCAGGAGCTGCCAGAGACGCCCGCCAGTCAGGAGCTGCCAGAGACGCCCGCCAGTCAGGAGCTGCCAGAGACGCCCGCCAGTCAGGAGCTGCCAGAGACGCCCGCCAGTCAGGAGCTGCCAGAGACGCCCGCCAGTCAGGAGCTGCCAGAGACGCCCGCCAGTCAGGAGCTGCCAGAGACGTCCGACAGTCCGGAGCTGCCCTACAGTCCGGAGCTGCCCTACAGTCCTGAGCTGCCGTACAGTCCGGAGCTGCCCTACAGTCCGGAGCTGCCCTACAGTCCGGAGCTGCCACTCAGCCCGGACCTGCCGGAGTCCCTCAGCCAGGACCTGCCGCCCCTTATCCCGGTGCTGGTCCTTATCCCGGTGCTGCCCCTTATCCCGGTGCTGCCCCTTGTCCCGGTGCTGCCCCTTGTCCCGGTGCTGCCCCTTGTCCCGGTGCTGCCCCTTATCCCGGTGCTGCCCCTTATCCCGGTGCTGCCCCTTATCCCGGTGCTGCCCCTTATCCCGGTGCTGCCCCTTCATTTAGGTGGGGTTAGTGGGAGGGTGGTCATTGGGAGGGGGATAAAGAAGCGGGGATTGATTATGGTGGGGTGGGGACCTCGTCCACCGCCAGAGCCGCCACCGTGGACAGACGCCCACCCAGACCCTCCCCTAGACTTTGTGCTGGTGCGCCCGGAGTTCGCACCTTAAGGGGGGGGTTCTGTCACGTTCCTGACCTGTTTTCCTTTGTTTTGTATTCATTTTAGTTGGTCAGGGCGTAAGTTGGGTGGGTTTGTCTATGTTTGTATTTCTATGTGGGGTTTTGTGTTCGGCCTGGTATGATTCTCAATTAGAGACAGGTGTGTATTGTTTGTCTCTAATTGAGAGTCATACAAAGGCAGCCAGGGTTTCACTGGTGTTTTGTGGGTGTTTGTTCCTGTGTCCTTACAGGACAGTTGAAGGTTAGTCACGTTTGTTGTTTTGTAGTTTGTAGTGTCTTGTTTGCTGTTTTTTCATTAAAAGATGGCTTATTTCCCTCAATCCGCATCTTGGTCCTATCCATGCTCCTTCTCGTCTAAGGGGGAGAACAACAATGACTGCCTTTACAATTGACAATTACATGAAGTTGACGCAAAGAGTCAATATTTTCAGTGTCGACCCTTCTTCTTCAAGACCTCTGCAATCCACCCTGGAATGCTGTCAATTAACTTCTGGGCCACATCCTGACTGATAGCAGCCCATTCTTGCATAATCAATGCTTGGAGTTTGTCAGAATTTGTGGGTTTTTGTTTGTCCACCCGCCTCTTGAGGATTGACCTCAAGTTCTCAATGGGATTAAGGGTTGGGGAGTTTCCTGGCCATGGACCCAAAATATTAATGTTTTGTTCCCCGAGCCACTTAGTTATCACTTTTGCCTTATTTCAAGGTGCTCCATCATGCTGGAAAAGGCATTGTTCATCACCAAACTGTTCCTGGATGGTTGGGAGAAGTTGCTCTCGGAGGATGTGTTAGCACCATTCTTTATTCATGGCTGTGTTCTTAGGCAAAATTGTGAGTGAGCCCACTCCCTTGGCTGAGAAGCAACCTCACACATGAATGGTCTCAGGATGCTTTACTGTTGGCATGACACAGGACTGATGGTAGCGCTCACCTTGTCTTCTCCAGACAAGCTTTTTTCCGGATGCCCCAAACAATCGGAAAGGGGATTCATCAGAGAAAATGACTTTTCCCCAGTCGTCAGCAGTCCAATCCCTGTACCTTTTGCAGAATATCAGTCTGTCCCTGATGTTTTTCCTGGAGAGAAGTGGGTTCTTTGCTGCCCTTCTTGACACAAGGCCATCCTCCAAAAGTTTTCGCCTCACTGTGCGTGCAGATGCACTCACACCTGCCTGCTGCCATTCCTGAGCAAGCTCTGTACTGGTGGTGCCCCGATCCCGCAGCTGAATCAACTTTAGGAGACGGTCCTGGCACTTGCTGGACTTTCTTGGGCGCCCTGAAGCCTTCTTCACAACAATTGACCCGCTCTCCTTGAAGTTCTTGATGATCCGATAAATAGTTGATTTCGGTGCAATCTTACTGGCAGCAATATCCTTGCCTGTGAATCCCTTTTTGTGCAAAGCAATGATTAAGGTACGTGTTTCCTTGCAGGTAACCATGATTGACGAGGAAGAACAATGATTCCAAGCACCACCATCCTTTTGAAGCTTCCAGTCTGTTATTCGAACTCAATCAGCATGCCAAATGGATCTCCAGCCTTGTCCTCATCAACACTCACACCTGTGTTAACGAGAGACTCACTGACATGATGTCAGTTGGTCCTTTTGTGGCAGGGCTGAAATGCAGTGGAAATGTTTTTTGGGGATTCAGTTCATTTGCATGGCAAAGAGGGACTTTGAAATGAATTGCAATTCACCTGATCACTCTTCATAACATTCTGGAGTATATGCAAGTTGAGGCAGCAGACTTTGTGAAAATTAATATTTGTGTCATTCTCACAACTTTTTGGCCACGACTGTACACTATACTACACTACATCACACCACACTACTAAATTGCACTTCACTACTACTGTACACGGTACTACACTATACTACATCACACTACACTACTACTCTAAACTGCACTACACTACACTATACTTCACAACATCACACAACACTATACTACGCTACTATACCACACTACTAGATTACACTGCACTACTACACTACACTAAACTGCATTATACTACACTACTGCACCGCACTACACTACTTCACCACACTACACTATACTACACTACACTACCACACCACACAATACTATGCTATACTACACGATACCACACTATACTACTGCACTACACTACCACACTACACTACACCACACTGCACTACTACACTATACTACTACACAATGCTACACCATACTACACCGCAGTATACTACACTACATTATACTGCCACACCACACTATAATACACTACACTATACTGCACTATATTACACTACACTACATTATACTACACTGTATTACACTACACTATACTGCCACACCACACTATATTACACTGCTACAATATACTACTACACAATGCTACACCATAATACACTGCATTATACTACACTATACTATATTACACTATACTGCCACACCACACTATATTACACTACTACACTATACTACCACACTACTACATAATGCTACACTACTACACTATATTACACGGTACTACACTATTACACCACACTACACTACGCCACTACACTGCACTACTACACTATACTACTACACAATGCTACACTATACTACACTATACCAAACCACGACACCACACTATACTACACGACTCCACTACACTATGCTACACTACACTACACGACACCATACTACACTACACAACTTCACTACGATACACTACGCTACACTACCACACTATACTACACCACACTACTACAATATACTACTACACTGCACTACTATACTACTACACTACTACACTATACTACTACACTGCACTACTATACTACTACACTACTACACTATACTACTACACTGCACTACTATACTACTACACTATACTACTACACTGCACTACTACACTGCGCTACTACACTACACTACGACTACACTAGTTAGTGTACTACATTAATGTACTACGACTACACTAAACGTCTAGTCGTAGTACAGATAGTATAGATCCTGTATCGCACTACACTATACTACACTACTACACTACACGACATTACACTACACTGCATCACCCTACACTACACAGCACTAAACTACTACACTACACTACACTACACAATACTAAACTACTACACTACACTTCTACACTACACTTCACTACTACCCTGAACTACACTACACTATTCTACCACACTACTCTAAATTATACTACACTACACTATTGCACTACACTATACCACACTACACTACTACACTACACTGCTACACTAAACTATACCACACTACATTACACTATACTACTACACTACACTACACTACTACACTACACCACACTACACTACTACATTACACTATACCACACTACACTAAACTGATAGACAGCTAGACAGAAAACAGGGGTCATATACAAGTGTTTGTTTTTATGGGTGAGTGGTGGTTGTTTTAGTGCTTACTGTATATTGAACTGGAGCTGGACTGCGCTATTAAAGTCTTCAGAATTGCTCTCTGTCTGGATTATATAATTGAGGGCGGGGCAGTGTGGAGTAAGGGGTCAGAGGGATGCAGCATATACTGTATATGTAGGGTTTAGTTGCCCCTAAAGGCTGATTTTGGGTAATTTTTGCATTTCCCCCACTAATTCTTAAGGTTAGGATTGGGGGAGGGGTGGGGAAACTGATCTTAAGGCACAGACAGACCAGTAGTGTCGGCCATAATTTGTAAACCAAGTTTAAACTGATTCTACATGTACAGAAGTAAGATCATAAATTTAGCCAGTTTGCTACAGCAGGAAAATAATCCTGCAGCAACAGGAAATATGAATAATTATGTGGATTATAATGATTGGACATTTTTGTAGGAGTTTATGTATTTTTGGTTTGGGCAAATCAAGTCTCAAATGGAAATTACAAACTTTAGATGCCCTTTCAAAACTAAAAGACAGTACAAGGAAAATTCTCAGCAACAAAAGAGAGATCAAATTAAGATCCTACATCTGTAGAAATGGTCGAAAATGGCGGTCGTCTGACGCCCACTGGCAGGTGTTCCTTAAAACATACTGCGCCGTCAGCAAGTGTACGAACAGCAGACCGCCAATCGATGCGATGTCCCATCATACATGTCCACATTGGCACGATATATTGGGCACATGTAGGCTGCCAACAATGCCCCCAAGGCATTTGCCCAGTGTGGCCCAGTGGGGGCAGCCCATATCTGGTGAAGGCAGCCCTCACTTTGCCTGAAATAGGCCCCTCTTTTCCCAGAAAACATGCCCACATTGCCACATCCACTTATCTTCGTTTTTTTTAAAGACTTCATCATTGGCAGTGTACTAGATTTGAAAAAAATGGGAATCACACAACATAACATGTATACTGGAGCAACACGCTCAGTAATGGTTGCACAAAAACTTCCTGTGTGCAACCACGCCTCTAGCTGGGCTTGGGGTGGGTTTGATGTGGGCTAGCCCCTCCCCACCTTGCCCAACGAATACCAACATGGGGCCAATGGGGTTGTGTTTGATGGGGTGTTTTCACCATTAGATCTGTACCTACTGACACAGTTAGGGTTAGGGTTAGGGGAAACTCCCCCCTGGAGTGATACAGTTAGGGTTAGAGGAAACTTCCCCCTGGAGTGACACAGTTAGGGTTAGGGTTAGGGGAAACTCCCCCCTGGAGTGATACAGTTAGGGTTAGAGGAAACTTCCCCCTGGAGTGATACAGTTAGGGTTAGAGTTAGAGGAAACTCCCCCCTGGAGTGATACAGTTAGGGTTAGAGGAAACTTCCCCCTGGAGTGATACAGTTAGGGTTAGAGTTAAAGGAAACGTCCTCCTGGAGTGATACAGTTAGGGTTAGAGGAAACTATCCCCTGGAGTGATACAGTTAGGGTTAGGGGAAACTTCCCCCTGGAGTGATACAGTTAGGGTTAGAGGAAACTTCCCCCTGGAGTGACACAGTTAGGGTTAGAGGAAACTTCCCCCTGGAGTGATACAGTTAGGGTTAGAGGAAACTTCCCCCTGGAGTGCTACAGTTAGGGTTAGAGGAAACTATCCCCTGGAGTGATACAGTTAGGGTTAGAGGAAACTTCCCCCTGGAGTGATACAGTTAGGGTTAGAGGAAACTATCCCCTGGAGTGATACAGTTAGGGTTAGAGGAAACTATCCCATGGAGTGATACAGTTAAGATTAGAAGAAACTATCCCCTGGAGTGATACAGTTAGGGTTAGAGGAAACTCCCCCTGGAGTGATACAGTTAGGGTTAGAGGAAACTATCCCCTGGAGTGATACAGTTAGGGTTAGAGGAAACTTCCCCCTGGAGAGATACAGTTAGGGTTGGGGGAAACTTCCCCCTGGAGAGATACAGTTAGGATTATGGTTAGGGGAAACTTCCCCCTGGAGTGATACAGTTAGGGTTAGAGGAAACTATCCCCTGGAGTGATACAGTTAGGGTTAGAGGAAACTTCCCCCTGGAGTGATACAGTTAGGGTTGGGGGAAACTTCCCCCTGGAGTGATACAGTTAGGATTATGGTTAGGGGACACTTCCCCCTGGAGTGGTACAGTTAGGATTATGGTTAGGGGAAACTTCCCCCTGGAGTGATACAGTTAGGGTTGGGGGAAACTTCCCCCTGGAGAGATACAGTTAGGATTATGGTTAGGGGAAACTTCCCCCTGGAGTGATACAGTTAGGGTTATGGTTAGGGGAAACTTCCCCCTGGAGTGGTACAGTTAGGATTATGGTTAGGGGAAACTTCCCCCTGGAGTGGTACAGTTAGGATTATGGTTAGGGGAAACTTCCCCCTGGAGTGGTACAGTTAGGATTATGGTTAGTGTAATGGTAATCCTCCTCCTCTTCATCCGAAGAGGAGGAGTAGTGATTGAACCAAGGCGCAGCGTTGCGAAATGACATGATTTAATTAAGACACGACAAAACAACGAAGACAGAAAACGAACTATACTTGAATTAACTAACAAAATAACAAAACGAATGTGTGGACAAACCTAGACATACGAACTTACAATAAAACACGAAGAACGCACGAACAGGGAAAATAGACTACACAAAAATGACGATGTACAAACATACCGAACAGTCCCGTATGGTGCGACAAACACTGACACAGGAGACAACCACCCACAACAAACACTGTGAAAAAACCTACCTAAATATGACTCTCAATTAGAGGAACGCCAAACACCTGCCTCTAATTGAGAGCCCTACCAGGCAACCCTTAAACCAACATAGAAAACACATAACATAGAATGCCCACCCAAACTCACGTCCTGACCAACTAACACATACAACAAACTAACAGAAATAGGTCAGGAACGTGACAGTTAGGGGAAACTTCCCCCTGGAGTGATACAGTTAGGATTATGGTTAGGGGAAACTTCCCCCTGGAGTGATACAGTTAGGATTATGGTTAGGGGAAACTTCCCCCTGGAGTGATACAGTTAGGATTATGGTTAGGGAAACTTCCCCCTGGAGTGATACAGTTAGGATTAGGGGACACTTCCCCCTCGATTGATTAATAATGTTTAAATAAGGTTTACACACTGGTTTACTCATCTCATATCTATAAACTGTATTCTATTATACTGTATTTTAGTCAATGCCACTCAGACATTGCTCAATCTAATATTTATATATTTCTTAATTCCATTATTTTACTTTTAGTTAGTGTGTATTGTTGTGAACTGTTAGATACCACTACACTGTTGGACCTAAGAAACACAAGCATTTCACTACACCTGCAATAACATCTGCTATATATGTGCATGTGACCAATAACATCTGTTAAATATGTGCATGTGACCAATAACATCTGCTATATATGTGTATGTGACCAATAACATCTGCTATATATGTGTATGTGACCAATAACATCTGCTAAATATGTGTATGTGACCAATAACATCTGCTATATATGTGTATGTGACCAATAACATCTGCTAAGTATGTGTATGTGACCAATAACATCTGCTATATATGTGTATGTGACCAATAACATCTGCTAAGTATGTGTATGTGACCAATAACATCTGCTAAGTATGTGTATGTGACCAATAACATCTGCTATATATGTGTATGTGACCAATAACATCTGCTAAGTATGTGTATGTGACCAATAACATCTGCTATATATGTGTATGTGACCAATAACATCTGCTATATATGTGTATGTGACCAATAACATCTGCTAAATATGTGTATGTGACCAATAACATCTGCTATATATGTGTATGTGACCAATAACATCTGCTATATATGTGTATGTGACCAATAACATCTGCTATATATGTGTATGTGACCAATAACACTTGATTTGATTTGATTTACAGTTAGGGGGAGGGGAAACATCCCCCTGGAGTGATACAGTTAGGGAAAGGTTTATATGTCAGGTGGTAGTGTCCTGAAAGCCTCCTTTCTGACGTCGTATGTTATTTTTCTCAACAATCCAGCCGCACCGCCACGAGAGAGTACAAAATTGATTGACGTGAAAAAGAAATGTGTATAATTGTTACTAAAAGGTTTTTTGACGTCTAGCAATTTTACATTTGTTACCAACAATTATAAACATCTATATTTGATGCCAATCTTCTTTGTGTGATGGAACAAAATTAGCCAAATTTAACTATTTGCTTTTCTACGAATGGTGTGGCTCTGCTCGTTAGTGACTAGTTTTTTAGGAAACTCACACCAGAGTGGTGGCTGGGATAATCAAAAAGTTTGTTATGTTTGAAAGAAAGGAAGATTGAATTTAAAGTCAATCTGAGGGCTAGATGGAGGGAGAGGGGGGGAAATATGTGAAGAGGTAGAGGAGAGAGGGACAGGAAGGGAGAGGGTTTTGGGATAAGTAGGAACAAAAACTATGTGTGGATGAGAGGGGGATGAGAGAAGCTGGGCATGGAGAGGTTCAAGTGGTACAGGGAGAACATGGGGGGACAATAGGCAGGTGTATTGGCTGGTAAAGCCTAGCTATAGTGTTGCAGAGAGGAACTTTCTCTCTCCACTGACCGCAGCATCACCCACCGCACTTACTGCTTACTCACTGTATTAATCAGTTTCACAGCATCACCCACCGTGCTTACTGCTTACTCACTGTATTAATCAGTTTCACAGCATCACCCACCGCACTTACTGCTTACTCACTGTATTAATCAGTTTCACAGCATCACCCACCGTGCTTACTGCTTACTCACTGTATTAACCAGTTTCACAGCATCACCCACCGTGCTTACTGCTTACTCACTGTATTAACCAGTTTCACAGCATCACCCACCGCACTTACTGCTTACTCACTGTATTAATCAGTTTCACATCATCACCCACCGTGCTTACTGCTTACTCACTGTATTAATCAGTTTCACAGCATCACCCACCGCACTTACTGCTTACTCACTGTATTAATCAGTTTCACAGCATCACCCACCGTGCTTACTGCTTACTCACTGTATTAACCAGTTTCACAGCATCACCCACCGCACTTACTGCTTACTCACTGTATTAATCAGTTTCACATCATCACCCACCGTGCTTACTGCTTACTCACTGTATTAATCAGTTTCACAGCATCACCCACCGCACTTACTGCTTACTCACTGTATTAATCAGTTTCACAGCATCACCCACCGTGCTTACTGCTTACTCACTGTATTAATCAGTTTCACAGCATCACCCACCGCGCTTACTGCTTACTCACTGTAGTAATCAGTTTCACAGCATCACCCACCGTGCTTACTGCTTACTCACTGTATTAATCAGTTTCCCAGCATCACCCACCGCACTTACTGCTTACTCACTGTATTAATCCGTTTCCCAGCATCACCCACCGCGGTTACTGCTTACTCACTGTATTAATCAGTTTCACAGCATCACCCACCGTGCTTACTGCTTACTCACTGTATTAATCAGTTTCACAGCATCACCCACCGTGCTTACTGCTTACTCACTGTATTAATCAGTTTCACAGCATCACCCACCGCACTTACTGCTTACTCACTGTAGTAATCAGTTTCACAGCATCACCCACCGTGCTTACTGCTTACTCACTGTATTAATCAGTTTCACAGCATCACCCACCGCACTTACTGCTTACTCACTGTATTACTCAGTTTCACAGCATCACCCACCGCACTTACTGCTGACTCACTGTAGTAATCAGTTTCACAGCATCACCCACCGTGCTTACTGCTTACTCACTGTATTAATCAGTTTCACAGCAACACCAACGTGCTTACTGCTTACTCACTGTATTAATCAGTTTCACAGCATCACCCACCGCACTTACTGCTTACTCACTGTATTAATCAGTTTCACAGCATCACCCACCGTGCTTACTGCTTACTCACTGTATTAATCTGTTTCACAGCATCACCCAACGTGCTTACTGCTAACTCACTGTATTAATCAGTTTCACAGCATCACCCACCGTGCTTACTGCTTACTCACTGTATTAATCAGTTTCACAGCATCACCCACCGTGCTTACTGCTTACTCACTGTATTAATCAGTTTCACAGCATCACCCACCGTGCTTACTGCTTACTCACTGTATTAATCAGTTTCACAGCATCACCCACCGTGCTTACTGCTTACTCACTGTATGAGTCCATTTCACAGCTGATGTCATTCCACTGCATGCACAACAGGATGCACATTTACAACACATGGTGGTGGGAACTAACGTATTGTAGGTTTCAACATTTGTGTGCAATTTGTGTTTCCTGTTGAATTGTTGAAATGGATTGGATGTTGTGGATTTCAATGCATCCTTATCTTGTTAAAGGGGGAATTTGTTAAAGGGGAATTTTAACCTCATGTTATCTCCATTCCAGCACCATGTCAGTGTCTACACATGTTCAAACAAAGCCTTTTTATGTTCTGTAGTTAAAAAGATGAGAAGAAAGGTCCTAAGAAAGTACCATGTGAAGACGTCATCATGTTCAAACCATGGAAACGGGATTTCAGGAGAAGATTATGATCACATTTCCTCTTTAGTGTGGTCGGGACTCCGACAAGGGCTGTCTGTATGACAAACAAACACCGTGTTCATCTGAGGCTGTCGATCCCGTCATTTTGCATGACGCCTCTGAAAAACCCAAGTGAGAGAAAAATATTTGTTTGGCAAAGTTTTTGAAATTAACATAGCAAATCAATGGACAAGACCAGGGTGATGAGGCTGGACAAGAAGATCAAACCAAAATAAACATTAAAAAAAATGTGTTTTTAAACTTACTCATTTTGAGTTTTTCTTGTCTCTAACTTGGTGTGTCGGTTAATGAAACTTTATCAAAATTTGAATCACGTTGCAACAACATAAATGGTTGATTGAATTTGCAGCATTTATTGAGTGTAATTTTAACCTAGATTTCAAGCAAAAATCAGCAATAGGGTTTTAAGGGTTGGTTAATTTCAAGTAGAATTCATATTTGTTGACAACTCATACAAATGGACGTTGGATGTTCGTCTGACATTAACCATGAAGTGGTATCGTTTCTAGCATGAAATCAAAGACTAGACAGTGTTGGGTAGACGTCAGAGCAGAGAGACAGGTCTAGTTACCTGTCATTCACCTTTAGGGGATCCTCCTCTTCAACTCTTGGCAAGTGGATAAAAAACATAAGTGCTTAGCGTTAAAAACTGAGAAATGTGGCATTTTTCTTCAAAGGAGAAAAAGTTTAGGACCTGAGTTTAAACCTCACATCTGTAGAACATGGAGGTCACAGCTTACCCGGTGTGTGTGTGTCTGTGTGTCACTGGACTAGAGCCAGAGGAGATCTAGGGGGCATCATGAAATGCTGAGTCCAGCTCGGGCCCATGCAGCAAGCTCAGCAGCTGCTGTACGTCTAGACTCTAATACAACTCAATACCAATTAATCTGTCTGCTGCACTCCTATAGCAAACTACATTAGGATTATGTTATGGACCGAGATCGATGTGGTTTTCCAGGAGATGAGAGATCAAAGTACAGGTGACATTGACCAAGAAGGACAGTTGTAGAAGGCTGGATCAATAAACCACCAAGCTAGATTCTTAAAACAAGATTTGGTAGTTTGTCATTTCAAAGGTAGTGAAAGTAGTTAAGCCACCAAAAGAGAAACCTAAATAGTGATTCTTAAACCTACAGACTCATTGGGGCGGCAGGTAGCCTAGTTACAGCGTTGGGCCAGTAACCGAAAGGTTGCTGGTTCGAATTCCCGAACTGACAAGGTAAAAATCTGTCATTCTGCCCCTGAACAAGGCAGTTAACCCACGGTTCCCCGGGAGGCTGTCATTGTAAATACGTTTTTTTTCTTAACTGACTTGCCTAGTTAAATGAAGGTTAAGTAAAAGTTCAATTAAAACAAAACAAAAATGCATCCAGTGACAGTATAGTATCAACCAATGAAACACCTTTAAAACAGTAAGGAAGAAACATACAAAATAAATATTTTTTAAGTATAATTTATTGTACATTGTCATTCCTTCCCATTATTTCAGAAGACTTAACAAAAACTAACATTGTAACATTGTCATTTATACAAAATATAAACTATAAGGGGGGAATATAAATGTAACATCAACCCTTCCCACATGGTTACAGTACAGACATTTTGTTAGGACCAACCCAGACATCGAAAGGGAGAGATGCCAGTTATACCCTCCTTGTAAAAGACCAGAAACTCTTTATAAATCACAAGGCATACCGACTCAAGCCCAGTGTCAAACTTATTATCTCTACATACAACACATCTTCTGGTACATTTCCAATAACAAAAAACTCAAAAAGTGCCAAATCGTGACCATTTAAAATAGTTTATTTAAAAGAGGCTTGAGTTTCTCTTTAATAATCTATGTGCAACCTTCACTTTGGGCAGGGCACATACAAAACAAATTTAGAATTATTTCCCAGGTGAAATTAAAACTACAATAAGAACTTCTGTACACTCAAGTGGTCCACATTTCTTTCAAGAGACCTGACATGACAACCACTTCCCTGTAGGCCTACATACCCCAGAATACCCCAGACTGATAACCAGGATGTTGGTTGTGTTACTATGGAAATGCAGGTCTTGAGGGTTGGCAGAGTACGGTGCTGGAGCAAGAAGACATGTTGATGTTCCGTAAGGGGTTTCGAAAGGGGGGAGGGGTGCGAGGGGTTGATGGTGGCGGCTTCCTCTCCAACTAACGTCCCCCCCCCCGGAGAAAAAAAGTCAGCACTAGGATTTTCTTTTTTCTGTGGGGGCGAATGAGTGGGTGTGGGTGATGTGGAGTCCATTTTGGCTGCTGGATGTTAGGATTGGGGTCTTGGTTCAGTGCGGTTGAGGGGAGTGGTGGTGGTTGAGGTGGTAACAGGAGGGTGGATCAAGGGTTATGGGTTCAACAATAGCAGTGCAGGAGCCAGGTTGCCATGACGATGGGGAGCAGGAGGGAGAAGTGGCTGGACTGCAGTGATATGCCCACTCCGGTAGGGGAGGTGGAGTTGGCCGAGCTGCTGTACGTGCCCGTGGCCATGGTGGTGGAGTTTACGCTGGAGGTCGCGTTGCGCAATGCAGTTGCTGTGGTGTTCAGGGAGACCACCTGCAGGCAAACAGGAAGAGGCTTGGTTTAGCAACATCTCAAATTGAATTCCACTGAATTGAGAAACTGAGTTCTTCATTTTTGAACAAGCACATTCTAGCCAAAGCACACATTCACATTGTCATTTTAGTCATTTAGCAGAGGTCTTATCCAGAGTGACATCAACATGATGTCATATCTAGAGGACTTTACATTTTGGGGTAGAAAAGGAAGGCTGTGAAGAACTAGCAAAAAAATACTTCAGGAGTTTAAAAACCAGCTATCGTGGCATATGGGTATTCTAGATCCAATCTGAAAAACAATCAATGGATTGAGATTTAGAATGGAGAGATGTTTTACAATTAAAATGGCCATCACGGTTTGGGGAGACAACTTATTGAACACCATGTAGGGTAGTCCAACTTGTCATGCCATATCCAAAGAAAAATCCTAGACTAGACCAAATCAGTAACCTAATTGAACCAAGCAAATTTCCACTGAATGTTCTTCCAACTGGTAGCCTAGCTAGTTTATGTTGCAAAATAGCAAATCATGCAAATTAAACACAATGCACTTTTCATTTATACATCCGCTACACTGGAAAGAAAACATGAACAGGAGGAAACAGTTTCCCCCCACCCCCCTAAAGATGTAGCCTGTTCGTGTCTCTGTTCGGGTCACACCCAGTTATCACGTTGGCCTGTACATGTAACGCCACACAGAATGGATGCTAGTCCAAACAGGCACGCGCAAACGGATGGTCTTCGCTATTCGTTTCAGGTATCTTTTGGCGCGCAGCACTGAAAGGAACTTTCTCCCTTTGGTAGACTCAGGTGTACGTGGCTTTAAATCATTCATTTACCGAGATGTTTTGAATAAATTAAATAAACGTGCATCACAACTATTAGGACAATTGCCAACAAGACGAGATGATAGATGTTTTGAGGAACGGTCCAAAATGTGCGCACACGTTAAAGTCAGTGATTGGCACCAATGTGAGGCTTATGACTTGGATCAGATCATATAATTGCATGGTTTTACCTGATGACTACCCACTGGGCAAAAACTGGTTGAATCAACGTTGTTTCCACGTAATAAAAAAAAGCAATGTGATGACATGAATCAACATAGAAAACGGTTTGGATTTTTAAAAAGGGAATTTGGCTTTTTTTTTTTACCCAACTTTTAACCTCAATCCAATGACATGGTGAAATGTTTTGTTGAATTCAGGTTAGTTGACAAATCAACCAAATGTAAATAAAAACTGGACGAACTGTGCTCGGTGGGCTACTTTCAGTCCTATCTGCCATAGCCGTATAATGTTAAAACCATATTACAAACAATTAATTATAGACTATCGAAGAAATACCCTACCCTACACCAAAAACAAAATGCAAATTACTTTACGAAAAACATTATTTTTTTATAGGAAAAATACTTAATATTAATAATAAATGTATTTGGCATACCTGTGTCGATAAAATTATAGCGAACACAATCACTCCGAGATGAACAACCATCATTTTTGACATCCTTATGATGATTTGGCCAGAACTTCAAGCACAGACGCAACCAGCAGCCACAGTCACTCTGAAAATGTGATCACTGAAATAGCTGGACCTACCTTCTTTATACCCGCATCATGACTGACGTGTGACGCGAGACTTGTCACATACCTACAGTAAACAACCAGGAAACAAAATAACCAATTCATGCAAAATCTTGCGATAAACATATTTATTTTATGTTGAACATATGGGTCGTTAAAATCCATATGCATTTTGTAAATTTTATAAGGGTGTGTCATCAGTGGGAACGCTACATTCAGAGCTACATTCGGAAGCTTTTTGTGGAATAAAACAAAATATGGCTTTGGAACGGCTCCCATTGAATGAAAAGGTCTGCTACAGGGCAACTTCAATTCAGGTATTATTAGGTTTCAACGACCAAATGAAGCCATTTGCAACGAGTTGCTTGGTCGGTATCTTCTGCCTCCAGCTCGCAATGAATCTCTTCGTCGTCATTTTACTTGCGTCTTTGGTCTTTGGAAAGTTTCTTATTATATATATTTTTTTACCATTGTAGGCTATGGTCTATGGATAGGTTCCTATGACCAATACAGGAATCTCTAGATTTTCTGTCCAAGACCTATCTGTATAGAAATTAATGGGCCAAATACGAAATGGGTATCATCGCCTGAGGTGGCCTAATTCCATATGCAAAAGCATCCAACAGGTGAGCCACCATTGCCTCAACAGAAAACAGGCTATTGTCGCCCTCTGGTGGCAAGTCAAAGTATCGCAAAATAAAAGATATCGTACACCCGCCCTTTACAAACTAATTGGCGAAACCTTCTGTTTGTACTGCACCAACGTTTTCAATAATTTTCAAAACTACCATGGGGGAAACCAAATTGCCCTTATTTATGATTGGATCGAGATGTGGAATTGTACATTTTGGCCTATAAATACCGTCCCTAGTCTCTTCGCTATCGGGTAAGTGGATTTCTGAGAGAATAGTGAGATGGTCTGATCCCCTCCAGAGGGAACCCAAAGAGACAGCGCTCCTTCGCTGCCTGCACTCTCTGCAGAGGCACCAGATGTGCTCTGTTATTGAGACATAACATATGAGAGACATAACATATAACATGATGTAACATATACATAACATATAACATAACAAATGCTATAATATATAACATATAACAACATATAACATACTATATAACATAACATATGCTATAATATATAACATATAACATAACATATGCTATAATATATAACAACATATAACATAACATATGCTATAATATATAACAACATGTAACATAACATATACTATAATATATAACATAACATATACTATAATATATAACATAACATATACTATAATATATAACATATAACAACATATACTATAATATATAGCATATACTATATAATATATAATATGAACTATAATATATAACATATAACAACATAACATATAATATATAACATATACTATAATATATAACATATACTATAATATATAACATATAACAACATAACTTATAACATAACATATACTATAATATATATAGATTTTTTCTCACCTTTATTTATCCAGGTAGGCTAGTTGAAAACATGTTCTCAATTGCAACTGCGACCTGGCCAAGAGTTACACATGGAATAAACAAACATATAATCAATAATACAGTAGAAGAATCTATATACAGCATGTGCAAATGAGGTAAGATAAGAGAGGTAAGGCAATAAATAGGCCATGGTGGCGAAGTAATTACAATATAGCAATTAAACACTAAAATGGTAGGATATGCAGTATGAAGCGAGGGCCAGCCAATGAGAGCATACAGGTCGCAGTGGTGGGTAGTATATGGGGATTTGGTGACAAAACGGATGGCACTGCGATAGACTGCATCCAATTTGTTGAGTAGGCTACGCTCACTAAGTCTGTACACAGTCAAAGCTTTCCATAAGTTTTGGTCAGTCCCAGTGGTCATGGTATTTTGCCACTGTGTACTCTCTGTTTAGGGCCAAAAAATATTCTAGTTTGATATGTTTTTTGTTCATTCTTTCCAATGTGTCAAGTAATTCTCTTTTTGTTTTCTCATAATTTGGTTGGGTCTAATTCTGTTGCTGTCCTGGGCTCTGTGGGGTCTGTTTGTGTTTGTGAACAGAGCCCCAGGACAAGCTTGCTTAGGGGACTCTGCGCAACGGGCCCGGGACAACTGCGCAACGCCATATCCTCCCAAGGAGCCTCCATTGGTAGGGACGAGGAGCTGCTTTGTGGTCTTATGGAGAGGGTCCAAACTTTGGCTGAGCGCCATGACCGGGCGTAGGACATGCTACTGGGGCAATTGCGCAGGTTGTCTGGGGGGCAGCCTGCCATGGTGGTAGCCCCACCGCCCCTGAGTAACTTGGCGGTTAGCAGCTCTGCCCCACCGGCCACTCCACCTTCCCGGGAGCCCCGTTTACCTCCCCCAGAATGCTTTAATGGAGAGCCGAGCACCTGTTGGGCGATTTTAGCTCAGTGTGCCCTCATTTTTGAGCTTCAGCCCTTCTCCTTCCCCTCGGATCACTCCAAGATAGCCTACTTCATCACGCTGATGTCTGGGAGGGCTCTCACCTGGGCTACCGCTGTATGGGAACAACAGCCGGCCCTGTGCGTGACTCTGGAGGGGTTCGTGGGAGAGGTGAGGAAGGTTTTTGATGCCTCGTTCTCTGGGAGAGAAGCTGCCCAGAAGCTAATCCAGCTCCGGCAGGACGCCCGCGGAGTGGCCGAATATGCAGTGGATTTCCGTACGTTGGCAGCGGAGAGTAAGTCGACCAGGAAGCACTGTTCTACATGTTCCTGCACGGCATCTCGGAGGAGGTTAAGGACGAGCTTGCTGCTCGGGATTTACCCACGGATCTTGACTCCCTCATCGCTTTGACCATTCGTATCGATGGGCGTTTGCGTGAACGATGGATGGAGAGGAAATTCGATTTCACTCGCACGTCCAGGGATTCCACCTCGCCTCCGAGTCATCACGGAAGTCCCCGACGGTCCTGTTGCCGAGAGCACCCAAGGTTTCCCAACCTTCATCGAGAGTCACCAAAGACGACAGAGGCACTGTGTCCTGAGCCTATGCAACTAGGCAGAGCTGTGCTTTCGCCAGCGGAACGGCAACACGGGATCAACGCAAGGAGCTGTCTGTATTGCGGGACTTTTGGTCATTTTGTGTCCTCTTGCCCGGTAAAAGACCAGGCTCACCGGTAGGAGCGAGTACTCCGGTGGGCCATATGGATACCTTTTCTGCTTCCCTTACTTGCACCCCTTTTCATGTAATTTTGCTGTGGGGAATGCAGTCCAAATCTCTCCAGGTCCTCATTGACTCTGGAGCTGATGAGAGCTTTTTGGACGCCACACTGGCTTCCGAGCAGAACAACCCCACTCAGCCCCTGTCCATTCCCATGGATGTTAGAGCGCTGGACGGGTGCTCTATAGGTCGGGTCACCCATAACACCACTCCCATCAACCTATGTGTGTCAGGGAATCACAGCGAGACCATTCAATTCCTGCTCATCAAGTCCCCCCAGATTCCCGTGATTTTGGGATTCTTCTGGCTCCAGTGATACAATCCCCTGATCAACTGGTCTACGGGTGCTATCATGGGCTGAAGTCCGTTCTGCCACGGCCATTGTCTGAAGTTGGCGCAACCTGCCCCGGGACATCTTCCTGGTGGCTCTGAAGTTTTTCCGGACCTCTCCGCAATTCCCGGGGAGTACGAGGACCTTCGGGAGGTGTCCAGCATGTCCCGGGCCACTTCCCTTCCACCGCACCGCTCCTATGACTGCGGGATATACCTTCTCCCTAGCACCACGCCGCCCCGGGGACGTCTGTACTCTCTGTCGGGACCAGAGACCAAGGCCATGGAAACCTACGTTGGGGATTCCCTAGCTACAGGATTTTTCCATCCCTCTTCCTCTCCCGCTGGTGCAGGTTTCTTCTTTGTGGAGAAAAGAGACAAGACCCTGCGCCCATGCATTGACTACCGGGGACATTACAATGACATTACTGTGAAGAACCGTTATCCGCTACCACTCATTTCCTCGGCCTTCGAGCCTCTCCAGGGGGCCACTGTTTTCTCCAAGCTGGATACACGAAATGCCTACCACCTGGTGCGGATACAAGAGGCGGATGAGTGGAAGACCGCCTTCAACACGACCAGCGGCCACTATGAATATCTGGTCATGCCCTTTGGCCTCACCAACGCCCCTGCCGTGTTCCAGGCTCAGGTGAATGATGTTCTCCACAACATGCTGAACCGGTTCGTCTTCGTCTACACTGATGACTTCCTCGTCTTCTCCCGCTCCCCCCAAGAGCACATACTTCACGTACGACAGGTTCTCCAGCACATTCTGGAGAACCAGTTGTTTGTTAAGGCGGAAAAGTGCAAGTTCCATCGCTCCTCCATTCTCTTTCTGGGCTACATCATCTCTGATGGAAGTGTCATGATGGATCCCGAGAAGGTGAGAGTGGTGGTGGGTTGGCATCATCCTACATCCAGGGTGCAGCTGCAACGCTTCCTGGGGTTCGCCAACTTTATCACCACTTTATCTGGGGTTACAGCACCCTGGCCTCCCCCCTGTCTGCACTCACCTCTCCAAGGTTCCATTCAAATGGTCCTCTGCCACTGACCGGGCGTTCTGAGACCTTAAGCACCACTTCACCCCTGCTCTTATCCTGGTTCATCCTGACCCTTTCCGTCAGTTCATGGTGGAGGCCGATGCTTTGGATGTTGGAGTGGGGGCTGTTCTGTCCCAACGTTCTGCCTTGGACCTTAAACTGCATCCCCGCGCCTTCTTCTCCCACCACCTCAACGCCACGGAGAGGAACTACGATGTGAGGAATCAGCTTCTTGCGGTGAAGATGGTGTTGGAGGAATGGAGGCACTGGCTAGAAGGGACGGAACATCCATTCATTGTGTGTACTGGCCACAAAAATATGGAGTATCTCCGCACTGCCAAGCGCCTCAACTCCAGGCAAACGAGATGGGCCCTGCTGTTTACCCGGTTCAACTTTTCCTCTCCTACTATCCGGGGTCCAAGAGGTTCAAGCCAGATGCCCTGTCTCGCCGCTATAACCCCCATGATTACCATCCCGAAGCCGGAGACCATCCTTCCCACCTTGTGCCTGGCGACGACACTCAGCTCGGGTATAGGGAAACAGGTCCGGGAGGCGCAGCGGTCCCAGCCGAACCCTGGGGGGGCCCAGATAACTGGATGTTTGTGCCTGATGCTGTTCACTCCGTGGTCCTGGAGTGGGCCCATTCCTCCAGGCTTGCCTGTCACCCGGGCTTTAGTCAGACCCTGGCCTTCGTGCGCTTTTGGTGGCCTACTATGGTTCCAGTTGTTGCCGCGTTTGTCGCTGCCTGCATGGTCTGCGCACAGAACAAGACTCCTCGGCAAGCTCCAGCTGATCTTCTCCAACCACTGCCTGTCCCTCGCCATCCCTGGTCCCAAATATCCCTGGATTTCATCATGGGTCTCCCCCCGTCTGAGGGCAACACTGCCATCCTGACTGTGGTCGACCGGTTTTCCAAAGCCGTCCACTTCATTCCTCTCCCCAAACTACCCTCGGCCAAGGAGACAGCCAGCTTATGGTGCAGCACGTCTTCCGTATCTACGGACTCCCGGTGGACATGGTCTCCAACCGGGGTCCGCAGTTCTCGTCCCGGTTCTGGAAGGCGTTTAGCATGCTCATGGGGTCGTCGGTCAGCCTGTCCTCCGGATTCCACCCCCAGTCCAATGGCCAGTCGGAGCGAGCCAACCAGGACTTAGAGACGACTATTCGCTGCCTAGTCTCCGCCAACCCTACCACCTGGAGTCAGCAACTGGTATGGGTTGAGTACGCTCGCAACATCCTTCCTTGCTCTGCCACGTGTCTCTCGCCCTTTGAGTATTCCTTGGAATATCAGCCTCCGCTCTTCCCCGAGCAAGAAGAGGAAGTCAGCAATCCCTCTGCCCAGATGTTCATCCGCCGCTGTTGCCGTACCTGGAAGAGAGCCCGGGCCACTCTGTTGAAGACCACTGCCAGGTATAGGTGACAAGCGGATCGCCACTGGACCCCTGCTCCACACTATCGGTTCAGGCACAGGGTATAGCTCTCCACCTGGGTCCTGCCTCTCCAGGTTGAGTCCCTTTTAGGAATTTTGTTAATAAATAGTTAAAACAAATTCTAGCTTTAGATAAAACTATAACAAATTGAACTCTGCACGCCTGGTGAAAAGAGATTTGTGTTGTGGGTTATAACATAAGCAGAAAGGGTCGTTAAACTATGGTTGAACTGACCCAACTTAGCCCTGAGTTGTTTAGATAAGGCTGTGGGTAACTTTTTAGGTCTTCCATTATCTTGAGTTGTCTGCTAAAGTGGTAATAAATTATAGTGAGCCTTCAGGATAATTGATTATATTATGTGTCATGTGTGTGTGCTGTGAAGTTGGAATGAACTTTTGAACCTGTTTTCTATTTGTCAGGACAAATAGACTTATTCTGTAACCTATGACGTCATATCTTGTATATAAACCTGTGTTTATGATAAAATGGCAGCGTGCTCCGAGAATAAACACTATTATCTCATTTTAATAAGACTGTATCTTGTCTATTTTATGTTAATAAGTATCTTACAAGTTCTTATAAATAGACAGATTGAATTTAATTAATGAGTACATTAGAGGTATTATTCAATTCCACTAACAGTCCCGTAAACTTTCCCCTGTTTCATCGGCCCGTTCCCCATCTCTAGAGTCATTAGCCCCACTGCTGTTCCTCTTTTGTTACCCCGTACCCTCTGTATTCACCCTACTTTCCATGTGTATAGGATTAAGCCCGTGTCTCACAGCCCTTTGACTTCTGTTTCCAGTTTCCTTCTCCATGTGTCATCGATGGCCATCCGGCGTACACGGTGAGACGCCTCCTGACTGTTCGACCACAGGGCAGGGGTTTCAAGTACCTGGTTGACTGGGAGGGTTATGGTCCGGAGGAGAGGTGCTGGGTCCCCGCTAGAGACATCCTGGACCCAGCCTTCATCGCTGACTTCCACCGCCGGTACCCCGGTCAACCAGGTATGCGCCCAGGTAGGATGCCAGATGGAGCCCCAAGAGGCCCCCTCCAGGTGTCACCCATCTTCCCCATAATCCCTTGTGTATTTATACCTGTGTTCTCTATTGGTCTGTTGCCAATTCGTCTTGTTTGTGAAGTCAACCAGAGTTTATGTGTTTCAACTCCTGCTTTTCCCAGTCTCTCCTTTTCTCGCCCTCCTGGTTTTGACCCTTGCCAGTCCTGACTCTGAGCCCGCCTGCCTGACCACTCTGCCTGCCCCTGAGCCTGCGTGCTGACCTGTACCTTTGCCCCACCTCTGGATTATTAACCTCCGCCTACCCTGACCCTGAGCCTGCCTGCCGTCCGGTACCGTTGCCCCACCTCTGGTTTACTTACCCCTGCCTGCCTTGACCTATCTATTGCCTGCCCCTGTTGGATTATTAAACCATTGTTAATTGTACGTTGTCTGCATCTGGGTCTTACCTTCGTACCCGATAGGTGTTTCATGTTTTACACAGAGGATATGTTTGAAGAATTCTGCATGCAGTCTCAATTTGGTGTTTGTCCCATTTTGTGAATTCTTGGTTGGTGAGCAGACCCAATACCTCACAACCGTAAAGAGCAATGGGTTCTATAACTGATTCAAGTATTTTTAACCAGATCCTAATTGGTATGTTTAATTCATTGATGTCATACAAGACCCTTCTTGCCTTGTCTCTCAGATCGTTCACAGCTTTGTGGATGTTACCTGTGTTGCTGATGTTTAGGCCGAGGTATGTTTAGTTTTTTGTGTGCTGGATGGAATTTGTATTTGTGGTCCTGGCAACTGGACATTTTTTGGAACACCGTTACTTTTGTCTTATTGAGATTTACTGTCAGGGCTCAGGTCTCGCAGAATCTGTGCAGAAGATCTAGGTGCTGCTGTAGGCCCTCCTTGGTTGGGAACAGAAGCACCAGATCATCAGCAAACAGTAGACATTTGACTTCAGATTCTTTTAGGGTGAGGCCGGGCAATGCAGACAGTTGTAGTGCCCTCACCAATTCATTGATATATATATGTTGAAGAGGGTGGGGCTTAAGTTGCATCCCTGTCTCACCCCACGGCCCTGTGGAAAGAAATGTGTGTGTTTTTTGCCAATTTAACCACACACTGGTTGTTTGTGTACATGGATTTTATAATGTTGTATGTTTTCCCCCCAACACTTTCCATCAAGTTGTATAGCAGATCCTCATGCCAAATTGAGTCAAAGGCTTTTTGTAAATCAACAAAGCATGAGAAAACTTTGCCTTTGTTTTGTCTGTTTGTCAATTAGGGTGTGCAGGGTGAATACGTGGTCTTTCGTACAGTAATTTGGTAAAAATCCAATTTTACATTTGCTCAGTACATTGCTTTCACTGAGGAAATGTACAAGTCTGCTGTAAATTATAATGCAGAGGATTTTCCCAAGGTTGCTGTTGATGCATATCCCACGGTAGTTATTGGGGTCAAATTTGTCTCCACTTTTGTGGATTGAGGTGACCCGTCCTTGGTTCCAAATATTGGGGAAGATGCCAGAGCTAAGGATGATGTTAAAGAGTTTAAGTATAGCCAATTGGAATTTGTGGTCTGTATATTTTATCATTTCATTTAGGATACTATCAACACCACAGGCCTTTTTGGGTTGGAGGGTTTGTATTTTGTCCTGTAGTTCATGTAATACAAGAATCGAGTGTGTTCTGGTTGTCTTTAATAGTTTCTAAGATTCTAAGATTTGCATTTGATCATGTATATGTTTTTGCTGTTTGTTCTTTGATATAGGGCCAAAATATATTGGAGAAGTGGTTCATCTATACATCTCTGTTTTGGATAGATAACTCTTCGTGTTGTTGATTGTTTCGTGTTTTCCAATTTTCCCAGAAGGGGTTAGAGTCTATGGAGTCTTCAGTTAAATTGAGCTTATTTCTGACGTGTTGTTCCTACTGTATTATTTTAGTGATTCACCATAGTGAAGGCGTAGGCTCAGGTTTTCTGGGTCTCTATGTTTTTGGTTGGATAGGTTTCTCAATTTCTTTCTAAGGTTTTTGCATTCTTCATCAAACCCTTTTGTAATTGTAAAATTGTTAGATTTGATAGGGAAGCTCAGAGGTCATATATACTATACTATTACAGTGAAAAGTTTTGTCCAGGAAGTTGTCTAAAAGATTGATGAAGTGATTTATCCATACATGTCCCAAGTGGGCTCTCGAGTGGGGCAGTGGTCTAAGGCACTGCATCTCAGTGCTAGAGGTGTCACTGCAGTCCCTGGTTTGAATCCAGGCTGCATCACATCTGGCTGTGATTGGGAGTCCCATAGGGCGGCGCACAATCGGCCCAGTGTCGCCGGGGTATGCTTTCATTGTAAATAAGAATTTGTTCTTAACTGACTTGACTAGATAAATTAAAAGGGATTGAATTTGTTGTTGCCTAATTGTTTTTTGGTAGGTTTCCACACTACTTTCCTTCCATCTATAGCATTTCTTAATTTTATTCAGTTCCTTTGGCTTTGGTGCCTCATGATTGAGTATTGCTCTGTTTAAGTAGACTGTGATTTTGCTGTGATCTGATAGGGATGTCAGTGGGATGACTATGAATGTTCTGAGAGACTCTGGGTTGAGGTCAGTGATAAAGTAGTCTACAGTACTACTGCCAAGAGAGGAGCTATAGGTGTACCTACCGTAAGCGTCCCATTGACTATGTACATACCCAGCGTGCGACAGAGCTGCAGAATTTGTGACCTGTTTTTGTTGGTTATGTTGTTGTTGTTTTTTATTATTATTATTATTATTATTTTAATTTAATTTAATTATTATTTTTTATTTTTTTAGGGGTGGATCAGCTTAATATTGCGGAAAGAATGTTGCTTCCAATGTAATTGTCTGCATCATTTCCAATCCCCCATATTTTTTTGGTAAATATATATATACATACATGTATGCAAACATATACACATATATACATACACATACCTATATAGACACACATACTTTTTTAAAGAATATACCTTTATTATTATTCCCCGCAAACCTTACCACCGATCCCCCAATTGGAGTAAACTAATAAACACTTCTGCTTTTATCTTCAATTTATACATCTTATACACATTTTACAGACACAGTCTACTTTACAATAGTTCTCTCTTGTTTGTTCTTAGTCCTTCCTCTATTTCTGATGTCCATCCAGTTTGATTTAGACTTGTAACTGTGCTATTTCACAAAAGCTCCGAACCTATACACATTTCACAGATCCCGTATGCCCTACATTGTTTTTCGTGTTATTAGTCCCACCCTTCAGCTCCACTTAACCCTTCCAATCTATCTTCCAACATCCTCCATTTAGGATTTTTATTTGCCATATATTTTTCAACTGTGCTGTGATGCTTTACAAAAGATTTGAACCTTCCTATTCTCATAGCTTCTACAGATTGTAAATTAAAAATAAACATTTTTTCTAAAATAATTATTATATTATTGATTGATTGACTATGGTTTTTCAAATCCCCCAGTATTGCTATCTGTATCTGTAACATTCTAGGCAAATGTTGCAATTCTTCAGCCATTCCTGGACCTGTGACCAAAAACGAGCTACATATGGACAATACCAAAATAAATGATCTAATGACTCTGCCTCCTCACAGCAGAATCTGCAGAGCTGGGAAGATTGTATCCCCCATATATATAACATTCTATTAGTTGCAAGAATTTTGTACAGTAATTTAAATTTAAAAATGTGAAGTTTTGAATCCGGCGTTGTTTTGCGTATCAATTCATAAACCATGTGCCATGGAATGGGTACATCGAAAATCTCTTCCCAACTATTTTGCAATTTATACGGCACAGCTGTCAGTTCTTTGGTCCTTAAATGAAATTGGTATATGTTTTTATTTATCACACTTTTCTTTAACGATTTATGTTCTTTAATATAGGGCCGACATACAAGTTCCTGACTTTTTTCAACCTTCTACTTGCCTCTTCCATTTTTGTGGTAATGCTGCAATTAATTGGTTGTAATTTTGGGTAGAGCAGACATTTCCATATGTCTGTGTTAGCTGCATGTGTGACATAACTCCACCAGTCCTATTTATGATATCATTGACTAAAATTATACCTTTTTTAAACATTTCTTCGATAAATACATTTTTTTTAATCAATTCCTATATTTGAATCTAACCACAATATTTGTTGTACTATTTGTTCCGTCCTTTCAGGTGGATTAAACTGAAATTGCAACCAACTTTCTAAGGCTTGTTTAAACAATAAAGATATTTTGGAGATTATTTCCTTTTCAAACAATCGAAAGTGAGCAGGTGTAATCTGAATAAAGGGAAAAAGGCCCTTCTTGAACATAGGATGAGACATTCGTACCAATTTACCAGAGAACCAGTTTGGATTTAAGTATAACTTTTGTATGACTGATGCCTTTAGTGAGAGGTCTAATGCTTTAATATTTAATAATTTCTGCCCTCAGAATTCATATTCGTTATATAAATAGGCCCTTTTAATTTTATCTGGCTTGCCGTTCCAAATAAAATTGAATATTTTTTGTTCATATAATTTAAAAAGCAGATCACTAGGTGTAGGCAAAACCATAAGCAAATAGGTAAACTGTGATATGACTAAAGAGTTAATCAGGGTGATTTTTCCACAAATAGACAGTATTTTCCTTTCCATGGTAGCAAGATCTTATCTATTTTTGATAACTTTATATAAACATTTATTGGAGTGAGATCATTTCTTTGTTTTGGGATTTGTATACCGAGTATGTCCACATCTCCGTCAGACCATTTAATTGGTAAACTACATGGTAATGTAAAATGTGCATTTGTTTGTGATCCAATACGTAATATGGTACATTTATCATAATTTGGTTTTAATCCAGAGTATCTAGATCCTCTAAGAGGCCGTGGAGAGACTCAAGTTGTGGTTTTAAAAGAAAACATGAATCATCAGCGTACAATGACACCTTAGTTTTTAAGCCACGGATTTCTAATCCCTTAATATTAATGTTTGATCTAATTTTAACAGCTAACATTTCAATGGCAATAATAAATAGATATGCCGATAGTGGACAACCTTGTTTTACTCCTCTAGATAGTTTAAAACTTTCTGAGATGTAGCCATTATTTACTATTTTACACCTAGGGTTACAATACATAATTTTAACCCATTTTATAAGAGATTCCCCAAAATTGTAATATTCTAGGCATTTATATATAAACTCCAGTCATATTTTATCAAAAGCCTTTTCAAAATCAGCTATGAAAACCAGGCCTGGTGTCCTCGATATTTCATAGTGTTCTATTGTTTCCAGTACTTGTCTTATATTATCTCCAATGTATCGTCCATGTAAAAAACCTGTCTGATTAGGATGAAATTATATCTGACGATACTTTTTTTATTCTATGAGCCAAGCATTTTGCTAGGATTTTTGCATCACAACACTGAAGAGGTCTCCAATTTTTTTAATGTACTGGATTTTTATATATACCACTTGGATCCTGTTTCAGTAATAATGATATCAGACCTTCTTGTTGTGTGTCTGATAATCTACCATTTATATAGGAGTGGTTAAAACAAGCTAATAATGGTCCTTTGTGTATATCAAAAAAAGTTTTGTATTCTTCCACTGGTATGCCATCCAGCCCTGGAGTTTTCACATCCTTAAAGGCCCCAATTGCATCAAGCAGTTCCTCCTCTGTAATTTGGCCTTCACATGAGTCTTTTTGTACAGATGTTAATTTTACATCATTATTAGGGAAAAAATCCATACAATTAGTTTCAGTTAGTGGAGATGGAGGAGTCTGAAACGAAAACAGATTCTTAAAGTACTTTACTTCCTATTTCAAAATATAATTTGGTGAATCGTGCGTGACTCCATCATTTGTAACGAGTTTTAATACATTTTTTTTGGTAGCATTTCTATATTGAAGATTGAAAAAGAATTTGGTGCATTTTTCCCCATATTCCATCCAGTTCGCTTTATTTTTTATAATATATTACACTGGATCTTTCTTGAATAAGTTCCTCCATTTCTTTTTGTTTTTCCTCTAACTTATTCTGTGCCTCTATGGTACCATTTTTATTGCTATCTAACTGTACTGTTAGTCCTTCAATTTCCTTTGTTAATATGGACTCTTTTGATCTAAATTGCTTTTGTTTTATAGATGAGTACTGAATTGCATTGCCTCTAAAGGCACATTTAAATGTGTCCCATACAATACGGGGATCTGCTGTACCTAAGTTATGTCTGAAAAAGTCAGTTATAAATTCTTCTGTCCTAGTTCTAAACAATTTATCATCTAGTAGGCTTTGATTAAATTCCCAATATCCTCGCCCACGTGGAGATTCTGTAAGAGTAATATACACTGCTCAAAAAAATAAAGGGAACACTTAAACAACACAATGTAACTCCAAGTCAATCACACTTCTATGAAATCAAACTGTCCACTTAGGAAGCAACACTGATTGACAATAAATTGCACATGCTGTTGTGCAAATGGAATAGACAAAAGGTGGAAATTATAGGCAATTAGCAAGACACCCCCAAAAAAGGAGTGATTCTGCAGGTGGTGACCACAGACCACTTCTCATTTCCTATGCTTCCTGGCTGATGTTTTGGTCACTTTTGAATGCTGGCGATGCTCTCACTCTAGTGGTAGCATGAGACGGAGTCTACAACCCACACAAGTGGCTCAGGTAGTGCAGTTCATCCAGGATGGCACATCAATGCGAGCTGTGGCTCTGACTCTGTCACGTCTGTTAAACTCCGATTTTTTTTATATAAATATGAACTTTATCAAACAAAACATGCATGTATTGTGTAACATGAAGTCCTATGAGCGTCATCTGATGAAGATAATCAAAGGTTAGTGAGTAATTTTATCTCTATTTCTGCTTTTTGTGAAAGCTATCTTTCGCTGGAAAAATGGCTGTGCTTATTTTGGTTTGGTGGTGACCTAACATAATCGTTTGTAGTGCTTTTGCTGAAAAGCATATTTGAAATCGGACACTTTGGAGGGATTAACAACAAGATTACCTTAAAAATGATATAAAACACATGTATGTTTGAGGAATTTTAATTATGAGGTTTCTGTTGTTTGAATTTGGCGCCCGGCACTTTCACTGGCTGTTGTCATATCATCCCGGTAGCGGGGTTGCAGCCATCCTTCTCTTTTAGCCAGGTAAATACTGATCGTCTTTTCTTATTATCTGCTATGCCATTACAATTGTAACTGGCTATACTTATTTCACCATTTACCATAATGAGACACAACTTTCAATTCTTTTTATCAAAATATATGTTTGTAAACATACCATTAAAAAGTAACATGATGATTGAGTGTCTATATAGCTGTACCATGATATTTGCATTTCAACTAAGTAAACCTCCAATTGGTCACTACTATTCCACCCGCTAAAAGCCCTCAGCCCGAGTTGGGTTGTCATCCCAATGCCCGGCAGACCACCCTCGACCCCCTGTATCCCATAGCCCATAGCCCTGGACCGACTGGGATCCATCCTTTGAAAAGAGCATACAGTGCCATTTACCGAATTGAAGTAGATCAACTGCCAAATGCATTTCCATCGCCCTCACCTCGATTTGTATTAAATATAGCTGTGGATCATCCTCTATTGTCCCTAACATCTTTTACTCCTTCGCAACAGTTGTGGGATACACACATACACCCACACACACTCAACCCTTTCCCCCCACATAACCATAAGCTCCCTTTCTCAACAATTGCACCATCCCAGAGCCCAACTCAAGATAGGTCATGATTTACAAATGCACTTGCAGTTGCAGCTGCATGAGAAGGCCTGCAAGACCGCGCAAAAAATGGGCAAAAATTGAGAGATTTTATTTACCATTGTCACATCCTAGATGATGGAGGTCAAATGTACACCTTCTTCCTGAAACACCCACAATACGGTCACCCGTAATGACCATATTCCCAAGCATCTCCATGCAGTCTGACTTTGATTTTGTGCCACCAGGGTCACAATAATATACCCCCTCTCTGAATGTCAGAGTGTGACCGCCTCCCCATGTGTTACTGCAGCTAGTGTTGCCAGCACTGCCACTGCCTGGGTGGGGGCACCCCACCGGAATCCCCACCGGCTAGGTATAAGGTCGTCAAGGTTCTCATTAGCAGCTTTGAGAATTTCCTTGTATATTATGCTCTCCCTTTAGGGGGCTTTGGCTTTGCAGGACCAACCCTGCCAAGCAGGCTCAGAATCTTGAGGGTCAGTGCTGCTCTTGGTCTCTGACCTCATTTTAGCTGCATACAGACCGCTTACAGCAGGCACATAAAACAGTTAGGGACTTCTCCTTAGTATCTGGGTCATTCAGGTGGGTGTCTAGGGTATAGGGCCATGGACCGTACCATTAAAATAGGATAATAAATAATTAGATATAATTTATTTTAAAAATGTAGTTCCCCATGATAGGACAATGTTGGTTATGTTGTTGTAATTGTGCCTAGGGGGGCATATGGGGAGGAAAGGCTGTCACCACCAGGCAGGTGTTTGTCCCCCTGTGTGCTGAGGGTGTCAGGTTCTTGTCCAGTTCTGGAATTTATGTCACCACAGACTAGTACATGTACTTGGCCTGGAAATTATGAATTTCCCCCTCCAAGATGGAGAAGTTGTCATCGTTAAAGTATGGAGATTCTAGTGGGGGGATATAGGTAGCACAGGAGGACATTTTTCTCTGTTGAGATAATTTCCTTTTAATTTCTAGCCAAATGTGAAATGTTTCTGTTTTGATTAATTTAATAGAGTGAGTTAGGTCTGGTCTACACCAAATTAGCATACCCCCTGAGTCCTTCCCCTGTTTTACTCCTGGTAGTTTGGTGGATGGGATTACCAGCTCTCTGTAACCTAGATGGCAACCAGTGGGTCAATTTCCTCTATACCATGTTTCTTGTAGGATGACAATGTCTGTATTTCTGATTTATTTGGTGAAGTCCAGGTTCCTGCCCCTTAAGCCAAAGGCAGATGACCTCAGGCCTTGGATATCCCAGAATGAGATAATAGACTGCTGAACAATTAATAAAATGGCCACCCAGACTATTTAGATTTTTACACTACTGCTACTTGCTGTTTATTATCTATGCATAGTCACGTTACAAATTACCTCCTTATTGTTATGTAATTTTCTTGTGTTTCTTTTTTATTTATTTACCATTTTTTACTTTAGTTTATTTAGTAAATATTTTCTTAACTCTATTTCTTGAACTGCATTGTTGGTTAAGGGTTTGTAAGTAAGCATTTCACAGTAAGGTCTACTACACCTGTTGTATTCGGCGCATGTGCCAAATACAATTTGATTTGATGGCTTTGTGTTCCTCTCGCTCTGATCAAACAGATGTAATTTGAGAAACCCCAAAACATTCTACCGTGGTATCGTTTACCCACGCGGGATTTTCATATATTTTATTTAAATCCTGGAATATAATAGACAGTGTTATGTTCTGTGTTCCCCGCAGATAAAACAGTCCTCGCATTCCTCATGAAATGTATCTGTTGAGATTCGGGAGGGGTGGGCGCCAGGTGTTGGGTTACAGCGTGGAGGCCCCTCCCTGCTCTACGGGATTTAGAGAGGGGATTGTTCGTCGGCGGCGGTAGGGCGGCAGCAGCAGCCCACAGCGCGCAGCACCCATGTTCAGTGGAGAGTCAGTGGAAGGAGCCCCCAGATGACCGACGCAGACGTCTGGGAATGACAGCCGCTGTCACCGAGAGTGACAGCTTTCGCTCTCTGTCGCCGCACCTTGACTAGCCTTGACTAGCCCCGGAGTGACGCGCTCTATCAGTCGCACGCCAAAGAAGTGACACGGAGCCAGTCAGAACTATGCCAGAGATGGAGAAAGGGAGACCGCCGGAAAATAAACGCAGTAGGAAACCCGCGCACCCCGTCAAGAGAGAGATCAACCAAGAGATGAAGGTGAGGGGAAATTAGTTGTTTAGCTATTTTTTGAGCAGTGTTCTGTTTGTGAATAGTCTTAAGTCATGCCATGCTATGTTGTTGTCTTAGGTCTCTTTTTATGTAGTGTTGTGTTGTCTCTCTTGTCGTTATGTGTGTTTTGTCCTATATGTTTATTTAATTTATTTGGATTTTTAATCACAGCCCCGGTCCCCGCAGGAGGCCTTTTGCCTTTTGGTAGGCCGTCATTGTAAATTATAATTTGTTCGTAACTGACTTGCCTAGTTAAATAAAGGTGAGATAAAAAATAAAATACTTTTGAGACATTGGGAGAGAGCTCCGTGCGCACAAATCACACAGTTGGAGGCATTCACAGACGCCATGAAAACTTGCATTTGTTCCCATTGAAACAATTCAATTTGCTTATAATTTAATTCCGTTATATTATTGAATACTTCCGAAATAAAAGTGATACAACAATTGTGTAACATAACATTATTCCCATATGGTGAAATAAGACAGCTATATTATATTACCTGGCCTTGCCATAATAAACCGACTGTCGGGAAATATACATTTCCGAGGGAATTAAAGCGTGTGACTGTTTAATTAAAGTGTCACTCTTATGTTAGCCAATATTTGATGTCTTGTCCACTGAATGGTAGGTAGCCCTTCTGTAGTGAGGCCATGTCAGTCCATCCGTAGCCTCGCGCAGCAAAGTCCAGCGGCGTTCCAGATGTGCGTCACCACCAAACCGTAAGAACACTTAAATTCTTCCCCGCTTCGGCTGTGCGCGCACTTGTTGTAGTAGGCTAGGTCTACATGTTTACAACAATGTAATAAAAAACATACATAGTCACATCACTTGAGATTATCCGCTAGGGCAAAGGATCAGACTAAACAGGTAACCGTAGTAATTGTGCCCTTGGAAAAGTGACTCAGAATCAGTTTCATGGAAACTATGTCTACTGTTTGATTTGGGGATTCCAATTCAAAACAAAATTGAATATGATGGTATTGGTTTCAGGCCTACTGCTAGAGTGCAAGCCTTTAGTAGGCTAGGCTACAAGCCCACAGTTTGTCTGCCTTCAGTTTTATGAGTTCTGACATTGGCCACTGGGCACAGATGTCAGTTCAAAGTCTAGTTTTGATTTACATTTGGTTGAGTTGTCAGCTAATGTGATTTCAACATTAAATTAAATGTTTAAAAAAATCAGCTTGTTTTGTGAGAGGAAATGTGCTCTTTTTGCGTAAGTGGTTTGGATGGTAGCTTTTGATATCCAGGGAGTGGTGTAGAATTGCAACTTAACTAATTTGAATGAAAACATGCTAAATGCTATCTGTGCTTGATGTAAGTCAGCCCGGCCTGGATCTGAGGGTCGGCCCTGCGTTGTTGCCTTTGGTCAGGGTTCTTTCTGTGGTTTGGGATTTGGCTTGTCACTCTCACAAAGCAAATGTTTGTAAGAACTGCCAATAAAAAACAATAACAACATTGTGGGAAGTAAAGCACAGGGAGGAGAAAAAAATGCCTGTCTCTCCCTAATGAGGAAATAGTGAGATAAAACAACACTAAATTCAATGTACTATAGGAGGACATGCCCTGATGGAACCGTTGATGTAGACTAGGCTAGTCCCACGGGATGCAGGCAGCACAGGCAGAGTACTACTTTGTGATTCTCAGACTTACAGGGAGCCACGTGGATCTACAAAACAGGCCTTGGGTGACCGCAGTAATGAACTGGGGCTGTTGGGCTTGAAGGTCAGTGGTATAAGTGTGTGATTATGAAATAGAGAAGGGTAGATAAAGAAAGACAGATGGACAGACAGACAAAATAGAACTCACACAGATCAGAGAGAGAGACAGACAGACACAGTCAGAGAAGCAAAATAGAACTTTCACACAGACAGACAGACAGACAGCAAGACAGCAAGACAGCCAGACAGCAAGACAGACAGACAGTCAGAGAGACAGACAGACACACACACACACACAATCAGAGAGACAGACAGACAGACACACAGTCAGAGAGACAGACAACAGACACAGACTGGGATTTCAGGGGCTGTGTGTCTGTCTGCGGGCTGCTCCAGTCCAATCCAGTGTTGTCTTAGTCAAGGGATCTATTTCAATACCACAGTCAAACCCACTTCTTCCATGCCAGACCGTAGCACAGCGCGGACACCAGATACATTACTTTTTTCATCGTTAGGCATATTTAGCTGGATATGATACCTCTACGTACACACAAACACACCCGCACAGACACACACACACTTCACACACACAATTCCTTTTCTTTGAGGCCCTGTCAGAGTGAGGAAAGCAGAGGGAAGAATGTGTAGTCTGTACTACAGCCCTGGTGTAACACTACAACAGGCAGACTGTCCACGCTGGAAGAGGTTGAAACCCGAGAGGGAGTGCAGTGTCGGGTATCAGGGCTGGAAGGTGCCGGGGTGGTGGGGGCAAGGGGAGAGGCAGAGGGAGGAGAGGGCAGGGGAGGGGGGACTGGGGAGTGCTGGACACTTGGGAGAGGAGCAGGGGAGGGGGGACTGGGGAGTGCTGGACCCTTGGGAGAGGAGCGGGGGGGGGGGGGGACTGGGGAGTGCTGGACCCTTGGGAGAGGAGCAGGGGAGGGGGGACTGGGGAGTGCTGGACCCTTGGGAGAGGAGCGGGGGGGGGGGGGGGGGACTGGGGAGTGCTGGACACTTGGGAGAGGAGCAGGGGAGGGGGGACTGGGGAGTGCTGGACCCTTGGGAGAGGAGCGGGGGGGGGGGGGGACTGGGGAGTGCTGGACACTTGGGAGAGGAGCAGGGGAGGGGGGACTGGGGAGTGCTGGACCCTTGGGATAGGAGCAGGGGAGGGAGGGAGGGACTGGGGAGTGCTGGACACTTGGGAGAGGAGCAGGGGAGGGGGGACTGGGGAGTGCTGGACACTTGGGAGAGGAGCAGGGTATTTCCGAGAACCGTGGGACCTGGCGGTGGTATAAGGTGTCCTGCTCGGATTTCTGCTCCAATCCCCACTCGCCCCAAAGCCACAGAGGAGAAGAGGTGGGCGGATGAAAAGAGAGAGAGACCTTTGTGTTGTTTTCTTTCATATGGTCGGAATTTAAAAAAAAGCCAGGATGTTCACTTCACAACACATCTGCTGAGAAACTTCTTTAGTTTGTCTGTCTCTTTTTTCCCCAATTAAAAGAGCTAAACAAAGAATGATTCATATATTTTACACTGGTATTAGGTTGGAAAACTTTTCCGTCTCCAATTTAGCAAGAGTAAACAAGCTGCAATACATCATGGAAAAATAGTCATACTGTACTCCTCTGGGTTCTCTTGCTCATTTCATCCAGGCAGGGCTGGTCTGTAAGTCAAAAGAATCAGCACATTGATTCGGGACTGGAAGCTCAGGTTACATTTAAAGAGTGGGATAAAAAGTTCCACTAACAAACCTCGGATGTAAGGTCACTCACAACTGAACTTCACATTGGCTTAGCTTCAGCAAGCAGTGGCTTGGTTGTCCCGTCTCCCACCATGTCCCCTGACTGACATAACCTATAATGTTTCTCACTGATTTATTTTCCATTTCTCCTTTTAGACGTTTGCAGAGAGCACCATGAATGAGCTCCTAGGCTGGTACGGCTATGACAAGTTGGAGCTCAGAGACTCTGAGGCCACCGAGATACGGAACTACCCAAACCGTGAGAGACGCCAGCAGCACGTCTCAGTTCTTAAAGGTGAGGGAAGGCCAGGGCCCTGTTCACTAGGCCACACTGTAGTAAAACGCTTTGCTATGGAGAGTGGAAATCTGTGTTTTAATTGGACAAGTTCAGGTAGTACCTCCTTTTTCAAAACGATTCCTGTCTACCGAACACGACCCAAGGTAATTTATTCAGGTAGTATCCTTGTTTCACTCCCTTTCTAAATGTTTATTGCCTACTGAACACAACCCAATTTAATTAGTTCAGGTAGTATCCTTGTTTCACTCCCTTTCTAAACGTTTACTGCCTACTGAACATTTACTGCCTGCTGGGCATCTGTAAAATACAGGTAACATACTTAACAGAGGTCAGACGGAATTCACAGGGAACCCAATAACAGAACAGATAGGTTGTTCAATCCAGACATATTACTTCACCCTTCTTATGTTTCACTTACTATCATTACAGTAAACCTGTGTGGATGGAGTATTATCTTTCTACAGTTTTCAGTGCCATTGTTTTCTGTCCTTTAGGCTGAATCTACATCTGTATTTAAATTGTGTGTGTGGAGTGGAAGTGGTGCCAAGAGAAACTGACTGAATTCAGATTCCATTTTTGTTGGCACTTTACATGTTAAGAACATAAATTCACTCTGAAGTGACCCTAGATATCTTGTGCCTTCCAGAAAACTCGGTGTCCAAATCCAAGAGCCTAGACAGCCCCGTGACACTGGCCATGAGGAGTGGAGAGAGAGAATCATCCAGAGTCCCCTCTTCCTCCCCCAGTTCCTCCTCTCTGACCAGCCCTAAGGAGCAAAAGAGTGCCCCCGTAATTGTCCCGCTTATAAAGCCATCGGCAGGTAGGGACAGGCCTGAATAAATCTCTCACACACACACACGCGCACACACACACACACACACACACACACACACACACACACACACACACACACACACACACACACACACACACACACACACACACACACACACACACACACACACACACACACACACACACACACATCTACTGAGCATATGCAAACACACGCCCTTTGTGTGACCAACTGGGTTAGTACCCAGGTCTCCTGTGTTTTAGCATGCCTAGCTAAAGTCTAGACATTATTCAGGAAGCTAACATAAGTCTTCAGGCCTCAGGCAAGGTTCCTCATCACACAGGTGAGGTTCACTAAATCACCCCTGTTACACTCACACATCAGCATCATCATCATCACTACCATATGTAGCCTAGGGTTCTTCAACACTCACAAGCTCCTTAGATGCTCATCTTCATCATCAAACACACTTCACGTGTTGATGTTGATTCCTCTTCCCTTTGGCTCTGTCCGCAGTGGAAGACGTGCAGAATGTGCAGATAGTGTGTGTGTGGTGTCAGAAGGAGGGGGTGAAGCGCTACTCTCTCTGTATGGGCACCGAGCTGAAGAGCTTCTGTAGTGAGAAGTGCTTCGCCGCCTGCCGACGGGCCTACTTCAAACGCAACAAGGTGAGCGATTCAACCTCGGTTCAACCTTATTTCAACTTGGAATCAATGGGACAATTTTAGGTCAGACAAAACTGACTTGTCAACTGCAGCAGTTCAGATGGAGAAAATGACGCACGCACACACACACACACACACACACACACACACACACACACACACACACACACACACACACACACACACACACACACACACACACACACACACACACACACACACACACACAGGTTTTTTTATGGACAGGCCAGTGTTTTGAGGGTGGGAAGGGGTCAAACTTTGCAGAGGACACTTAGTATCAGTTACGGTTTAATGGAGGAAGGGCCAGTCATAATGCGGCTTGGGTCCGGAGGACCGGGAAGCAACAGGGAAGCAACAGGGAAGCAACAGGGAAGCAGTGCCTATACACAACTCCACTCCTATACACATTACCACCATTTTTCACCCTCCATCCAAGACATGGATACCCTCTCTTAGAGGCGCGGGGGTGTCAGGCAAGGCTATCCCCTTTCACCGATCCTGTTGTTTTGCCGCGCTAGGTTTTATTCACACGACAACAGACAAGGGGGGGGGGGGGGGAGTCGTCTGCTGCCTACCTGCCTGGCTGCAACAAACCCTCTAGTTGATGGAAGTGGGGATGGAACTGTGGCCGTTGGCTTGTCCCTGCTTGTTTCTTGGAGGGAGAAGGGCAGAGGGCCTGGGGGTGAGGTGTCCACTTTCAGTGCATACCTTACCTGCAGCTGCTTCATGTTTCGTAACTCGACACGACTCAATGGGTCACAAAGAAGGGACCATTGAGAATAAAATGAGGGTTCAGTCTTGTCATCTACTTTATCTTAGCGAAACCTTCCAAAATGTTACCAAAACGTTTAAAAAACGGTCTCTTTGTTTCAGTGACCTCAAAGCCCATAGGTCAATGTACTCTGTTACTTTGAACCCCTATGACAAGGCAAATTGTGCAGTGGTTATTTTGGGATTGGTTATGTAAGTTTGTTTTAATGACCAACCACGGGAGCCTTGATGATTTAAAGCAACTGCTACTTTATCAACACTTGATGCTCAAATCCCATAGTGGATACTACTGAATCCAGTCTCTACTCGGAAACAGTTTAACACAATCCGGTGTCCTGTTCATTAGGGCACACAATGTTTTACAGCAGAGATTGAAAATTAAGGTTTTGTTATTGGACAAATCCAGCTAGTACCTCCCAGATTTTTTTGTTTCGTTTGGTGCCTAATGAACATGGCCCAGCTCTTGATAGTTTGTTTTAAGTTTATAATGATGCAGCTTTGCCCCCCTCCGTCAGGCCCGGGATGAGGACCATGGAGGGGAGAGGTCCCCCCAACACACCCATGCAGATGACTCACCACGACTGGTGCTGAAGATGAACAGTGATGGTGCCAGAGTAAGAATAAAACACAATCCACTTCGTAGAAATATAATATATTTTTTAAATAGCTTAGCTCAAAGACTAGTTATGCATTAATGCATGTTTGTCTTTGAGAGCTACTTCAAAACATGTAGGGGCAGTTCCTAGGACACAGATTAAGGGGCAGTTCCTAGGACACAGATTAAGGGGCAGTTCCTAGGACACAGATTAAGGGGCAGTTCCTAGGACACAGATTAAGGGGCAGTTCCTAGGACACAGATTAAGGGGCAGTTCCTAGGACACAGATTAAGGGGCCGTTCCTAGGACACAGATTAAGGGGCAGTTTCTAGGACACAGATTAAGGGGCAGTTTCCAGGACACAGATTAGGGGGCAGTTTCTAGGACACAGGTTAAGGGACAGTTTCTACGACAGATTAGGGGACAGTTCCTAAAACACAAATTAAGGGGCAGTTTCTAGGAAACAGATTGGGGGCAGTTTCTAGGACACAGGTTAAGGGGCAGATTCTAGGACACAGATTAAGGGGCAGATTCTAGGACACAGATTAAGGGGCAGTTTCCAGGACACAGATGAAACCTAGTCCTAGACTAAAAATAATTATTGATGGAGATTCTCCATTGAGTTTGCTTTTTAGTCTACGACTAGGCTTTACTCTGGGTTTGTGAAACCGCCCTTTAAAGGGATAGTTCAGGGATGTTACATACAGTATTTCCATATTTGTTTCCTTACCTTTGCCAACAATTAGCAACATTAGCCATGTAATTTAATCTCGCCTGTTTAGCATGGATTATATTTCATGCCCAAATCAGCTCAAAAATAACACAATCAATTTAATATGATTTGGTCATGACATTTAACACATGCTGAACGGGGGAGATTGATTTACATGGGGAATTTGTCCCAAAATGCTAATGTTGCTAATTGTTGGAAGTGGCTAGGTTAACAAAATCAGTGTGGATTGCAGTCACTCCTTGGCCATAGACTTCTTTCAAGGTAAAAAGGTTTTCACAATACTGTCATATAGAATATTCCATAATTTATATTACCATCTCTACAACAGTCATTTGCTTTTTCCTTTTCACATGTCACTTAAGTAACTCTTCACAGTCTCTCTCGCCCGTACTGCAGGTTTGCAACTGGTGCAAGCACGTCCGTCACACCAAAGAGTATCTGGACTTTGGCGCCGGTGAGGAGCGGCTCCAGTTTTGCAGCACCAAGTGTCTGAACCAGTACAAGATGGATGTGTTCTACAGAGAGGCCAGGGCCACTCTCACCAGCTCCAGCCCAGGAAGACCAACCCAGGAGGGGAGACCCGAGTCCACCGGAGGGGTCCAGAACCAGAAGCTCCTGACCCCTGAATCGTGGAGCAGCGACGCTGGGGACGTGAGGGGGAGGACCAGGTCGCCCAAAGGGCAGACGCCGATCAATGGTACAGCGGCACCAAGGACTGTGTCTCCATCCGAGGCGTCATCTTCGTCATTGAAGGTTAACATTTCAGGACTGAGGCACCTGGAGAGGCACATCCTGCCACCACCCGCGCAGGTAGCGAGCCACCACCCCGCCCCCTCCCCTCCTCACCCCCCCATGGAGCACCACAAGGCCATGCCTCAGATCCCGCTGCCCTTCATCCGGCCCCCTCTCCATGCCCAGGGCCTGAAGAGCCCCCTGGCCAACCCCCCCAGGGGCCACCCCGGCCCCCCTTCCAGCCCCATCCACCAGCCTCCCCCTCACTCCCCCCATCACCCCCACCAACCCCACCTCCAGCCCCCATCGGCCACCTCCATGAACCCACCCGGAATACACCCCTACCCGGGGGCCTACTTCCCAGGCTTGCACTCCCCCCCTATCAACATGATGGGGCTCCGTGGTCCCGTGCCCATGCTTCCTATGATGAACTTCGGGGGATGGCCGTCCTTAGGCCCCTTCTTCCCCCAGCCCACTGTCCTGGTGCCCTACCCCATCATTGTACCAATCCCAGTCCCCATCCCCATCCCCATCCCTATCCCCATACCCATACCCCCTAAATCTGCTCCTCCAGAAGCCCTAGCGGTCCCCCACAGTGGGGTTATCCAGCCCGTGCCGGAGGGGATAGAGGGGGGACGCTCCAGGGGTGTCAATTTGCCTTCTACCGGGAGCTTGGCGGCCAACAGATTGGGTAGAACCACCAACCAGGGTCTCCCCTCGCCCTCAGACCACCCCAGAAGGGACATCACAGATTGGGTGAAGTCAGAGAGGCAGGCTCAGTCACCCATGTCGACCTCCCACAGTGCAGCGTCGTCCCCCAGGGCTCGCTACGATGCTTCCCCATCTTCCACCTCAGTGATTGAGGGGCTGTCAGACTTTAAGTTGGGCCAGCAGCAGCATCCAGAGAGGCAGGTCATCCAGAGAGTGCTCCAGAGGACCCCGGTCAAGCTGGAGCCCAACCCCCACGGAGTGGTGGACCTGTCGGGTCCGGGTGAGCCCGGAATGGGGCACGGCACCAGGCTGGTGGATACCAGAGTGGACCACCACAACCACCACCGTGACATTATCAAACCCACCCCTCCACTAACCCAGTCACCCCCTCCTCTGCACAACACCGCCTACCCCCAGAGCCTTAACATACGACCCCCCTCAGACACCCCACCAACTCCCAGAGGGGAATGCAGCAGCCCTCCCTGCGATACCGCCACCCCCTCCCCCTCAACACCCCCAGACATCCCCAACCAAACATCACCGTCATCATCCCCAGACCCTCCTCCCAGCCCAGACTCCTCCCAGTCTCAGAGAGAGGCCCGGCCTCTTGGCCCTGACTCCGCCCTCAGTGAGCTGGAGGCAGTCAAAGAGAACAGCTGCTCCAATGGCCAGGTCCAGGAGCGGGACCAGGGCCAGGTTCCATCCCTCCCCACCAGCCAAATAGAGGGGCCCTCGGCCGCTGGCGACTCAGAGGATCCCCACGTCCCAGATGAGGACCATGCCTATGCCCTGCCCACCCCCAACCTTACACCCACTAGAACGGGCGGTGCCCCCACCAACACCCCCACCACTCTCCTCCTGCCCAAGCTTAGGGACAAGGGTGTTCTACCATGCCCACCGAGTGTGGCTGGGCCTGGGGACATGGAGCCTGCTCTGAAGAGACGGTGCCTCCGTATCCGAGATCAGATCAAGTAGGGAAGGGAGGTAGGTGTCTCTTGTTACAATAGGTTTTTGGGACACTGTAACGCAATGGAGATGTTAGGATACCTACAGAGGAATCTGAATGAGAAAGACAGAAGACGTGAAAATTAGGTAAAGGAACTTCCATAAAGATTAAATAAGATTAGAAGAAAGCACACAATTAACTGTTTCTCTCTATCACCAACATTCACACCCAGACACCCAGAAACCCACACAGAACCCTGTAGGAAACAAGCCGACATCCAAAAAAAGCACTGTCACTGTAACAGGCCCTGCCTGATTCCGCGATGCCTTTTCAAAGTGACTCTCACTTTCTCTCTGCTCTGCCCCTTCCTCTGGCCTAGCTATAACCCTAGAGCTGTCTGTCTGTCTGTCTGCCCCTTCCTCTGGCCTAGCTATAACCCTAGATATGTCTGTCTGTCTGTCTGTCTGTCTGACCCTTCCTCTGGCCTAGCTTTAACCCTAGAGCTGTCTGTCTGTCTGCCCCGTCCTCTGGCCTAGCTATAACCCTAAAGCTGTCTGTCTGTCTGTCTGTCTGCCCCTTCCTCTGGCCTAGCTATAACCCAAGAGCTGTCTGTCTGTCTGTCTGTCTGCCCCTTCCTCTGGCCTAGCTATAACCCTAAAGCTGTCTGTCTGTCTGCCCCTTCCTCTGGCCTAGCTATAACCCTAGAGCTGTCTGTCTGTCTGTCTGCCCCTTCCTCTGGCCTAGCTGTAACCCTAGAGCTGTCTGTCTGCCCCTTCCTCTGGCCTAGCTATAACCCTAAAGCTGTCTGTCTGTCTGTCTGTCTGTCTGCCCCTTCCTCTGGCCTAGCTATAACCCAAGAGCTGTCTGTCTGTCTGTCTGTCTGCCCCTTCCTCTGGCCTAGCTATAACCCTAGAGCTGTCTGTCTGTCTGTCTGCCCCTTCCTCTGGCCTAGCTATAACCCTAAAGCTGTCTGTCTGTCTGTCTGTCTGTCTGTCTGCCCCTTCCTCTGGCCTAGCTATAACCCAAGAGCTGTCTGTCTGTCTGTCTGTCTGCCCCTTCCTCTGGCCTAGCTATAACCCTAGAGCTGTCTGTCTGTCTGCCCCTTCCTCTGGCCTAGCTATAACCCTAAAGCTGTCTGTCTGTCTGTCTGTCTGTCTGCCCCTTCCTCTGGCCTAGCTATAACCCTAGAGCTGTCTGTCTGTCTGTCTGCCCCTTCCTCTGGCCTAGCTGTAACCCTAGAGCTGTCTGTCTGCCCCTTCCTCTGGCCTAGCTATAACCCTAAAGCTGTCTGTCTGTCTGTCTGTCTGTCTGCCCCTTCCTCTGGCCTAGCTATAACCCAAGAGCTGTCTGTCTGTCTGTCTGTCTGCCCCTTCCTCTGGCCTAGCTATAACCCTAGAGCTGTCTGTCTGTCTGTCTGCCCCTTCCTCTGGCCTAGCTGTAACCCTAGAGCTGTCTGTCTGCCCCTTCCTCTGGCCTAGCTATAACCCTAGAGCTGTCTGTCTGTCTGCCCCTTCCTCTGGCCTAGCTATAACCCTAAAGCTGTCTGTCCGTCTGTCCCTTCCTCTGGCCTAGCTGTAACCCTAGAGCTGTCTGTCTGTCTGTCTGCCCCTTCCTCTGGCCTAGCTATAACCTTAGAGCTGTCTGTCTGTCTGCCCCTTCCTCTGGCCTAGCTTTAACCATAGAGCTGTCTGTCTGTCTGCCCCTTCCTCTGGCCTAGCTGTAACCCTAGAGCTGTCTGTATATCTGCCCCTTCCTCTGGCCTAGCTATAACCGTAGAGCTGTCTGTCTGTCTGCCCCTTCCTCTGGCCTAGCTGTAACCCTAGAGCTGTCTGTATATCTGCCCCTTCCTCTGGCCTAGCTATAACCGTAGAGCTGTCTGTCTGTCTGCCCCTTCCTCTGGCCGCGCTGTATCCGTAGAGCTGTCTGTCTGCCCCTTCCTCTGACATAGCTATAACCCTAGAGCTGTCTGTCTGTTTGTCTGTCTGTCTGTCTGTCTGTCCCTTCCTCTGGCCTAGCTATAACCCTAGAGCTGTCTATCTGTCTGTCTGTCTGCCCCTTCCTCTGGCCTAGCTATAACCCTAAAGCTGTCTGTCTGTCTGCCCCTTCCTCTGGCCTAGCTCTAACCGTAGAGCTGTCTGTCTGTCTGCCCCTTCCTCTGGCATAGCTATAACCCTAGAGCTGTCTGTCTGTTTGTCTGTCTGTCTGTCTGTCCCTTCCTCTGGCCTAGCTATAACCCTAGAGCTGTCTGTCTGTCTGTCTGTCTGTCTGTCTGCCCCTTCCTCTGGCCTAGCTATAACCATAGAGCTGTCTGTCTGTCTGCCCCTTCCTCTGGCCTAGCTATAACCATAGAGCTGTCTGTCTGTCTGCCCCTTCCTCTGGCCTAGCTATAACCCTAGAGCTGTCTGTCTGTCTGCCCCTTCCTCTGGCCTAGCTATAACCCTAGAGCTGTCTGTCTGTTTGTCTGTCTGTCTGTCTGTCCCTTCCTCTGGCCTAGCTATAACCCTAGAGCTGTCTGTCTGTCTGTCTGTCTGTCTGTCTGTCTGTCTGTCTGCCCCTTCCTCTGGCCTAGCTATAACCCTAGAGCTGTCTGTCTGCCCCTTCCTCTGGCCTAGCTATAACCCTAGAGCTGTCTGTCTGTCTGTCTGTCTGTCTTTCTGCCCCTTCCTCTGGCCTAGCTATAACCCTAAAGCTGTCTGTCTGTCTGTCTGCCCCTTCCTCTGGCATAGCTATAACCCAAGAGCTGTGTGTCTGTCTGTCTGTACGCCCCTTCCTCTGGCCTAGCAGTATCAGTAGAGCTGTCTGTCTGTCTGTCCCCTTCCTCTGGCTTAGCTATAACCCTAGAGCTGTCTGTCTGTCTGTCTGCCCCTTCCTCTGGCCTAGCTATAACCCTAATGTTGTCTGTCTATCTGTCTGTCTGTCCCTTCCTCTGGCCTAGCAGTATCCGTAGAGCTGTCTGTCTGTCTGTCCCCTTCCTCTGGCCTAGCTATAACCCTAGAGCTGTCTGTCTGTCTGCCCCTTCCTCTGGCCTAGCTATAACCCTAAAGCTGTCTGTCTGTCTGTCTGTCTGCCCCTTCTTCTGGCCTAGCTGTCTGTCTGTCTGTGTGCCCCTTCCTCTGGCCTAGCTATTTACATTTACATTTAAGTCATTTAGCAGACGCTCTTATCCAGAGCGACTTACAAACCCTAAAGCTGTCTGTCTGTCTGTCCCTTCCTCTGGCCTAGCTGTAACCCTAGAGCTGTCTGTCTGTCTGTCTGTCTGCCCCTTCCTCTGGCCTAGCTATATCCCTAGAGCTGTCTGTCTGTCTGCCCCTTCCTCTGGCATAGCTATAACCCTAGAGCTGTCTGTCTGTCCCTTCCTCTGGCCTAGCTATAACCTTAGAGCTATCTGTCTGTCTGTCTGTCTGTCTGTCTGTCTGTCTGTCTGTCTGTCCCTTCCTTCCTCTGGCCTAGCTGTAACCCTAGAGCTGTCTGTCTGTCCCTTCCTCTGGCCTAGCTGTAACCCTAGAGCTGTCTGTCTGTCCCTTCCTCTGGCCTAGCTGTAACCCTAGAGCTGTCTGTCTGTCTGTCTGTCCCTTCCTCTGGCCTAGCTGTAACCCTAGAGTAGTGAGGAGTGCCAGGTTACTGAGATTCTCTCTCTTTGGCGCCATTCTGTTTAGTGGCCATGCGCATATTGTGTGACCCGTGTGTGTGTGTCTTCATTGCACCGGACAAGTTCAATCAAACAGTGCTGTATTCAAATCCGTTTTGAACCCAGGTCTGGTGAGAAAGTATGTGTGTGTGTGTGTCTGAGTGAGGTCCACTGGTCAGCAGCTCACCAAACACACCACGCTGTGATATTATTTTCTCCTATGAGCCTCCACTCTTCTGCCCCAGCCGTCTTTCTGGTGTTGTCGTGGAGACGGTGGCGATCGTCAGACTTGGCGGCGCTGTGGATATGTGTGTTTGTGTGCTGTGAATATGAGAGCCAGCCCTCAGTGATAGAGCTCTGGGGCTTCAGAAAACGGAGCAGTAGAACCGGAGAGATCCGGTTCCGTGTGTCATCATAATGACTGGCCCAGGCCCCGGCTCTCAGTCTAGCGGTGTAGAATCTTCTCCTCTCACTAAGTAGCATTCTCTCATCTTCTCTCTCCTCCCCTCTCCTCTCTTTCTCTTCTCTCCTCCTCCCCTCTCTTCTCTCCTCTCCTCTTCTCTCCTCCTCCCCTCTCTTCTCTCCTCATTCTTTTCTCCTCTCCTCTTCTCTTCCCTCCTCTCCTCTCTCTTCTCCTTTCCTCTCATCTCCCATTTCCTTCTCTCTCCTCACAGCTTCTTCTTCTTCCTGTGAACCAGATGTTCTATGGAAGACATACAGTACATTACAGTAACAACCCTAACAACCAATCAGATTGTTCTCCGGTTTCCCCTTTCCAGATTGTTCATTCAAATGGTCCTGTTGCCACCCAGAGCTGTGTGTGATTATGTGCTCATGTTTCAGTTTTACATCCTGGGCTTAATGTACACATGATGACAGAAAAGATTTTAATTTCCAGTTACCTCTACTTACTCCCTTTTCCCATCGCATATCAAAAACCTCGAAAGGTCAAGGGTCATCTTAATAAAAGATGGCTATTGGCAGAGAGTGACACATAACCGCATAACTGGTTTTAACTGGTTTAACGTATACTCCCAACAGCAACATGCCAGAAGTATTAAACGATTTGCTTTTGCAGAGAGCGATGTCCCTGCTTCACCCTTTGTCATTTGTTGTGGTTTTGCGCGGTCCGCCGGTCCCCTTAGTAACCAATACATATGAAAATCACAGTGTGTTGCCAGCATTGCGCAGACGGATTTATTGCTTGGTGTTCTATGTAAGGGGAGCCGGTGTGTGTGTGTGTGTGTGTGTGTGTGTACATACGTGCACGCGTGCCCGTGTGTAATGGGAGCTGGGCTGCGTTCATAGTCGACTGATTTTAGTTTAGCACCTCTCAGCGCCGAGGGGAATATGGTTATCTAGTTCCATTGTGTTCACTGCTAAAAGTCTTCTTAAAAAAACATTTAAAGTATTTTAGCTCTGACAGAATCAACAGGCCAACTGGAGGATTTCACCTCAGGAAATAGGCCGGTTTGGTCTCAGTTTTCCCTGCCTTTATTTGGGCTATTTTATTGCCATGCAGAAATGGATCCCTCCACATTGGTTTTTGCAGAGCATTTGAAACTAAAACGGAGAGGGACACAGGGAGTAGAGTTAGAGAGTACGGAGAGCAATGGCTTCTTGGCCCCTCGTACGTGTGCGTGTGCATGTGCGTGTGTGTCTGTCCTCTTGTCTGCCTATGCATTTTTACTCCCCAAAAAGTCCTGAAAATTCACGAAAACAGAGCTGTTTGTGTGTGTGTGTGTGTGTGTGTGTGTGTGTGTCTGTGCGTGTATGTATGTGTGTGTGTGGTGTGTGTCTGTGCGTGCGTGTATGTTTGTGTGTGTGTGGTGTGTGTCTGTGCGTGCGTGTCTGTGTGTGTGTGCATGTGTTCAGCACAGATGTTCTTGGTTTGATAGTGCCCTAAACCTCATTCTCACAGTGACTGGCTGGATTAAGGAATGGAGGATTGATAGACGGCAGATCTAAGACTGTAATATGGATGTAAATGGAACAGAAATTGACATTTTTCTCGCTCTCATCCCTCCCTGCCTCTCTCCCTCCCTGTCTTTCTCTCTCCGTTTTTCTCTCTCTCTCTGTATGTGATGAACAGGCTCACTGTACAGCGGTGCCAGATCCAGTGCCCCGCCCTCCTGGGGACATCACCAGCACCAACGCCCTCCCTCCAACCCATTACTCAGCCACCTGGGAGATCAACTCCACCCTTCTTCTGACCATGAGGTGCCAATCAAGGAAGCAGTCCAATGGGAGAAGCAGTCCGATGGGAGAAGCAGTCCAAGAGTTCAATGTGGACTTCCAGTACATTCACAGCACAAGAGTTTGTGTGTGTGTGTGTGTGTGTGTGTGTGTGTGTGTGTGTGTGTGTGTGTGTGTGTGTGTGTGTGTGTGTGTGTGTGTGTGTGTGTGTGTGTGTGTGTGTGTGTGTGTGTGTATATGCACGCTGCATGTACCTTTATGTGGCATTTCTGGACCTTCCCAAGGGACAGACAATTCTATCTCTGATCTCTCCCATAGTCCAGGAGCCTATGAAGCCAGCCCAAAGAACACTCAGCCCAGTTCCCAGATACAATCCTCAGCCATAGTCAGGGGCTCTACACTCCACTAGATGGTAGGCTGCTAGGCTACGATCATCAACCTTGTGTGGTCTTCTCCAATGGAGGCTGAACCTGATCTCTTTCCTGGGGAAACGGTTTGTTTTCTCTGCCCGGCTCCACACAAAGAGTCACATTGTTCCTCTCCCCCATATCCCACACTGACTCTCCTACTCTGGTTTTGGGTTACCTGGCTAACAGGGGCTCAGGCTTCAGGAGGAGTTTGTCTTTTTAAATTGTTCTGTCTGACAGAGGGCCAGGAATATGTGTACCCTTCTCCTTCTTTCCTGTCCTTTCCACCCCGCAGTCCCCTCTCCAATGGTACACACACTAGTCCTAAAGTGCGACTCTGACACCAATTGCTTGTTAATGTCCTCTTCCCCTTCTATTTCCCCCCTCTATGGACGACGGTCAGTTCAGTATTGTTCTCTGGTGGTTTTCTGTTTGAAAGAGGGATGGAGTCCCTTGGGGCAATGAAAAAGGACAAAATAATTAACTGTAAACTATGTAATATGATAATGAAAGAGAGAGGGCGCAAGACCCATATATCATGAAATCCACTATTTGTGAAGGAAGACTTGTGTCAGCTCCCCAAAACGAATGCCTAGGTTTTGACTCAAAGGGCTAACACAGTCTTGTGGTGCGCCGGAGACCCAGCTTTCGAACCCAGTCATATGATTTACAACACTGACTCGGCCATGGGACAGAGGTAGATAATTTCAGTGTCCAAACCCACTCACTCTGTTGACGCTCTTTATCTTAATCAGATGACTCCTTTTGATGGGTTTGGGCAGTCATGTTACCAGCCATGGTATTATTTTCAACTGTCAAAGGCTGCAAAAAGCAGCTATCAGTATTACATTTTCCCCTAGCCTGAGGGGTTCATAATGATGATACTAACTATAAACCTGGTCCTAGATCTGTTCATGCTGTCTTGCCCACTCTTCAGGTCATTGTCATGCCAAACAGCACAAACAGATCTGGGATTAGCCTGAAAACGATCTAGTGGTAGCTAGCCATCATCATCTGGAGGCCTTGCCAACACTCATCGTCACATTGTGAGAATTCACTTTTAGTTTTTGCTTTACAGACTTTGACTTTATATTAATTTATGAATGATGCTGTCGTAGATTTCCAGAAAGTGCTTTATTGACTTTTATTTTGATCCTGATTATTACGGTATACTGTATTTTTTTGCAAGTGCCTAAGCTCTTACCAGTGTCCAAATGTTTTGTTTGAATTTGTCCACTAGAGTGCAGTGTCTGTCTTTGGAACACAGCAACTACCTGTCTCATATACCTTCTATAGAGTTTTCAATAGCGTACACAAGTGTTCATTCAACCATACATTTAGTGCCAATTATAAGTCTTGTCTTTTTTCATGACAGCCCAGTTTCAACAATGCCTCGATCTATGCCTCGATCCAGCCACAGAACATCACCTATTGCCATCACTATAGCCAAAGTAGAACATTGCCACAACCATAGAAATACAATTCCTAGAAGGATGTCCCCATTCAAGTCAATGAGGCCATAATGGTTCATTCTATTTCTATGGCCACAACAACATTGCCAAGTCATTGGCTGGAAAGCAGACTCCTTGCTGCGGGGGAGTGACCACACGGGCTTTCCAGGGTCTTTCTATAGTCATGACCTCGAATAGCCTCCTGGCCCACACACACACACACACACACACACACACACACACTCCCCTCCCTCGCACACCCACACAAACACGCACACACATGCCTCTGCCATTTCAAAACTGCATTCCAAAAAGCACGTCAATCAGCATGTGTAACCATGGTGATAAGTAGCTCATTCCAGTCAACATGCTCACCTTAGGTTATACCCTGTAGTGTCATTGTAATCTTAGTCTGGCCAAGGGACTGTGTCAACAACTAGTATATGAGTCAGCGGTGGCGTCACTTGGCGTCTCTCTATACTATCAGTCTTGTGATAACGGGCGTACTCCCCTAGCCATACCTTAGTGCAGTGTTTCCCAACCCTGGTCCTCCAGGACCCCCAACAGTACACAGTTTAGTTGTAGCCTTTGACAAACACACCTCATTCAACTCATTGAGGGCTTGATGATTAGTTGACAAATGAATCAGGTGTTCTTGTCCATGGTTACAATAAAAATGTGTACTGTTGGCGGTTGTGAAGGAGCAGTGTTGGGACACAATGCTTTAGTGGCCAAGAAGTGAACAAAAAACTGCCATGGTATATTGCACATCTACCTATAGTAACTAACTAACTCAAACTCTAACCCTATAGTATACTACACCTACCATTACTGTCCCTTACCTGTTTATTCAATACTTTGGGGGGAAATTGGAAAGAACAAAAAAATGCTAAGTTGTCTGAAATCCATAGATTGTGGACTCGGGATATTCATTGAACATGTAGGGCACCGTATAATTAACAATTCACAGATTGTTTGTATTTAGGCCTAAATGAATAGGATCAACTGGGAGCTGTTTGGTGGAGACCTATTTGTAAAGTGAATAAAGGCTATTCTGAGAACAACAGCATCATGTGTTTTTCATGTCTGATGTCATCGTTTACTTTGTATTACAGAACAAATATACTTGTCAATGGAAAATGGTCCAAGTATAGCAACCAAGGTCCAAACTATTCACTGAAACGTTGTAACATCCGGATGTGGGATAGATAACATTCTCTCTGCCATACCTTGGTTGTATCCAAAATGTCCCCTTATTCCCTATAAAGTGCACAACTTTTGATCTGAGCCCTATGCACTATATAGTCCACTGCTTTTGACCAGAGCCCACAATATGGTTCAATTTGGGATGCAAGCCTTTATCTCAGTTAATGAAGTTGTTACAATTAAGCAATAACGCACAACGGGATGTGGTATATGGCCAATATACCACGGCTAAAGGCTGTTCATAGCACAACGCAAAACGGAGTTGGCCATATACCACAAACCCCTGAGGTGCCTTATTGCTATTATAAACTGGTTACCAATGTAATTAGATCAGTCAAAATAAACGCTTTGTCATTCCCATGGTATACGGTCTGAAATACCACGGCTGTCAGCCAATCAGCATTCAGGGCTCGACCTCACCCAATTTATACTTTAACACATTTGACAGAATGACAATATCTGGAATGATTTATTCTATAAAATGTCTAGCATACTTTTACAACCTTTGTTTTGAATACAAATTCCAGTTTTTATTTGATAAAAATACATAAAATCTATAGAATGCCATTAAAAGCGGTATAAATCAATAACTAATTCAAAGTTTGTCACAGAAACATAAAACTAGGTATGATTAATTCTATAAATGTCTAGTAAACTTTTACAACATTTTATTTGAGTAAACATTCTAGTTCTGATAGAAATACATAACATCTATAAAATGTCATTTAAAGCGATATAAATCAATAACCTTTTCACAGATTATGACAGAAGAATCAAACTAGGTATGATTTATTCTATAAATGTCGAGCATACTTTTACAATATTTTTTTAGGAAAAATTACAGTTTTGATTTGATAGAAATACATAAAATCTATTAGATGCCATTTAAAGCGGTATAAATCAATAACTAATTCACTGTTTGACACAGAAACATCAAACTTCATATGATTTATTCTATAAATGTCTAGCATACTTTTACAACCTTTGTTTTGAGTAAACATTACAGTTTCGATGTGATATAAATACATAAAATCTATAAGATGCCCTTTAAAGCGGTATAAATCAATAACTAACTCGCTGTTTGACACAGAAACAAACTTTGTATGACTTATTCTATAAATGTCTAGCATACTTTTACAACCTTCTGTTTTGAGTAAAAATTCCAGTTTTGATTTGATAGAGGGTATGTAGTCCATCTAGAGGGCATGTAGTCCGTCTAGAGGGCGTGTAGTCCGTCTAGAGGGCGTGTAGTCCGTCTAGAGGGCGTGTAGTCCGTCTAGAGGGCTTGCAGTCCGTCTAGAGGGCGTGCAGTCCGTCTAGAGGGCGTGCAGTCCGTCTAGAGGGCGTGTAGTCCGTCTAGAGGGCGTGTAGTCCGTCTAGAGGGCGTGTAGTCCGTCTAGAGGGCGTGTAGTCCGTCTAGAGGGCGTGTAGTCCGTCTAGAGGGCGTGTAGTCCGTCTAGAGGGCGTGTAGTCCGTCTAGAGGGCGTGTAGTCCGTCTAGAGGGCGTGTAGTCCGTCTAGAGGGCGTGTAGTCCGTCTAGAGGGCGTATAGTCCGTCTAGAGGGTGTGTAGTCCGTCTAGAGGGCGTGTGGTCCGTCTAGAGGGCGTGTGGTCAAAGTTCTAACGAGTCTGTTATACCCTATTAGAAGGGGCCTGGCAGAAAATTCTGCATCTTCAGTCATATTAGATTACAGGAAAAAACAACGTGATGAAGGGGTCAGGCCTGACTAACAAAGAAGACCGGTGGATGGATAAAGAAGACCAAGAGGATCAACATGGACATTCCACAGTGGAGATAAGGAAAACTAAGAGTGAACCATAACATACATTACCGTTCAAAAGTTTGGAGTCACTGTTTTTGAAAGAAAAGCAATTTTTTTGGTCCATGAAAATAAGAGAAAATTGATCATAAATACAGTGTAGACAATGTTAATGTTGTAAATGACTATTGTAGCTGGAAATGGCAGATTTTGGGGGAGAATATCTACATATGCATACAGAGGCCCATTATCAGCAACCATCACTCCTGTGTTCCAATGGCACGTTGTGTTAGGTAATCCAAGTTTATCATTTGAAAAGGCTAATTGATCCTATGAGGACCTTGTGGATCAGATTTACCATTATACCCACTGATCAAACGTATAACAGACAGACACTGCTAAAAAGGTGTTGTTTGTGATATCTACACTCAGTTGCCACTTTATTAGGTTCGCCATCCTATTCACAAAAATAAATTGCTCCTACATACAGTTGAAGTCGGAAGTTTACATACACCTTAGCCAAATACATTTAAACTCAGTTTTTCACAATTCCTGACATTTAATCCTGGTAAAAATTCCCTGTCTTCGGTCAGTTTCAAAGGGGGTGACACTCTAGACCCAAACTGTTATAGACCTATATCCATCCTGCCCTGCCTTTCTAAAGCCTTCAAAAGCCAAGTTAATAAACAGATCACTGACCATCTCAAATCCCACCGTACCTTCTCCACTGTGCAATCCGGTTTCAGAGCTGGTCATGGGTGCATCTCAGCCACGCTCAAGGTACTAAACGATATCATAACCGCCATCGATAAAAGACAGTACTGTGCAGCCGTCTTCATCGACTTGGCCAAGGCTTCCACTCTGTCAATCACCACATTCTTATCGGCAGACTCAACAGCCTTGGTTTCTCAAATGATTGCCTCGCCTGGTTCACCAACTACCTCTCTGATAGAGTTCAGTGTGTCAAATCGGAGGACCTGTTGTCCGGACCTCTGGCAGTCTCTATGGGGGTGCCACAGGGTTAAATTCTCGGGCCAACTCCCTTCTCTGTATACATCAATGGTGTCGCTCTTGCTGCTGGTGATTCTCTGATCCACCTCTATGCAGACGACACCATTCTGTATAACTTTGGCCCTTCTTAGGACACTGTGTTAACAAACCTCCAGACGAGCTTCAATGCCATACAACTCTCATTCCGTGGCCTCCAACTGCTCTTAAATGCAAGCAAAACTAAATGCATGCTCTTCAACCGATCGCTTCCCGCAGTTGCCTGCCCATCCAGCATCACTACTCTGGACGGTTCTGACTTCGAATATGTGGACAACTACAAATATCTAGGTGTCTGGTTAGACTGTAAACTCCCCTTCCAGACTCACATTAAGCATCTCCAATCCAAAATTAAATCTAGAATCGGCTTCCTATTTCGCAACAAGGCTTCCTTCACTCATGCTGCCAAACATACCCTCGTAAAACTGGCCATCCTACCGATCCTTGACTTGGGCGATGTCATTTACAAAATAGCCTCCAAAACTCTACTCAACAAATGGGATGCAGTCTATCACAGTGCCATCAGTTTTGTCACCTAAGCCCCATATACTACCCACCACTGCGACCAGTATGCTCTCGTTGGCTGGCCCTCGCTTCATACTCGTCGCCAAACCCACTGGCTCCAGGTCATCTACAAGTCTCTGCTAGGTAAAGCCCCACCTTATCTCAGCTCACTGGTCACCACAGCAGCACCCACCCGTAGCATGCGCTCCAGCAGGTATATCTCACTGGTCACCCTCAAAGCCAATTCTTCCTTTGGCCGCCTTTCCTTCCAGTTCTCTGCTGCCAATGACTGGAACAAACAGCAAAAATCACTGAAGCTGGAGACTCATATCTCCATTACTAGCTTTAAGCACCAGCTGTCAGAGCAGCTCACAGATCACTGCACCTGTACATAGCCCATCTGTAAATAGCCCATCCAACTACCTCATCCCCATACTGTATTTATCGTGCTCCTTTGCACCCCAGTATCTCTACTTGCACATTTATCTTCTGCACATCTACCATTCCTGTGTTTAATTGCTATATTGTAATTACTTCGCCACCATGGCCTATTTATTGCCTTACCTCCCTTATCCTACCTCATTTGCACACACTGTATATAGATTTTCTACTGTATTATTGACTGTATGTTTGTTTATTCCATGAGTAACTCTGTGTTGTTGTATGTGTCGAACTGCTTTGCTTTATCTTGGCCAGGTCACAGTTGTAAATGAGAACTTGTTCTCAACTAGCCTACCTGGTTAAATAAAGGTGAAATTAAAAATTAAAAAAATAAAGTGCATGTAATCTTCTGACCCACTGGAATTGTGATACAGTGAATTATAAATTAAATAATCTGTCTGTAAACAATTGTTGGAAAAATTACTTGTGTTATGCACAAAGTAGATGTCCTAACCGACTTGCCAAAACTATAGTTTGTTAACAAGAAATTTGTGGAGGGGTTGAAAACGAGTTTTAATGACTCCAACCTAAGTGTATGTAAACTTCTGACTTCAACTGTATACGAAGTCCATAAAGGTTATGTATTTCTATCAAGTCAAAACCGGAACTGTAAAAGTATGATAGACATTTATAGAATAAATCATACCTAGTTTGATGTTTCTGTGACAAAGGGTGAATTAGTTATTGATTTATACAGCTTTAAATCGCATTTTATAGATTGTATGTATTTCTATCAAATCAAAACTGAAATTTGTAGTAAAAACAAATGTTGGAAAAGTATGCTAGACATTTATATAATACATCATACCTAGTTTGATGTTTCTGTGACAAACGGTGACTTAGTTATTGATTTTTACATTTGTATATGGTTTTTGGCGAATGTCTGTTTAATATCTGTTGAATGTCCGAATGTGTGAATATAAAACCAACTTTACCTCGGTCTTTATGAGAACGAGCTGATCCAGTAGTCGAAAGTCAATAGCTACTAAAGACTATTATTATAGTCACCAATAAGATAGTGACTATAATAATTAGCTTGCACCGCAAATGTGTCATCGGCTATGTATAGGTTAGTTAGAGGAGACTCGCAGGCTAGTTACATGGCGACATCAGCATTCCAAAAATACTGGAAGTTGTGGCGAGCTCGGGCTGTGACCGTAAAAGAGATCAATGAGATAAGAGGAGAGGAATTCCTGTTTCAGTGAGTGCTTGTGGGTAACGATGTTCTGGGTTGTTCAGAGGACTGAATGTATGTGACTGGTGAAGACACCGAATATAAGTTATTGGTGAACCTGTTTCAATGAAGAAACTTGACATTTACAGCGACAAAATACAAGAGTAATGCTAGCGGAGTTTAGGAGCTTGAGACTCCACGATTTGGAACAGCGCGCCTAACCTGGGATCTGGATGAGTCCGTTTTAAGTGGGAGATTCTGTCGGCATTTGAGTAGGAAGACGCTCTTTAATGTCGAATAGTATGCAGCGAAAACTCTGGCAATAAATTATTAACCAATTTATACCGTCAAAACAACGCTTGTTCCGCGGAGTTATCAGTTTATCGTTCAGCCAACCAGCAGCAAAATAGCGAGCGCTGCCCTACGGTGTTAAAGGGACACCGCAGGTATTGACAAAGTTGTTGTCGTGACATTTAAGGTTACCGTCACATGCCATTGTCGGACCTGGATTGACTAAATTGCCATCATGTCGTCCGGAGCGGAGAAGAGGCTGGACACCCGGCTGAAAAAGTTGGAATCGCTGATCAGAGACCCGAAGTCGGCGTTAAACTTGGAGAGTTTACTGGTAAGTTTAACAACAGGACAACCACAGTCAGAGAGAGGAGCAGCATGTATTTACAGTAGCAGATCGTCCATCTATGAGTAGCTGATCAGTCAAACGCCAAACTAATCTATTAGGTGATGGTAGTCATATTTCCTCTTTATCTTGGCTATTCAGGGATTTTGCCCCCAGGGTTAATTCACTCTTATAACATCTTGTGGGTGTGTAAAGCACATGTCAATAATTTAGTCCAATGCAGTACACTACCGTCACATGGAAGGGCAAATGTTTTGCTATCAACCTATACAACTATAGTGATTTAGATTGAACTGAGCCTGAAGCAATAAGGTTCCCATCATCTTGCTTTCCCCTCATACTAGAGGGACGATTGCACTTCATTGCATCAGGTGTATGGGACACAGATCTGAAAATCTGACTCCAAGAGTAGGCCTATTTGCTAAGTCACCCTGTAGTAGGCTCAGGTGTTAAATAAGTACAAGAGGTGAGCAACCACCCATGTTTGTCTCCCTGACAGTTAGCAACCTCCTCTGCTTGGACAAGCCCCTTGTGACCACCTGGCTGGCGGCCATTTTAGAACTTGACCTATCAAGGAATGCACCGCCAATCTCTCAGAAAGCAACCTTGTGTGGATGCAGCTCATTGTTAGCTGATGTCAGGCGATAGGGGAGTCACTAGGTTTTTGTTCTAGCATGTTATCAGTGCATTCATTTGACCTAACCTCAGCACACCCCCCTTAGCCTCAGGCCTAATGCCCTGAATCTATGGTATATCCAGAGTTCTGGATCATAAAAAACATGCTCAGTAGGCCTCTATAACATCTCAACTATAATTGACCTATAATACAGTCAGGCATTTTTATTTTTTGGTGGCACACTTAATTTGCTAAACAAATTTTAAAATAATTCACAGAAAAATGTCTAGACTGGATGAACATGCTTTTCTAGATGAGCATGTAGTCACTATCCATTCCCCTCATTCCATGTCTATTTCAGTTCACAGATGTGATGCTGTAACTTGAGGAAATGGTTTAGGATTACACCTCAGTGTTACACCTCACCTACACCTATGTGTAGGCAGATTGTTAGGCATATTAGGTCATTATGAGATTATGGAAGAAACAGATTAGCTAGCTAACTCCATAGTCCGACTGATTCATCTGGGCCTGTATGTGTCTGAGTAGAAGGACTGATTTAGGATCAGTTTTGCCTTTTCAATCACAATGAATAAAACCTGATCCTAGATCAGCACTTCTACATAGTCCATAGAGGATCTACTCTTGAGTGGTTGGTGGGTAAGAAAAAGTGTCATGTGCTCCACAGACATTGATAACAAACCCATACTTTATCTACAACATCAGCATACTGCAAGTAGAGCGATTGGAAGTTTGTTGTGGTACACCCAGTACATATGATGATATAGACCACATGTGTCAAACTCATTCCACGGGGGGGGGGGCCGAGTGTCTGCAGGTTTTCGCTCCTCCCTTATACTTGATTGATGAATTAACATCACTAATTAGTTAGGAACTCCCCACACCTGGTTGTCTAGGGCTTTATTGAAAGGAAAAAACAAAAACCTGCAGACACTAGGCCCTCCGTGGAATGAGTTTGACACCCCTGATATAGACTATGACCTTAGTAGCTACACAAGAATGGAAGCTACCCGACAGTGTATCAGAGGAAGCTATTGAATGGATATGCCTATAAATCTTCTTCCATTTTAAAGGGACACATCAGGATTTTGGCAATGAAGCCATTTTATCTACTTCCCTAGAGTCAGATGAACTCGTGGATACAATTTTTATGTTTCTGTGTGCAGTTTGAAGGAAGTTGCTAACTAGCATTAGAGCAATGACTGGAAGTCGATGGTAACAGCTAGCATGCTTAAGGGAAAGGGGGATACCTAGTCAGTTATCCAACTGAATGTATTCAACTGAAATGTGTCTTCCGCATTTAACCCAACCCCTCTGAATCAATGAGGTGCTAAGTGGTAGCATGCTAGGTATCCACTGTAGGTTTCAATCATTGTGTTGTTATTTTGGGTTGTCATGAGTCACTGTGAGAGGAAGGCTAATTGAAACCCTCACAATAGACCAATAGTGTGAGCTCACTAGATCGTAATCTAGGACTGTCATGAATCCAAATATGGGCATTGTATTTTACACTATAGGCTAGTTGCTATTCCAGCTATGCTAAAGCTCTCTTATTCAACCATTCCTAAATTAAGTTGTTTTTTTACAATGATAATACAGGTTTATTGTGATCAATTAATCAATTATCCCTCAATCCACCTCAGTTAAAGGAATAGTTTGGGATTTTGGCAATTAAGCCAATGCTAGCTGATCCCTTAGACTTTCAGTCATTGTTTGGGGACCAGCATGCCTCATTGTTAGCCCTACAGAGCTGGGTTCTGTTCAGTAAGGCACAGCATAGCAAAACATTTCACAACGGAACACTAAAACCTTTGTTCTTATTGGACAAGTTCAGATAGCAGTACATCCCAGTTTCATTCTTTATCAAAACGTTTCCACCCAACTAGCCTAAACACGAACCTGTTTTTGTATCATCCAGTGCCCTCATATCACTAAGTTTACCCAACTGATAGCTTACCGCTCTTGTGATTTTAAAAAGATAGTTAGAAATCGGCCCAGAAACTACCTTCAAACTGCACGCAGTGCCCTATAAATCGTATCCATGAGTTCATCTAACTCTGCCAAAATCTCAAACTATCCCTTTAAATCACAAGAGGGTAGGCTATCAGCTGATTCAACTTAGTGACACGAGGGCACTGGATGATACCAAAACAGGCTAGTGTCTACGTTAGTTGACTGACAACGTTTTGTTGAAAGTGAAACTGGGATGTACTGCTATCTGAACTTGTCCAATAAGACCACAAAATGTTTTGCTAATGTGTTGCTATGCTGTGCTTTACTGAACAAGTCTCTGTAGAAGGCCTACAAATGAGTCATGCTGGCCCCCGCTGCAGGGCACCACACCTCAGGAAGCTGGAAGCACATCCTGGCATTGAGCATGGAGATAACCCACCCTGACCACACAGTACTATTTCCTGTTTGTTTACGCTTGTTTTGGTGTAGTCGCTGACACTCATTGTTTGTGAGGAAAACAAGCAGGAATACACGTTTCAATGAGACGTGTGTGTCCTGAGTAATTTTACCAGTCTGCTTGTCCCTGTATTTGTTTTATATACTCATCTTACATTCAGTCAAAATGTACAGACAGGCCTGGAAGGTTTGTGAGGGAAATGTGATAGCGATAAAACTTTAAGGGTCAAGTCCTAAAGCATGAAACGCACAGAGAATCTGACTGCTGATAGGTACCTACCACAGAGACCTTTCCTTCTCTTGCTAGAACAAAAGACGTACCTGCTGCGTACCGACGAACCTGACCTTTCTACTTTCAGAATCGCAATGCTCTTCAGTGGCCGACAACTTGACTTTGAGCAAATCAGAGAGCGCTTCAACCTCCACGTGGGGGTTCTGACAAGAGTGACAAGAAAAAGGAAGAGGGCAATTTTTCTGGTCTAAATCACCCACCTTTTCATCAAAACTATAAAGCTGCATAATAGATTTATTTTTTCTAGAACAAGTCTTTACATATTTTACATATAGCTCAGGAGTTTTGTGCTCAAATATTTTTTTGTTTGTTAGCTTTGATAATGTGCCCTAGCTTGTTAACAGGCAGTCACACAGACTATATATGAAACAAATGGGGTGGTAAGTGCAGCACATTGCACACAATACCACATGCTTTACCAAGCTAGCTATCTGGCCACTGTAGTAATATTATGATTAAATCGCAATGGATTTCCATGAAACAGCTGCCCGTAGCTGGCTGCCGAGAGTCAATGCGGGGCGGCAGGTAGCCTAGTGGTTGGGCCAGTAACCGAAAGGTTGCTAGATCGAATCCCAGAGCTGACAAGGTAAACATCTGCGTTCTGCCCCTGAACAAGGCAGGTAACCCACTGTTCCTAGGCCGTCATTGTAAATAAGAATTTGTTCTTAACGGACTTGCCTACTTAAATAAAGGTAAAATAAAAAATGCAGTGTCTTTACTTTACCTAGCTAGCACAGCAACTAGCTAGCTAGCAAATCATGTTAATCATTTAGCTAATGTTAGCCTGCTAGCTAAAAATGTATCTATGGGTTGTATGCGATGATGGAAGGTGAAATTGTTTGTCATCTTGCTAGCTAGTTACAGTGCCTTTGGAAAGTATTCAGACCCCTTCACTTTTTCCACATTTTGATGTGTGCCTTATTCTAAAATTCATGAAATAAAACAATTTCCTCATCCATCTACACACAATACCCCATAATGACAAAGCAAAAACAGGTTTTTAGAAATTAACACATTTATTAAAAGCAAAAAAACAGAACCTTATAAGTATTCAAACCCTTTGCTATGAGACTGCGATTTGAGCTCAGGTGCATCCTGTTTCCATTGATCATCCTTGATATTTCTACAACTGGAGTGCAGTCCACTTGTGGTAAATTCAATTGATTGGACATGATTTGGAAAGGCATACACGTGTCTATATAAGGTCCCACAGTTGACAGTGCATGTCAGAGCAAAAACCAAGCTATGAGATCAAAGGATTTGTCCGTAGAGCTCAGAGACAGCATTGTGTCGAGGCACAGATCTGGGGAAGGACACCAAAGCATTTCTGCTGCATTGAAGGTCCCCAAGAATACAGTGGCATCATTCTTAATGGAAGAAGTTTGGAATCACCAAGAGTCTTCCTAGAGCTGGCCAAGCTGAGCAATCGGCGGAGAAGGGCCTTGGTCAGGGAGGTGACCAAGAACCCGACGATCACTCTGACAGAGCTCTATAGAGTACCTCTGTGGAGATGGGAGAACCTTCCAGAAGGACAACCATCTCTGCAGCACTCCACCAATCAGGCCTTTATGGTAGAGTAGCCAGACAGAAGCCACTCCTCAGTAAAAGGCACATGACAGCCCGCTTGGAGTTTGCCAAAAGGAACATAAAGGACTCTCAGACCATGAGAAACAAGATTCTCTGGTCTGATGAAACCAAGATTAAACTCTTTGGCCTAAATGCCAAGCATCACGTCTGGAGGAAACCTGGCACCATCCCTACGGTGACGCATGGTGGTGGAAGCATGCTCTGGGGATGTTTTTCAGTGGCAGGGACTGGGAGACTAGGATCGAGGCAAAGATGAACGAACGGAGCAATGTACAGAGATCCTTGATGAAAAACTGCTCCAGAGTGCGCAGGACCTCAGACTGGGGCGACGCTTCACCTTCCAACAGGACAACGACCCTAAGGACACAGCCAAGACAACACAGGAGTGGCTTTGGTAAAAATGTCTGAATGTCCTTGAGTGTCCCAGCCCAAGCCAGGACATGAACCCGGTCGAACATCTCTGGAGAGACCTGAAAATATCTGTGCAGCAACGCTCCCCATCCAACCTGACCAAGCTTGAGAGGATCTGCAGAGAAGAATTTGAGAAACTCCCCAAATACAGGTGTGCCAAGCTTGTAGAGTCAGGGCTGTAATAAGTGCCAAAGGTACTTCAACAAAGTACTGAGTAAAGGGTTTGAATACTTATGTAAATGTGATATTTCAGTTTTATATTTAATAAATTAGCAAAAATGTCAAGCAGCTTTGTCATTATGGGGTATTGTGTGTTGATTGATGAGGGGGGAAGAAACAATGTAAAACTTTTTTTCAAATAAGGCTGTAACCTAACAAAGTTTAAAAAGTCAAGGGATCTGAATACTTTCCGAAGGCACTGTATATTTGTAAAAAAAAAAAAAAATGTAATTCACCTTCATATAACCAGGTAAGCTAGTTGAGAACAAGTTCTCATTTACAACTGTGACCTGGCCAAGATAAAGCAAAGCAGTGGGACACAAACAACAGAGTTACACATGGAATAAACAAGCATACAGTCAATAACAAAATAGAAAAAAAGTATATACAGTGTGTGCAAATGGCGTGAGGAGGTAAGGCAATAAGTAGGCCATAGTAGCAAAGTAATTACATTTTAGCAGATTAACTCTGCAGTGATAGATGAGCAGATGATGATGTGCAAGTAGTGATACTGGTGTGCAAAAGAGCAGAAAAGTAAATTAAAAACTATATGGGGATGAGGTAGGTGGATTTGGTGGGCTATTTACAGATGGACTATGTACAGCTGCAGCGATCGGTTAGCTGCTCAGACAGCTGATGTTTAAAGTTAGTGACGGAAATGTAAGTCTCCAGCTTCAGCAATTTCTGCAATTCATTCCAGTCACTGGCAGCAGAGAACTGGAAGGAAAGGAAGCCAAAGGACGTGCTGGCTTTGGGGATGTGAGTGAGATATACCTGCTGGAGCGCATGCTACGGGTGGGTGTTCATATCGTGACCAGTGAGCTGAGGTAAGGCGGAGCTTTACCTAGCATAGATTTATAGATGACCTGGAGCCAGTGGGTCTGGCGACGAATATGTAGCGAGGGCCAGCCGGCTAGAGCATACAGGTCGCAGTGGTGGGTGGTATATGGGTTTTGGTAACAAAACGGATGGCACTGTGATAGACTGCATACAGTTTGCTGAGTAGAGTATTGGAAGCTATTTTGTAGATGACATCGCCAAAGTCGAGGATTGGTAGGATGGTCAGTTTTACGAGGGTATGTTTGGCGGCGTGAGTGAAGGAGGCTTTGTTGCGAAATAGGAAGCTGATTCTAGATTTCATTTTGAATTGGAGATGTTTGATATGAGTCTGGAAGGAGAGTTTACAGTCTAGCCAGACACCTAGGTAGTTGTCCACATATTCTAGGTCAGAACCGTCCAGAGTAGTGATGCTAGTCGGGCGGGCGGGTGCGGGCAGCGACCGGTTGAAAAGCATGCATTTGGTTTTACTAGCGTTTTAAGAGCAGTTAGAGGCCACAGAAGGAGTGTTGTATGGCATTGAAGCTCGTTTATAAAGAATGATGTCGTCTGCGTAGAGGTGGATCAGGGAATCACCCGCATCAAGAGCGACATCGTTGATGTATACAGAGAAAAGAGTCGGCCCGAGAATTGAACCCTGTGGTACCCCCATAGACTCCCAGAGGTCCGGACAACAGGCCCTCCGATTTGACACACTGAACTCTGTTTGCGAAGCAGTTGGTGAACCAGGTGAGGCAGTCATTTGAGAAACCAAGCCTATTGAGTCTGCCGATAAGAATACAGTGATTGACAGAGTCGAAAGCCTTGGCCAGGTCGATGAAGACGGCTGCACAGTGCTGTCTTTTATCGATGGCGGTTATGATATCGTTTAGGACCTTGAGCGTGGCTGAGATGCACCCATGACCAGCTCTGAAACCGGATTGCACAGCGGAGAAGGTACGGTGGGATTTGAGATGGTCAGTGATCTGTTTATTAACTTGGCTTTTGAAGCCTTTAGAAAGGCAGGGCAGGATGGATATAGGTCTATAACAGTTTGGGTCTAGAGTGTCACCCCCTTTGAAGTGGGGGATGACTGCGGCAGCTTTCCAATCTTTAGGAATCTCGGATGTTACGAAAGAGGTTGAACAGACTGGTAATAGGGGTTGCAACAATGGAGGTGGATAATTTTAGAAAGAGAGGGTCCAAATTGTCTTGCCCAGTTGATTTGTACAGGTCCAGGTTTTGCAGCTCTTTCAGAACATCTGCTATTTGGATTTTGGTGAAGGAGAAGCTGGGGAGGCTCGGGCATGTAGCTGCGGGTGGTGCGGAGCTGTTGGCCGGGGTTGGGGTAGCCAGGTGGAAGGCATGGCCAGCCGTAGAGAAATGCTTATTGAAATGTTCGATTATCATGGATTTATCGGTGGTGACCGTGTTACCTAGCCTCAGTGCAGTGGGCAGCTGGGAGGAGGTGCTCTAGTTCTCCATGGACTTTACCGTGTCCCAAAACTTTTAGGAGTTAGAGCTACAGGATGCAAATTTCTGTTTGAAAAAGCTAGCCTTTGCTTTCCTGACTGACTGTGTGTATTGATTCCTGACTTCCCTGAACAGTTGCATATCGCGGGGACTATTCAATGCTATTGCACTCTGCCACAGGAGGTTTTTATGCTGGTCAAGGGGATTCAGGTCTGGAGTGAACCAAGGGCTATATTTGTTCTTAGTTCTACATTTTTTGAAAGGGGCATGCTTATTTAAGATGGTGAGGAAATTAATTTTATAGAACGACCAGGCATCCTCGACTGTGTGCTAAAGCAGTGAGTAAAACAAACTTAGGGAGGAGGCTTCTGATGTTAACATGCATGAAACCAAGGCTTTTTCATTTACAGAAGTCAACAAATGAGAGTGCCTGGGGACACGCAGGGCCTGGGTTAAGAGAAGACAGAGAATAAAAGGAGCAGATATCTGGGCGTGGTAGAATAGATTCAGGGTATAATGTGCAGACAGGGGTATGGTGGGGCGCGGGTACCGTGGAGGTAAGCCCAGGCACTGAGTGATGATAAGAGAGGTTGCATCTCTGGACATGCTGGTTATACTGGGTGAGGTCACCGCATGTGTGGGGAGTGGGACAAAGGAGGTATCTAAGGCATGTACGGCGGGACTAGGGGCTCCGCAGTAAACTAAAACAAGGATAATTATCCTTAACAACAATATAAAAGGCATATTGACGTTTGGGAGAGACAAAGTGAGGCATAAAGCAATCACAGGTGTTGATTGGGAGAGCTAGCTAAGACAACAATGGGTAAGACAACAGCAGCTAATCAGATAAGACAACAACAAAAGGTAAAATGGCTATAAATGGGCAGAGAGGGTCGGTTAACTACACACAGTGCCTGAGTTCGGGGCTAGGGCCGACAGATAAACAAAGTGGAGTACCGTGATATATGAACAGTCCAGCAGGCATCAGCTATGTAGCCAATTGATCATAGGGTCCGCGGGGTAGTCGTTGCTACGCTAGCACGCGGGAGACACGGCGTCTAAAGTTAGCAGGCCCGGGGTAAGTAGAAGCGTCTGCTCCGACGTCGGGCTCAGCGGATGGAATTACGTCTGCTGACCAGTCGTGGTGGTACGGTGAGGCGCTGTGTCGACAATGGGATCGGGCCAGATGGCGGAAGAGGTATTGTAGATGTAGTAATTTAGTTTGCTAGCCGGGAGATGCGCCTGGCTCAGGGCTAGCTTCGGGGCTGGGTCACTCGGTGGCAGCTAGCTAGCTGTGATGATTAGGAGTAATGGTCCAGGGTTTACGGCAGGATTCTGGCATTGTAGTGGAGAAAAACAGTCCGATGCTGGCAGGTATTATCCAGGCTAAAAAACGTCTGGTACCTGTGCAGAGGGTAAAGGCCGCTAGCAGTGGCTAACAATGACTAAATAGCTAGTAGCTAATTCGCTGCTTAACTTCTGATGGCTAGCAATTGATGGAGGTTTGGGCTATAAGGTCTAAAAAAACAAATTGCAGAGCCATGTCACATTGAGTGAGGCGGGTTATCGGGAGGTATATTTAATTTAAAAATATAAAAGAGATTGAAAAACAAATTGAAATGTATACAAAAAAGACGAAAAAATACAAAAAGTAACGAGAGGACGACGCCATCTTGGAATTTGGCTGTATTGGAATATAGCTGTGGAATCTGGCTAGTATCAACAAGGGTTTTCTACAACAATAGCAACAGTAGCGCAGTGACAGTAACTAGTAGGGCTGCAGGATTTGGACAAAATATCTAATTGTGATATTTTTTGGGGGGGGGCATATATTGCAATTGCAATTTATGAATTGCAATTTTTTAACACTTGAGTGTTAACTTGTTAATTCCATCAGACATGGTTAAAACAACTGTCACTTCTAAAATGAGATCATATTCTGAATAAATACCGCAGCTAACCGAGTGAAAAATATTTTCCAACATTGTTATAGGCTGCATATTTTAGCATTATTACACCTACATATTAACAAACAAACGTTTAACATGATTATCAAAATATAGTGTGCTATAAGCACAGTACTTAATAATTAATTAATAACATTGAGTTTATTTTATAATTAGGCCTATGATTTCTTAAATTAAGTTAATAATTTATTCAGGCAGCCATAGGCTGCAGATGGTATAGGAAGCTTATGATTGTGTATAAGTAAACTCAATCATTATTATAATTGAATTATAAGTCAGTGCCTTAACCTACCAGTTGCAAGGTGCAGCCAGTGTCCAACACATTGTAGTCTGGTCCACTCATTCAACGCTACATTCAATGTTTCAACTTCTCCCTTCATTTTGTTATACAGTGTTGGGATGGCGACTTGGGAAAAATATCTGCGAGATGGAATCTTGTATCTCCTGTCAGCTTGTTTATCATCTTCTTGAAGCTCTTTGCTGACTGCGTAGATAGGAGCCATGTCTTTGGTTATGTTATAGGGATAGCCTCCGTGATTTCTATGTGTCTGTGGGATGTTTTATATTCAAATTATTGAATACATTTGCAGTGTTGTCGCCACAACTCTGAGGCACTTTTTGCACAACATCTGCATTTGGTCGCTTTGCCTATAGCCAAAATACTGCCATACTCATTAGCAGTGTGTGAGTAAAATCACCAGGGAAGCCAAGCCAGGTGGAAAAAAATACATATTACAACCTATGTGTTGTGATAATTGCGTTGTTTGCTCTATAACCTGTTAGTTCAATCATATGTTACAACAAACAGTTACATGACCTACAGCATGGCCAAGCAAGTTAATGTTTCTGGCATTTTTGTACCACAAAACAACTATTGAGTTACCGCAAGTCATAAAGAAAACAAGCACTGACTACATTATCCAACACCATTTCAACAGCATCTAGTCAACTATGCTTAGTCTAATACAGTAACAACTAAAATAAATGATTTAGTCCAATCAAAGTAAGCTGAATATGATGTGGAATAATACATCTAGCTACATTTTAAACTTCCATCATCTCAGGCCAGGGGCACAATGTATGAATTTATATTTGGATCAGAATTGCTGTCATCATTGTCCAGTACAGAGAATGAAGTAAAACCACAAGTCAAAATCCCTATCTCCATCCATGGCTAGTTTAGGAAAGAGACGATTTTAGCTAGCTGGCTAGCCACCGGAGGACAACAATGCAACGATTCAATGACAGTTGTCTTCTGATGTGATTGGTGTGAAGCCAAATCCAAACTGGCTTCCCTTCCCTTGTGCCAGGACCATTCACAGCAGAGCTCACTCAGTTTAGGCACGCTACGGGCGGCAACAATGTCATACTCTTTTTGACCAGACAGCATCAGATAGATGGGCTACACATACTGAGACAGAGGGGCGCTGTTTTGTTCGCTAGGATGCTTTCTCCGGTGAGATAATTCGCAAGACTGAATGTGAGGGACATTTATGAAACCCAGAGAGATAAAAGGTAAATCATTTTGTATGTTTTTTTCCTTGGTACATTGTTTTGGGAAGCCTGGCTTACTTTAGCATCCATGAATACATGCCACTAGCCATACCACTGAAGATGCGCCCTTCTTTGGCACTATATCAACGGTCCTGTTAGCACTAGCAGCACTCATGTTTCCGACAAGCACTCGGAGGTATAGCCGTTCTCCTCACCAGGATCTAACTGCGCGCTCTATGCGGGGACACTTGTTATGGGACAGCATGTGCATGCCATGCAGAGAGTGAGAGAAACCGCTTGTTATTGGTCAGCATCCTCTGCATGTAGAGGGAATGATGGGGTCTAGTTTATCTAATTGGAGGAGGTACCGTAGTCTAGTTTTTGTTGTTGTATTAACGGATAGTCTAAAAAAGGAGAAAATCACAGCCTACAGGAGGGTAGCTCTCCAGGAACAGGCTCTCTGACCATCAAGCAACAGACAGACATGCATTGCCAAACACCACTACTGCCACCTTCTGGTTTGGAGTATTTTAACAAGGCTGAGTGGCTATTGACTTCAAGGTCATTGCTGTGTGAACACGAGATTGGCTGCCGAAACTTTTCAGAGTTGCTAAGTAGCCAAACGTTTGAGAGTCCTACTGGTGTGTCTGTGCCATTTGATGAGTACTCTGGATGTAGATTTAGGATTCGTCACTATTACAAATAGAATACATGCAGTCAATGATAAAATGTACTCCGTCACAGACCCACACAGCCGCTAAAATTAAATGGACCCTGAGCTCCTAGAAATGCTGGGTCAAGTCAGAGAACTGTTCAATAAACCATTATAGCCTCTGAGCCCCGGGTCTATTTCCACACACCCTTCCTGCACCAAGGGACATCTCTCTCGCTCCCTTTTTCTTTCTCTCACTCGTTAGCTCTCTCTCCCTCTCTCTCTGTCTGTGTCTCTCTCTCTCTCTGTCTGTCGCTCTCTCTCTTTCTGTGTCTCTCTCTCTCTCCTCTCCCTCTCTCTTTAAGCCCCCCCTCTCTCTTTAAGCACCCCCCTCTCTCTCTCTTTAAGCCCCCCTCCCTCTCTCTTTAAGCCCCCCTCCCTCTCTATTTAAAGGCTAGGAATTGTTCCACATGCCAGGGAGAGCCGTCCTAGACCTGGCCACTCACATGGCTGGAGTTAAGGGGGGACAGATGACGCTGTGAGGACACCCTCCCTTCCCCCTAGTTGACTCCACTTGACCTTCCCTCCACATTCCTGGGGGTAATAACTTGAAATGTTTCAAAACTTTTTCTTCCTACTAAACCCATGGTCTTAAGTAGCATGGAGTCCCTCACCACCCACACATCCCCCTTGTGTGTGGGTGTGGTATTTATAAACTACCCTCTCTCTATATACTACCAGCCGGCTGTGGTGGAGTGTAGACATGACCTGGAAAGGACAGGCAGGTGGTCTGCCTTATATCACTGTGACTTGTTTTGGAAGGAGATGTTGAATGACCATGTCCAGAAGGCCATCCCTCTGGTAGGTTGTTGAATGACCATGCCCAGAAGGCCATCCCTCTGGGAGGTTGTTGAATGACCATGCCCAGAAGGCCATCCCTCTGGTAGGTTGTTGAATGACCATGCCCAGAAGGCCATCCCTCTGGGAGGTTGTTGAATGACCATGCCCAGAAGGCCATCCCTCTGGGCGGTTGATGAATGACCATGCCCAGAAGGCCATCCCTCTGGGAGGTTGTTGAAATGCCATGCCCAGAAGGCCATCCCTCTGGGAGGTTGTTGAAATGCCATGCCCAGAGGGCCATCCCTCTGGGAGGTTGTTGAAATGCCATGCCCAGAAGGCCATCCCTCTGGGAGGTTGTTGAAATGCCATGCCTAGAAGGCCATCCCTCTGGGAGGTTGTTGAATGACCATGCCCAGAAGGCCATCCCTCTGGGAGGTTGTTGAAATGCCATGCCTAGAAGGCCATCCCTCTGGGAGGTTGTTGAATGACCATGTCCAGAAGGCCATCCCTCTGGGAGGTTGTTGAATGACCATGTCCAGAAGGCCATCCCTCTGGGAGGTTGTTGAATGATCATGTCCAGAAGGCCATCCCTCTGGGAGGTTGTTGAATGACCATGTCCAGAAGGCCATCCCTCTGGGAGGTTGTTGAAATGCCATGCCCAGAATGCCATCCCTCTGGGAGGTTGTTGAATGACCATGTCCAGAAGGCCATCCCTCTGGGAGGTTGTTGAAATGCCATGACCAGAAGGCCATCCCTCTGGGAGGTTGTTGAATGACCATGCCTAGAAGGCCATCCCTCTGGGAGGTTGTTGAAATGCCATTCCCAGAAGGCCATCCCTCTGGGAGGTTGTTGAAATGCCATTCCCAGAAGGCCATCCCTCTGGGAGGTTGTTGAATGACCATGTCCAGAAGGCCATCCCTCTGGGAGGTTGTTGAAATGCCATGCCTAGAAGGCCATCCCTCTGGGAGGTTGTTGAATGACCATGCCCAGAAGGCCATCCCTCTGGGAGGTTGTTGAATGACCATGCCCAGAAGGCCATCCCTCTGGGAGGTTGTTGAATGACCATGCCCAGAATGCCATCCCTCTGGGAGGTTGTTGAATGACCATGCCTAGAAGGCCATCCTTCTGGGAGGTTGTTGAATGACCATGCCCAGAAGGCCATCCCTCTGGGAGGTTGTTGAATGACCATGCCCAGAATGCCATCCCTCTGGGAGGTTGTTGAATGACCATGCCCAGAAGGCCATCCCTCTGGGAGGTTGTTGAATGACCATGCCCAGAAGGCCATCCCTCTGGGAGGTTGTTGAATGACCATGCCCAGAAGGCCATCCCTCTGGGAGGTTGTTGAATGACCATGCCCAGAAGGCCATCCCTCTGGGAGGTTGTTGAAATGCCATGTGCAGAAGGCCATCCCTCTGGGAGGTTGTTGAATGACCATGCCCAGAAGGCCATCCATCTGGGAGGTTGTTGAAATGCCATGCCCAGAAGGCCATCCCTCTGGGAGGTTGTTGAATGACCATGTCCAGAAGGCCATCCCTCTGGGAGGTTGTTGAAATGCCATGCCTAGAAGGCCATCCCTCTGGGAGGTTGTTGAATGACCATGTCCAGAAGGCCATCCCTCTGGGAGGTTGTTGAAATGCCATGCCCAGAAGGCCATCCCTCTGGGAGGTTGTTGAATGACCATGCCCAGAAGGCCATCCCTCTGGGAGGTTGTTGAATGACCATGCCCAGAAGGCCATCCCTCTGGGAGGTTGTTGAAATGCCATGCCCAGAAGGCCATCCCTGTTACCCCCTACATCAAAGGCAGAACTCGACTAGTCATTGTGTCATTTGCTTGTTATTCTGTCTATTAGCAGACTCATCTTCTCTCCCAGCTGTGTTGCATTTGGGAGAACACTGCTATGGAGGGCAATAAGAGATATTGATTTCATTAGCCTAGTCATTTTGACCTTTTTATGAATTAATTTGATGGTATAAATCATTGAGTTGTTTGCTGGTGATGAGAAAGAAGACAGAGGCTATGTTCCATTGTCCATGCTAGCGTACGACTTAGAATGCATGCCCAGCCCAATACATTGCTTCATTCTAAGTCATATGACTGTTTGGATATCGGAACACAGACCGTTTTGGTTAAAAAGATTTAAAACTGATAGGGATATTTCAGCAATTTTACATATTTTGATCATGAGCTTTCAAGGTAAGTAAACAAATGTCAAAACATGTAATCACTGAACTTTCCCTTTTAAGCTTGTATTTATCAGGTGAACTGAATTATTGGCTTAATTAGATTCTATAATAACGCATGAAAACCATTTCAAACACATTCAATTGATTGGATTTATTTGACTTTTTCCGCAGGATTCCATGAATGCCTTGGCCCTGGATTTGGACTACCCGGCGCTACGGAAAAACAAAAACATAGACGCCTTCTTAAACAGATGTAAGATATATCATTGCTTTGAGGCAGACCTTGGTAATAAGATGCTTTGCATTATCTGAGGTAGCAAGAAAGAAGGAGATGGCAAAAGCAAGCAAGCGTGATGTATGCATTACTATGGTGATTCAGAAACAGTGCAAATCAACATCCAGTAGAAAACGACGCTGTCAAAAGTTAAAATATTTGAACTCAGGTGCCAAGTCCCATCTACCGTGGCGGCTGATGGCATTCACTGCCAGGTTCAACGGCATTTACCTTCGTGCTCTCATTTACCTTCGTGCTCTCATTTTACCTTCGTGCTCTATCTTGTACCATCTAAACGCAGCTGAAGCATAGAGATATCCAGAGCACATAAATGTTGCTATATGAGTTGGGACTGGTAAAATGAAGTGGTATAGAGTTAGCTCGACTTCATATCTCCTTCATTCCTGGCTACTTTCAACATCGTAATCCATTGTCATCCTTAGGGTGCATTTGTAAATTCACTCGGGTGTGTCAGTGCGCTCTGGGCCGTACATAATTCAGTGCGTTGTCAGATAGTCCTTGTGTAAATTCAGAACGTTTCGCTCTCAGGAGTGTTCCGAGCAAAACATTGTACGCTCTGGCTGAGGAGTAGGGTTTATCCGAGCATTCTGACCTTACAGCAGCAGTCAAGTACCCAAGCTAACTGGCTAAAGTTGCTTAGCGTCAAGCAAAGCAAATCAAGCAAATCAAATCAAACGATATTTGTCACATACAACAGGTGTAGACCTTAGTGAGATGCTTACTTACAAGCCCTTAAACAACAATGCAGTTTTAAGAAAAATAAGTAAGTAAAAAATGAAAGCAGTAAAATAACAGTAGCGAGGCTTTATACAGGGAGTACCGGTACAGAGTCAATGTAATTGAGGTAATATGGACATATAGGTAGAGTTAAAGTTACTATGCATATATAATAAACAGAGTAGCAGCAGCATAAAAGGGGGGGGGGGCAATGCAAATAGTCAGGGTAGTCATTTGATTAGCTGTTCGGGAGTCTTATGGTTTGTGGGTAGAAGCTGTTTAGAAGCCTCTTGGACCTAGACTTGGTGGTACGGTACCGCTTGTCGTGCAGTAGCAGAGAGAACAGTCTATGACTAGGGTGGCTGGTGTCTTTGACAATTCTTAGGGCCTTCCTCTGACACCGCCTGGTATAGAGGTCCTGGATGACAAGAAGCTTGGCCCCAGTGATGTACTGGGCCGTACACACTACCCTCCGTAGTGCCTTGCGGTCGGAAGCCGAGAAGTTGCCATACAAGGCAGTGACGCAACCAGTCAGGATGCTCTCGATGGGACAGCTGAAGAACTTTTTGAGGATCTGAGGACTCATGCCAAATCTTTTCAGTCTCCTGAGGGGAATAGGCTTTGTCGTACCCTCTTCACAACTGTCTTGGTGTGTTTGGACCATGATAGTTTGTTGGTGATGTGGACACCAAGGAACTTGAAGCTCTCAACCTGCTCCACTACACCCCCATCGATGAGAATGGTGGCGTGCTCAGTACTACTTTTCCTGTAGTCCACAATCATCTCGTTTGTCTTGATCATGTTGAGGGAGAGGTTATTATCCTGGCACCATACGGCCAGGTCTCTGACCTCCTCCCCATAGGCTGTCTCATCATTGTCTGTGATCAGGCCTACCACTATTGTGTCATCGGCAAACTTGATGATGATGTTGGAGTTGTGCCTGGCCATGCAGTCATGAGTGAACAGGTGGTACAGGAGGGGACTGATCACGCACCCCATGAGGGGCCCCCGTGTTGAGGATCAGCATGGCGGATGTGTTGTTACCTACCCTCACCACCTGGGTGTGGCCCATCAGGAAGTCCAGGATCTTGTTTAGTCCCAGGGTCCTTAGCTTAGTGATGAGCTTTGAGGGCACTATGGTGTTGAACGCTGAGCTGTAGTCAATGAATAGCATTCTCACATAGGTGTTCCTTTTGTCCAGGTGGGAAAGGGCAGTGTGGAGTGCAATAGAGATTGCATCATCTGTGGATCTGTTGGGGCGGTATGCAAATTGGAGTGGGTCTAGGGTTTCTGGGATAATGGTGTTTGATGTGAGCCATGATGAGCATTTCAAAGCACTTCATGGCTACAGGTGTGAGTGCTACGGGTCGGTAGTCATTTAGGCAGGTTACCTTAGTGTTCTTGGGCACAGGGACGATGGTGTTCTGCTTGAAACATGTTGGTATTACAGACTCAGTCAGGGAGAGGTTGAAAATGTCAGTGAAGACACCTGCCAGTTGGTCAGCGCATGCTCGGAATACACGTCCTGGTAACCCGTCTGGCCCAGCGGCCTTGTGAATGTTCACCTGTTTAGGTCTTACTCACATCGGCTATGGAGAGCATGATCACACAGTCTTCCGGAACAGCTGGTGCTCGCATGCATGTTTCAGTGTTACTTGCCTCGAAACAAGCATAGAAGTAATTTAGCTCATCTGGTAGGCTCGTGTCACTGGGCAGCTCGCGGCTGTGCTTCCCTTTGTAGTCTAATAGTTTGCAAGCTCTGCCACATCCAACGAGTGTCGGAGCCGGTGTAGTACGATTCAATCTTAGGCCTGTATTGACGCTTTATTGTTTGATGGTTCGTTGGAGGTCATAGCGGGATTTCTTATAAGCTTTTGGGTTAGAGTCCTGCTCCTTGAAAGCGGCAGCTCTACCCTTTAGCTCAGTGCGGATTTTGCCTGTAATCCATGGTTACTGGTTGGGGTATGTACGTACGGTCACTGTGGTGGACGTCATTGATGCACCTATTGATGAAGCCAGTGACTGATGTGGTGTACTACTCAATGCCATCGGAAGAATCACGGAACATATTCCAGTCTGTGCTAGCAAACAGATTGGCACAAATTCCAGACACAAATCAAAAGCTTGGGACTAAAATGGTGATCTGCATTTTTGTCAATTTAATTATTGACATAGCTTTGTTCTGTTTAATGTTCTCAAACTATATGGTACTTTTAATACCCCAATTCATGTTAAGTTCAAAAGAATGCAATATCAAAATTGCTGACTGGGGGAATGGACTCTACAAGGTGTCTGAAGCATTCCAAAGGGATGCTGGCCCATATTTATTCCAATAATGTGTCAAGTTGGCTGGATGTCCTTTGGGTGGTTGACAATTCTTGATACACACTGGAAATTGTTGAGTGTGGAAAAACCCAGCAGCGTTGCAGTTCCTGACACAAACTATCATACCCTGTTCAAAGGATATTTTGTCTTGCCCATTCACCTTCTGAATGGCACACATACAATCCAGGTCTCAATTGTCTCAAGGTTTAAAAATCATTCTTTAACCTGTCTCCTCCCCTTCATCTACACTGATTTTAAAGTGACAAGTGACGTCAATAAGGGGTCATAGCTTTCATCCAGATTCACCTGGTCAGTCTATGTCATGGAAAGAGCCTGTGTCCTTAATGTTTTGTACACTCAGTGTAGGTCCAAGCACTCATAATGAGAGAAGAACATATTCTGATCATTTTACTCACCTAGTGACTGTAACCGTGCTACTGGCAACAATTTAATTCCGTTTTTAGCCGCTGTTTACTGACACCTGTCATAAGAATTAAGTGTGTTCGTAAATTGATCAATTATTCTGCACTCGGGTGCAGTGTCGAACAAGAGTGTTCTGCCATTGGATTGTTTTGCCAGTGTGAATGTAGAACCTCTCCCGTAGTTACAGGTTTATAACAATTAACTACAGTTTCTGTATCAACCCTACCTTGCAATATTTCATATCAGAAGACTATATAATAACCAGTATGAAACCCGACCCAGAACATATCACCCTTACTGTAGCAATTGTTAACACAACACAGGTAGACGAGCAAGTTAATGTAAAGTTGTATCAACCTTCTTGCCTCTAACTAGCATCCACATGGAGGTAACTAACCACTGGGACAACTGCAAAGGTATTTGACCTTTGTGAGGCCTTTGCTGACCTCTCCTTTGAACGCAATTTTTGCGTGGACATCTGTTGCCATGGTAACCCATTTGACCTCTGACATCTGTCTGTCCTGTAGATGAGAAGGCCATGGTTAAGATGCGGGACCTGCAGTTGAAACTGGAGGACTTTGACAAGGTCAAGATGATCGGCAGAGGAGCCTATGGAGAGGTGCAACTGGTGAGAAACTCCCTCTGTGTGTTTGTGTGTTTGTGGCACAAAGATACAATGATATGCAAACAGATTAAGAACATTTACATTCCTCACTGCCTGTGTGAGCTCTTGCGTTCGTGTCTCCCCCTTCCAGGTGCCTGCCTGTCTGTACGTCTTTGTGTATTTTTCAGGTTCTGTGTACCTTGTAAAGAAGGCATGTTTAGACAGGTCGTGTGTGTGTGTTGGAAAGATGATTTTTGTGTCTGAAGTCTTGTGTGAAGAGGGGGGGCTTGTCGATCCGTGTGTACATGTTGTTCTGTGGGTGTGTGTTATAATGTTTTTTTTTGTGTGTTCATGTTGTTTGCAGAATGTTATGTTATCAAGGGTCTTCAATGGCTCTTTGTGTCAAAGTGACATTGTATCTCTACTGGTGACTGTTATGTTATGAATGTGTATTTATACTGCTTTCTTTTGGCGGTTTCCCTCGTAAAAGACATCTTGAATCTCAGTAGCGTCTACTACTTGTATAAATAAAATGTGTGTGTGGCCGTGTGTGTAATCATATACCTCGTCATCTTAAATTCTTAATTTACAGACTCAATCATGGACACTCTTACTGACAGTTGTGGCTGCCTTGTGTGATGTATTGTTGTCTCTACCTTCTTGCCCTTTGTGCTGTTGTCTGTGTCCAATAATGTTTGAACCATGTTTTGTGCTGTTGTCATGTTGTGTTGCTGCCTTGTTGTTGTCTTATGTCTCTATGTAGTGTTGTCTTATGTCTCTATGTAGTGTTGTCTTATGTCTCTATGTAGTGTTGTCTCGTCATGATGTGTGTTTTGTCCTTTTAATCCCAGCCCCGGTCCCCGCAGGAGGCCTTTTGCCTTTTGGTAGGCCGGCATTGTAAATAAGAATTTGTTCTTAACTGACTTGCGTAGTTAAATAAAGGTGAAATAAAAAATGACAAAATAAAATGTACCTCCTCTCCTCCAGGTCCGTCACAAGGCGTCTCAGAAGGTGTACGCCATGAAACAGCTGAGCAAGTTTGAGATGATCAAACGCTCTGACTCCGCCTTCTTCTGGGAGGAGAGAGACATCATGGCCTTCTCCAACAGTCCCTGGGTCGTCCAGGTGAGGGAGAGAGACGTACACTCATACACGTACAGTACACACACCTCTCACATACTCCAAATGTCAGTCAAGCTGTTATTGTTGTGATATGTGTGTTTTCCAGCTGTGCTGTGCTTTCCAAGATGACCTCCACCTCTACATGGTGATGGAGTATATGCCTGGTGGAGATCTGGTCACCCTGACCATGAACTACGACATGCCAGAGAAGTGGGTCCGTTTCTACACTGCCGAGGTGGTGCTGGCTCTAGATGCAATCCACTATATGGGTTTCATCCACCGCGATGTGAAACCGGACAACATACTACTGGACCAAAATGGCCACCTCAAACTGGCTGACTTTGGCACCTGCATGAAGATGGACTCTGTGAGTTTGCAGGGGAGTTGGAGAATTGGCTGAGGGTCTAGGGCAGTGCTACCTGGTCCTGGGGAGCCAAAGGTGTTTGCATTTAGTTTTTTTCACTAACACAGCTGATTCAAGAATCAACTCGTCATCAAGCCTTCACTTGAATCAGGTCTGTTAGTTCTAAGGCAAAATACCTAAATGTGCACCCCTTCTGGTCCCCAAGAGTAGGACTGGGACTGGGGGTTTTCTGAGTGAGACTCCATCCTAACCCGAAATGGTCTTATGGTAATTCTGTCTGAAACACCAAACTCAAGCCCTAGACCTTACTTTTTTTCCTGCTTTCTTCTGTAACTTAATTCTAACATGAGCTAATTTTAGACTATTTCCAAGGCGATGAACTGTCTACTGCTAAAATCTAGGTTTGGGGAATTTCACTGCTCCAGTGCACCACCATGTGGTCAGATTTGGAATTGTTTAGTGTCAATTTCCACATAGAAAGTCCATCAGGTTAATTTGCTGAATCGTGATTTACAGGACAGGTAAGCTGTGCCAAAAAGCTCTTTGACAAATTTAATGGGCCAGTTTCCCAGACAGTTTCCCAGACACATCCTGACCAACCTGCCCTCTAAATACACCTCTGCTGTCTTCAACCAGGATCTCAGCGATCACTTCCTCATTGCCTGCGTGCGTACTGGGTCTGCGATCAAACGACCACCCCTCATCACTATCAAACGCTCCCTAAAACACTTCAGCGACTAGGCCTTTCTAATCGACCTGGCCCGGGTATCCTGGAAGGATATTGACCTCATCCCGTCAGTAGAGGATGCCTGGTAGCTCTGCCTCTTCAAAAGTTCTTTCCTCTCCATCTTAAATAAGCATGCCCCATTCAAAAAATGTAGAACTAAGAACAGAGTTCAGAGTTCTTAGTTTAGAACTAAGAACCAATAGCCCTTGGTTCACCCCAGACTTGACTGCCCTTGACCAGCACAAAAACATCCTGTGGCGTTCTACATAAGCATCAAATAGCCCCCGCGATATACAACTTTTCAGGGAAGTCAGGAACCAATATACTCAGTCAGTTAGGAAAGCTAAGGCTAGCTTTTTCAAACAGAAATTTGCTTCCTGTAGCACTAATTCCAAAAAGTTTTGGGACACTGTAAAGTCCATGGAGAATAAGAGCACCTCTTCCCAGCTGCCCACTGCACTGAGGCTAGGAAACACTGTCACCACTGACAAATCTACAATAATCGATAATTTCAATAAGCATTTTGCTATGGCTGGCCATGCTTTCCACCTGGCTACCCCTACCCTGGCCAACATCTCAGCACCCCCTGCAGCAACTTGCCCAACCCCCCCCCCCCCCATGCTTTTCCTTCACCCAAATCCAGACAGCTGATGTTCTGAAAGAGCTGCAAAATCTGGATCCTACAAATCAGATGGGCTAGACAATCTGGACCTATAAAAATTATCCGCAGAAATTGTTTCAACCCCTATTACTAGCCTATTCAACCTATCTTTCGTGTCGTCTAAGATCCCCAAAGATTGGAAAGCTGCTGCAGTCATCTTCTCTTCAAAGGGGGAGACACTCTAGACCCAAACTGTTACAGACCTATATCTGTCCTACCCTGCCTTTCTAAAATCTTCGAAAGCCAAATTAATAAACAGATCACTGACCATCTCAAATCCCACCGTACCTTCTCCACTGTGCAATCTGGTTTCCGAGCTGGTCATGGGTGCATCTCAGCCACGCTCAAGGTACTAAACGATATCATAACCGCCATCGATATAAGACAGTACTGTGCAGCCGTCTTCATCGACCTGGCCAAGGCTTTCGACTCTGTCAATCACCACATTCTTATCAGCAGACTCAACAGCCTTGGTTTCTCAAATGATTGCCTCGCCTGGTTAACCAACTGCTTCTCAGATAGAGTTCAGTGTGTCAAATCGGAGGGCCTGTTGTCCGGACCTCTGGCAGTCTCTATGGGGGTGCCACGGTTCAATTCTCGGGCCGACTCTTTTCTCTGTATATATCAATGATGTCGCTCTTGATGCGGGTGATTCTCTGATCCACCTCTACGCAGACGACACCGTTCTGTATACATCTGGCCCTTTGGACACTGTGCTAACATCTCCAAACGAGCTTCAAAGCCATACACCACTCCTTCCGTGGCCTCCAACTGCTTTTAAATGCTAGTAAAACTAAGTGCATGCTCTTCAACCGATTGCTGCCGGCACCCTCCCTGCCGACTAGCATCACTACTCTGGACAGTTCTGACTTAGAATATGTGGACAACTACAAATACCTAGGTGTCTGGTTAGACTGTAAACTCTCCTTCCAGACTCACATTAAGCATCTCCAATCCAAAATTAAATCTAGAATCGGCTTCCTATTTCGCAACAAAGCCTCCTTCACGCATGCCCCCAAACATACCCTCGTAAAACTGACTATTCTACCGATCCTTGACTTCGGCGATGTCATTTACAAAATAGCCCCCAACACTCTACTCAGACTGCATCCAATTTGCTGTCACAGTGCCATCCGTTTTGTCACCAAAGCCCATATACTACCCACCACTGCGACCAGTATGCTCTCGTTGGCTGACCCTCACTACATATCTGTCGCCAAACCCACTGGCTCCAGGTCATCTAAGTATTTGCTAGGTAAAGCCCCGCCTTATCTCAGCTCACTGGTCACCATAGCAACACCTACACGCTCCAGCAGGTATATCTCACTGGTCATCCCCAAAGCCAACACTTCCTATGGCCGCCTTTCCTTCCAGTTCTCTGCTGCCAATGACTGGAACAAATTGAAAACATCTCTGAAGGTGGATTCTTATATCTCCCTCTCCAACTTTAAGCATCAGCTGTCTGAGCAGCTTACCGATCACTGTACCTGTACATAGCCAATCTGTAAATAGCACAGCCAACTACCTCATCCCCATATTATTACTTACCCTCTTGCTCTTTTGCACCCCAGTATCTCTACTTGCACATCATCATCTGCACATCTGTCACTCCAGTATTTATGCTAAATTGTAATTATTTTCACCTCTAGGGCCTATTTATTGCACCCCACTCCCTACATTTGCTCAAACTGTACATTGTCTATTTTTCTTTTCTTTTGTGTTATTGACTGTACGTTTGTTTATGTCTAACTTTGTTGTTTTTGTCGCACTGCTTTGCTTTATCTTGGCCAGGTTGCAGTTGTAAATGAGAACTTGTTCTCAACTGGCCTACCTGGTTAAATAAAACACAGATTAGGCTTAGTCATGTTCTAAAAATCATGTAGAGTCACCATTAAAAGTGCTTCTACCTCAAGGACTAGGCTTAACCTGTGTCTGGCACACTGGCCCAATATGTTTCACTGTTTAGGTTACCTGCTTTAACGATGTCTCTGTCTCCCCGCCTGCCTCTCCGTCTGTCCTTCTCTCTCATTCCAGACAGGCATGGTCCACTGTGAAACAGCGGTGGGGACTCCGGACTACATCTCTCCTGAGGTGCTCAAGTCCCAGGGGGGGGACGGCTACTACGGCCGCGAGTGTGACTGGTGGTCCGTGGGGGTGTTCATCTTTGAGATGCTGGTCGGTGAGTGAGTTTGTCTGATCCTGAATCAGAACGGTGTTCAGGATGTCAATTGGACCGTTGACCTGCTAATGTTAATTCTTTTGTCATTTGGATTGGCGCTAAGCTACTAAAGATGGTTTGATTAACCCCGCTCGGGTGATATGCCTGAGACCTCAAGACTTGTGTTAGCTCCCTGAGCTAATGTCTTGGATTTAGCTCAGCGGGCTAACAGTCGTGTGGCATGCCGTACACCTAGGTTTAAACACAGTGGTCACACTACTAGGCTATTCGTGTTTATTGATGCTAGTTTAACCTCCCCTGTAAAGCCTAACAAAAGCTCCAAAACAGATTTTAAATTTCACCTCTCTTTTTAGGCGACACCCCATTTTATGCCGAGTCACTAGTAGGAACATATGGGAAAATCATGGATCACAAGAATAACCTCAACTTCCCTGATGATGTGCAGATGTCCAATGATGCCAAGGACCTCATCTGTGCCTTCCTGTCTGACAGGTACCGTATGTTTGACCTACGTAACAAAGCCCCCATGACCTGTCTGACCTCTCGGCTCCTTCAAAGTGTGATCTCTTTTTTTCACACTTTCCTGTGGAGGCTGTTACTGCCTTTTTAAATGAGACGAGCGTGAGGAGGGAGAGGAGAGGTATGTGGGAGAAAGCTGTCCCTCTCTAAACGAAAGTGGCTTAACAAAACCTTCATAATCCCTTAATAAGACCTATATGCTTCAGCACTCTTTAGCTTGAGCTAATGTCATGCTACGCCACATAAAGGGAGGCAAACTGGTCATGCCACATTTTGCAGAGCACCAGACATAAGGTTATGTAGCCTAGTAGGACTTGTTTTACTGTGGATATAGATACTTTTGTACCCATTTCCTCCAGCATCTTCACAAGGTCCTTTGCTGTTGTTCTGGGATTGATTTGCACTTTTCACACCAAAGTGCATTCATCTCTAGGAGACAGAACGTGTCTCCTAAGGGTGGTATGACGGCTGCGTGTTCCCATGGTGTTTATTTATACTTGCGTACTATTGTTTGTACAGATGAACGTCGTACCTTCAGGCGTTCTAAAATTGCTCCCAATGATGAACGAGACTTGTGGAGGTCTACCATTTTTTTCTGAGGTCTTGGCTGATTTCTTTTGATTTTCCCATGATGTCAAGCAAAGAGGCACTGAGTTTGAAGGTAGGCCTTGAAATACATCCACAGCTACACTTCCAATTGACTCAAATGATGTCAATTAGCCTATCAGAAGCTTCTAAAGCCATGACATCATTTTCTGGAATTTTCCAAGCTGTTTAAAGGCACAGTCAACTTAGTGTATGTAAACTTCTGACCCACTGGAATTGTGATACAGTGAAATAATCCGTCTGTTAACCAATTGTTGGAAAAATTACTTGAGTTATGCACAAAGTAGATGTCCTAACCGACTTGCCAAAACTATAGTTTGTTAACAAGAAATGTGTGGAGTGGTTGAAAAACGAGTTTTAATGACTCCAACATAAGTGTATGTAAACTTCTGACTTCAACTGTATTATGAATTTGCTTCAATGATTTGTGAAGTATCAATGTAGTGCTTATGAACACTATAAATATTGTTATTAAGCCTTGAACAACAAACAAAGTTGTTCTTAGTTTAAACTGGGACCAGAAAAGATGGGAATGACACCTGGGTGAGCGATTCTTTGTTAATGTCTGTTAGATACTTAGGATCATAGTAGTAGTAGTTGATGGGAGTAGAGGCTGGGACAATAGAGGTATAGTAGACGTCAAACACTAACCCTTTCTGCTGCCGCACAATGCCTGTCTTATACTCCCATTCCCCTCTGTTTATTTCCTCTGTCACACTGCAGTTTCTCTCTCACACCACACACACACACACACTCACATACACACAGAGATGCACACACACCCATACACATACACCCTACACAAACTAAGGTTATTATAGTAAACTAAAACTGAAACTAAAATAAAAACTACTTAGTAAACTGAAATAAAACTATACTGAAAGTATTATCTTTGACTGCAAAACCACGTAAAATAAAAACCAATTAAAATCAATTGGTTTTGAAGTTTTTTTTCAAATGGGTTTTTAAACTTCTGACTTGGGTAAATGCTGCCAGTAGATGGCGACATTTCAAATAGGCTTAGCTTGTGCATCAGTATCACTAACTATCAGTAGCTAACAGGGTGAGCACGGACTGGACTGGGCCATGGTAGAACAGCTTGTAAAGTTGCTGGAGCCGTTCGCAATCCACACCGACCATCTTCAAACTGACAGCCAGTCACTGTCTGATGTGGTGCCATGCCTTCTCAACCTTGAGGCACACGTTCAGTCAACTACTGTTGCCTACCAGTTGTCACAGGTCCTCCTGAAGTCACTGTGTGAGCGCTTCACATGCATACTGAATCCTCTGGCAGCCAACTTCAATCCAACCCCTGCAGAAGCTTGCCCGATGACCCAAGTGGGTCTCTGGCACTTTGTTCAACAGAGATGGAGCCACTGATGAGGGAAGCAGAGTCTTGTACTTCAGCAAATCAGAGTACAGCTGTGGAGCAGCAGGATCCCTGAAAGATGCCAGCATATTGAAACCATCATGACCACATTTCATCAGAAATATAGCTTCCTTGCATTGACCATTGTGTCTGAGGTCACTGTCTGCTGTGAAGGTGGGCATGTTTACAGTCACCTCTCTAGTTCTGGCAGGCAAGGATGGCTGTTTATCCAAAGCTGTGCCCTGTGGCACTGGATCTGGTTTCTGCCCCTGCATCCCAAGCGTTCGTGGAGAGAATATTCAGCCCGTCATCAGGCTTGAGAAACCGAACGACCACCTCCTCTGGAACGCAGTGTCTTCTTGAAGATACACCAGACAATCTTGTTAGGTTGAACAGAAACACACACGCTGGCTGTGAATGGATAGATTTCTGAAGAAGTGGTTTTATTAACCCAATTTGAAGAGGGTAGTCAGTGATGCATGTTTAATATTACATAAACATAACCCGTCACATGTGCTAGGACTTCATTTGTTGTTTTTTTCCTCTCTGTCAGATAAAGGTACTTGGTTCTTACATCTACTACTAACGGAAATAAAAAAGCATTGGATTGGTGTATACATGGTTAAGAGTTTCCTTGCACCTTATTTCTTCCACCAGTCTAGGCACTTATCCTTTAAATCCAAGTCGCATTAGGATTGTTTTATCATTTAAACCTAACCAAACCTACATTCTGGCCATGGGGTTGTACAGAGTCCTCTAGTGGCCTAAAGACTGTGTTAGCATGGGCAGTGCCATTGAGGCCCTTTGCCATTTTGATTTAGTCAACTGGGCGGAACTTCCAACTTCATTGGCTGATGCCTCCTGATGAACTGGTTGTAGTCATGACAGTTGGGTCATCGGGAGGGATCAGCCAATTAGTGTATTTTCTTGACAGATAGTTATTTCCAAGATGGAGATGGCCTTAATGGCACTGCATGTACTCTCACAGACGCCATCATGACAGATATAGAGATGTTATGTCTATCCAAGTCTATGGTCCTGGCCCATCACCTTATGTATTACTGCCCCCCAGTGGCAAGAAGTGGCATCACAAAAACAAACTATAGACCTACAACACATATAGGTCTACAACACTGAAAATAAATAATATAAAAATGGAATGGAAAAGTTTTCAAACAAACTAAATAAAAAATGGTAAATCAAGTCTGAAATCTAACTGAAACAACTGAATTTAAAAAAATCTATAAATTAATAGAAATAAATATGATATTATACCCCAACTGTAAAAACGTTGCTACACACTGATACTTATTCCCCCTGTCACGCTAACTCCTCAGCTCCACCATAAGTTTTGCCATCAGTGTCGTCTCAATGTGACGTTACTTTTACTTAACTACATTCCTAAAGAAAATAATGTAATTTTTACTCCGTACATGTTCCCCGACACCCAAAAGTACTCGTTACATTTTGAATGCTTAGCAGGACAAGAGAGCCCCTGGCTATCCATACATTAAAAATAAAAAAACAATTGTGCTCTCTGATTTGCTTAATATAAGGAATTTGCAATGATTTATACTTTTAATACTTAAGTATATTTTAATACTTTTAGACTTACTCAAGTAGTATTTTACTGGGTGACATTCACTTTTACTTGAGTCGTTTTCTATTTAGGTATCTCTACTTTTACTACACTATGACATTTGGGTACTTTGCCCCTACTGTATTGTACCATTTTCATCCATTATGTGTAAGTACAATAGCTTTGTGTTCATTAAGTTGTTGCTGATGGTTGTACTAAATTATCCTCTAATTACACAAGTTGCTTTTGTTTACATTGTGAACCTAGCTAGTCAATGTAGCTAGCAAGCTAGCTAGTACTTGTAGCTTCTTGACTTCGTAAATGTTAGTTAAATAACCAGTGGTGTATAAGTGAGGCCATATGCAACCAAAAGGAATCATTTCCTCAACAGCTGATCACTGATGGCAATGCCGGACGCCCGATGGCTATAGTGTAGCAGGGCCGTTACACACTGTGGTTCACTGACTCACTCACCAGCTCAGTCAGTCAGTAAGGGCCAGTCCCATCAACTCTCTCTCTACTCACCAGCTCAGTCAGTCAGTCAGTAAAGACCAGTCCCATCAACTCTCTCTACTCACCAGCTCAGTCAGTCAGTAAAGACCAGTCCCACCAACTCTCTCTCTACTCACCAGCTCACTCCATCAGTCAGTGAAGACCAGTCCCACCAACTCTCTCTACTCACCAGCTCAGTCAGTCAGTCAGTAAAGACCAGTCCCACTGACTCTCTCTACTCACCAGCTCAGTCAGTCAGTCAGTAAAGACCAGTCCCACTGACTCTCTCTACTCACCAGCTCAGTCAGTCAACTCTCTCTCTTAATCCTGTCCCTCCCCATCTCTCTTTTTCCCCCATTTCTGTTTTTCTCTCTATTTAGCATTCGGCCCTCTTGTTGTTTTGGTATGCTCGCTCTCTCTCTCCTCTCTTTCCCTTCTCTCCATATTTCTCTTTCTGTATTACCCTATATCTCTTTCATGCTCACTCTCTCGCCTCGGTATTCTGAGCTTCGGGACATGCTCTGTGTGTCTGCCATGGTCTCTCCCATCATGTTTTCTAGTGGGGCACACCCCTCCCTTGCTCTGTTCCTTTTGGCTGAGTCTGGAATGTCCCACACGTGGCAGCCCAAACTGCCGCACCCCTCCGGCCCTGCACCCTGTGGCAGAGGAGGGAGGGAGGCCAGAGGGGAAGAGGGGGGAGGGAATTGCAGCAGTAGATATAGTAGTGTTGTTGACTAGTCTGGTCCCTACTTTGCTCCTGTGTAACTTCCTGGATCTACATTCTTTCCGTATCACTACTCTTACTGGCTGCGCGAAGACTCTTCTTCTGCTGGCCGTTACTGACCACTGCAGTGGTCGTGAGGCGGTCCAGCCTGGCCAATCAGTGGACTGTGGTCAGTGCCTAGTGGGCTAGTGGTCACTCCAGCTGTGTGGAGGAAAGTGGCGCTTTGCTTTGTGTTCATGTTGCGGTCAATTTGCACGTTTGAGTGAGTGACCGCTCTCTGACCACTCCGTCCCATTGGCTATGTACAGGGAGGTGCGTCTGGGGAGGAACGGCGTGGAGGAGATCAAGAGACACCCCTTCTTCACGAACGACCAGTGGACCTTCGACACTATCCGAGAGAGTAAGTGTGTGTGTGTTCAGTCAAACCGTGTGTATTTGTGCGTGTATGTCTTCAGTCATACTGCATGTGTGTGTGCCTGTCTGCCCCTCTCTGTCTCTCTGTCTCCTTCCCAATCTGTCTCTCCATCACCCAACTTGTTATTGTCATGACTTGACACTACAGTTCATTCCCATGTAGGGAGCCTGAGTCTCTACTCTATCAGCAGAGACTGAGCAGAACAGTCACCTGTCTATCATCAGCACTGCAGCACAACCCTGCATGGCCAGAGGTCGTGTGTTCACTATCACTCGTCTCAGAGTAGGAATGCTGATCTAGGATCAGCTCTTTCCTGCTGTCCATGTGATCTAAAAGTCAAAACAGATCCTGGATCAGCACTCCTACTCTTGACGTATACGGAACTATTACTAATTGTTCATTACAGCATACTACACTGTGCAATGCTACACAGATCCATGCTTGGTGAGGAGTATGTACTTGGGCTCCTCAATCCTTCCATCATTACTGATTTTGATATCATGTGACAAATCTATTGAAAGTACTACGGTGGGATCTCTCTCTCTCACACACACACACACACACACACACACACACACACACAGGAAGGGAATAAGGAAGGAAGGGAATAAGGAAATAAGGAAGGATGGGAATAAGGAAATAAGGAAGGATGGGAATAAGGAAATAAGGAAGGATGGGAATAAGGAAATAAGGAAGGATGGGAATAAGGACATAAGGAAGGATGGGAATAAGGAAATAAGGAAATAAGGAAGGATGGGAATAAGGAAGGATGGGAATAAGGAAATAAGGAAGGATGGGAATAAGGAAATAAGGAAGGATGGGAATAAGGAAATAAGGAAATAAGGAAGGATGGGAATAAGGAAGGATGGGAATAAGGAAATAAGGAAGGATGGGAATAAGGAAATAAGGAAGGATGGGAATAAGGAAGGATGGGAATAAGGAAATAAGGAAGTATGGGAATAAGGAAATAAGGAAGGAGGTATATTAGTACATATCATGGCTTCTGTCTTTGTTTTATAATTGTATTCAGTTCTCTGACTTTCAGTCAGTTTCACCTGGCTCTGATTTAAACAGAGACATAACTGCTGATCATAGCCCAGGCAGTCTGTAACACGAAACCAGAACGAGACACTACTGAATCCCACTGTGTGTGTGCGTCTCTCATCCTTACCCAACCAAAGGTGTGTGTGTGTGTGTGTGACCCCACTGTTTGCGTCTCATCATAAGATCTCCATTCAACCCATTGGTGCTTCTTCCACAGCACATGGCACACTCATCAGTGTTCTTCTGATACGCTATAGTATCAAATCAAACTTTATTAGTCACATGCTCTGAATACAAAACAAACAAAAAACGGATAAGAATAAGAGATAAAAGTAACACGTAATTAAAGAGCAGCAGTAAAATAACAATGGCGAGACTATATACAGGGGGGTACCGGTACAGGGCACCGGTTAGTTGAGGTAGTATGTACATGTAGGTAAAGTTATTAAAGAGACTATGCATAGATGACAATAGAGAGTAGCAGTGGTGTAAAGAGGGGGGGGGGGCAATGCAACTAGACTGGGTAGCCATTTGACTAGATGACCAGGAGTCGTATGGCTTGGGTGTAGAAGCTGTTTAGAAGCATCTTGTACCTAGACTTGGCGCTCCGGTACCGCTTGCCGTGCGGTAGCAGAGAGAACAGTCTTTGACTAGGGTGGCTGGAGTCTTTGACAATTTTTAGGGCCTTCCTCTGACACCGCCTGGTATAGAGGTCCTGGATGGCAGGAAGCTTGGCCCCAGTGATGTACTGGGCAGTACGCACTACCCTCTGTAGTGCCTTGAGGCCGAGCAGTTGCCATACCAAGCAGTGATGCAACTAGTCAGGATGCTCTCGATGGTGCAGCTGTAGAACCTTTTGAGGATCTGAGGACCCATGCCAAATCTTTTCAGTCTCCTGGGGGGGAATAGGTTTTGTCGTGCCCTCTTCACGACTGTTTTGGTGTGCTTGGACATGTTAGTTTGTTGATGATGTGGACTCCAAGGAACTTGAAGCTCTCAACCTGCTCCACTGCAGCCCCGGCGATGAGAATGGTGGAGTGCTCGGTCCTCTTTTTCCTGTAGTCCACAATCATCTTGTTTGTCCTTGCACCACACAGTCAGGTCTCTGACCTCCTCCCTATAGGCCGTCTTGTCGTTGTCAGTGATCAGGCTGTTGTGTCACTGTTGTGGCACTGTTGTGTCATCAGCAAACTTAATGATGGTGTGGAGTCGTGCCTGGTCGTGCAGTCATGAGTGAACGGGGAGTATAGGAGGGGACTGAGAACGCAGGTTTCTTCTAGTATCAGTGTTCTTCTATTGGGTTCCCCCACGCTATAGTATCAGTGTTCTATTGGGTTCCCCCACGCTATAGTATCAGTGTTCTATTGGGTTCCCCCACGCTATAGTATCAGTGTTCTGTTGGGTTCCCCCACGCTATAGTATCAGTGTTCTATTGGGTTCCCCCACGCTATAGTATCAGTGTTCTATTGGGTTCCCCCACGCTATAGTATCAGTGTTCTTCTATTGGGTTCCCCCACGCTATAGTATCAGTGTTCTTCTATTGGGTTCCCCCACGCTATAGTATCAGTGTTCTTCTATTGGTTCCCCCACGCTATAGTATCAGTGTTCTATTGGGTTCCCCCACGCTATAGTATCAGTGTTCTTCTATTGGGTTCCCCCACGCTATAGTATCAGTGTTCTTCTATTGGGTTCCCCCACGCTATAGTATCAGTGTTCTTCTATTGGGTTCCCCCACGCTATAGTATCAGTGTTCTTCTATTGGGTTCCCCCACGCTATAGTATCAGTGTTCTTCTATTGGGTTCCCCCACGCTATAGTATCAGTGTTCTTCTATTGGGTTCCCCCACGCTATAGTATCAGTGTTCTTCTATTGGGTTCCCCCACGCTATAGTATCAGTGTTCTGTTGGGTTCCCCCACGCTATAGTATCAGTGTTCTGTTGGGTTCCCCCACGCTATAGTATCAGTGTTCTATTGGGTTCCCCCACGCTATAGTATCAGTGTTCTATTGGGTTCCCCCACGCTATAGTATCAGTGTTCTATTGGGTTCCCCCACGCTATAGTATCAGTGTTCTATTGGGTTCCCCCACGCTATAGTATCAGTGTTCTTCTATTGGGTTCCCCCACGCTATAGTATCAGTGTTCTTCTATTGGGTTCCCCCACGCTATAGTATCAGTGTTCTATTGGGTTCCCCCACGCTATAGTATCAGTGTTCTATTGGGTTCCCCCACGCTATAGTATCAGTGTTCTATTGGGTTCCCCCACGCTATAGTATCAGTGTTCTATTGGGTTCCCCCACGCTATAGTATCAGTGTTCTATTGGGTTCCCCCACGCTATAGTATCAGTGTTCTATTGGGTTCCCCCACGCTATAGTATCAGTGTTCTATTAGGTTCCCCCACGCTATACTATCAGTGTTCTAATGGGTTCCCCCACGCTATAGTCAGCCCATTGTCTCCCGTTACTATAGGTGTGCACTTACACACTCCCCATCATGGATTTAAATGCGCAGGATTTGTGTAAGCATTGGCTGGGTATAGTTTCCACCATTGCCAAATCAATGGGAGAAAGTTTGCAGGTGGAGAATGGGAAGGCAGCCTCACTCTCTAGTCTGCTCATTAGCTAGCATGCTGAAGCCCCATTTCTGACTGTTGCCTGAAATAAAGCTGTAAAACTCTCGGATGTGGGAGACTGAGTCTGCCTCTCAAATGGCACTCTATTCCCTACATAGTGCACTATTTTTGACCAGAGCACTATGTCATTTTCTATTGGCCCTGGTCAAAGGTAGTGCCCTACATAGGGAATGGAGTGACATTTGGGACACAGCCTGGGTGCTAGTAAGCACCCTGTCCTATGATGGAGCAGGGAGGGGGCAGAGGTAGCCCCCTATGGGCTTGCAGGAGTAATGAGAGGGGCGCACCAGAACCACTGCACCAGCCCCAGATCAGATTTGAGGGCGGTCGCTCCCTCCTCTCTCCACTCTCACTGTGGCCACAGCTGCCTGTCATTAGCCTACCCGCTATCAGGAGCATGCTGGGAAAGCCATGCCGCAATTGGCCTCCCGGGAGCCGGGACCGTGTCTGTCTCTCTCCAGTCTCACCGCACAGCTCTTGCTTTTCGCTTTTTCTTTTTCTTTCATTCCCTCTTTTATTGCTCGCTTTCTCATTTTTCTCTCTCCCATTTGTCCACCATCTATTGATCTCTCCCTACTGAGGGTTCTGTCTTGACTTGGTTGTCTTTGCCTGGAGCCAGAATGGATCCCTTTGAAGAAATAAGATCCAACATGGCCACTTAGTTTCCTAGCCAGTAGTGACATCTTTATAGGTTGTCGAGCAACTGGGCTCGCCTCAGCTTTCGCCTCCTGGCCCCTTGACACATTTCTGTCCGCCTACTGTACAGATGGAGGCCTTTAAAACAGCAGAAGGGGAGTTAGTTCTCTCTCTCCTAGAGTGTGTTTAGGTGTGTGAAAGGCAACAGTGTGTGTTGGGGCACAAAGAGGGCACTGTAGGGGGAGAGAGGAGTGGTGGGTTTGGCGTCCGCCCCACGCCAGCGTGCTTTTACCGCCTGTGCCCAGGGCGGCTCGGTGTACTACACACACACACACACACATAGACTACACACACCTAGAACATCACAGTATAGTGTAAAAAGTATCTCTTATTGAGAATTGGAGGAGCCGACGGGTATCTCTGTGTTAGTGTCTCTTGATTGAGATCAATTTTAGCACTGAGTTGATTGATTTTAGACATATTTGAACCATCTGTCTCCTTCCTCTGCCCAAACCCACACTATTTCCACCCCTTCCTGTTCTCTCGCTCGCTCTCTCACACTCTTTGCTTCTTTCTGACTGCATCTCTCTCTTTCTGACTGCATCTCTCTCTCACTCACTCTCTCACTCTCACACACACTTTGCTTCTTTCTGATTGCATCTCTCTCTCACGTTGCCTCTCTCCTCCCTCTCTGTCACCTCTGCCTCCTCTGCTTCTCCCACTCCCGCTCTGCATCCCTCTCACTCGTTCAGCCGTGGCCCCAGTAGTGCCGGAGTTGAGCAGTGACATAGACACCAGTAACTTTGACGAGATCGAGGATGAAAAAGGCGACGTGGAGACCTTTCCCACACCAAAGGCCTTTGTGGGCAACCAGCTGCCATTTGTGGGTTTCACCTACTTCAAGGAAGACCAGTAAGGCTAATTGTTTTCTATCTATACTAAGAGGGAAGTTTGGCATCTATACAGTGTCTGTATATAGTTATATTATTGTTATATTTAGCTTTAGCAAGCTAGCCATTTATCCAGGAATAGGGTTTGGTTTACTACATTTAAATTGGAATGAATTTGAATCTATGTACTGTATGTTTTAAGGGAGTTTTTGTGTTAACGGTCTGTATTCACTAGGGTATTTGGTTTTTTAAGGTTCTCTGTGCTCTGCAGGAAATGTGCTTAGTCAGCTCTGCCTGTAACTAGAGAGGGATGGAGGGAGGGTGAGGGAGAGTGATGGAGGGAGAGATTGTGTTTCATACGTGTAGAACTGTAAAACCGTTTTAAGCCAGTCGTACACTGTGCGTCTGTTCCTGCTTTACACTGCCTCCTTGTTCCAGTCACCCTTCTAGAAAATCCACTAGGCTCATGATAACAGTCTGATCTTATGATCACGATCAGTGAATGGGGATTGTAGCCCTGGAGTCTGAAGTGGGTGGGTTCTAGGTTGGGCAGGATGTGTTATGGGGTGAGACACTGGCATGGAGGTTGGCATGGTGTGTTAGGGCACCTCAGGTAAAGCCAGTTTAAAGACCCATGTCCTCTCTCCTCCCTCTCCCTTGCTTTTACCCTCCTCCTCTACCAGATTGCTAAGCGGTGTGAATAAAGTGATCTCTGTGGAGGACTGTGTGGATAGCTGTGAGGAAAAACAGGACGGCATCAAAGGAGAGGTAGGTTGTTGAATTGTTGCATACATACATGTGTTTGGGTTTGTTTGCTTGATTTTAAAGCACAGCTGGGAGCAGAGGGGAAGATGTGTACTCAGATGGCATAAGACTACATTTGAGCCCAAATGTAAAATTGAAATGTTCGATGCAATGTAGTAGCTCTGAAGACTAACTAGGGGCCCCGTGTGGCTCAGTTGGTAGAGCATGGCGCTTGCAACGCCAGGGTTGTGGGTTCATTCCCCACGGGGGGCCAGTACAAAAAAAGTATGAATGTATGTACTTGTAAGTCGCTCTGGATAAGAGCGTCTGCTAAATGACTTAAATGTAAAATAGAACTCGCATAGACAGACATAATTCTTAGACTGACTGAATAGAACACTCAGACATACTCAGGATGTGTTTGTAAATTGAATCTGGAGTGCCAGAGTGCCCTCTGGGTGTTCTTAAATTCAGAGCGTTTCCTTCTCGGAACATTCAGAGCGCACACTGGACACTCTGAGGAGGAGGGTTGATCCCAGCATTCTGGCCTCACAACAGCAGTCAAACACCCAAGCTAACTGGCTAAAGTTGGCTAGCTACATCCAGACACAAATGAGAGAATGCCCCACTCTGACCATTTTACTCCCCCTAGCAGAGCTGGTTAGGCTGTTTTCATGTTATCCAGAGTGTTGATGACTGTAACTGTGCTGCTGGCAACAATTGAATTACGCTTCTTTGCTGACGTTTACCGACACCGGCCATATTCAACAGGTGTTGAGTGTTCGTCAATTCGTCAGTTACTCTGCGCTCTGGCACACTCAGACAAATAGCCAGAGCGAATTTACGAACGCACCCTAGATTATCAGACAGACACAATAGAATTCTATCTGACAGACATACAACAACTGACAGAACTCAGCGCTGTGTGATTACCAGACAGAACTGACAGAACTTAGAGCTGTGTGATTACCAGACAGAACTGACAGAACTTAGAGCTGTGTGATTACCAGACAGAACTGACAGAACTCAGAGCTGTGTGATTACCAGACAGAACTGACAGAACTCAGCGCTGTGTGATTACCAGACAGAACTGACAGAACTCAGCGCTGTGTGATTACCAGACAGAACTGACAGAACTCAGCGCTGTGTGATTACCAGACAGAACTGACAGAACTTAGAGCTGTGTGATTACCAGACAGAACTGACAGAACTCAGAGCTGTGTGATTACCAGACAGAACTGACAGAACTCAGAGCTGTGTGATTACCAGACAGAACTGACAGAACTCAGCGCTGTGTGATTACCAGACAGAACTGACAGAACTCAGCGCTGTGTGATTACCAGACAGAACTGACAGAACTCAGCGCTGTGTGATTACCAGACAGAACTGACAGAACTCAGCGCTGTGTGATTACCAGACAGAACTGACAGAACTCAGCGCTGTGTGATTACCAGACAGAACTGACAGAACTCAGAGCTGTGTGATTACCAGACAGAACTGACAGACATGTTGATACCTGAGTGTGCATCTGGTTAGTGTTAGTGTACGTACCTGTTAACTCTCCTTCCCTGTCTTCTTCAGTCAGATCAGCTGCAGAAGAAGCTCCATTGTCTTGAGGAGCAGCTCAACCATGAGATGCAGGCCAAAGACCACCTGGAAAACAAATACAAGTAGGGCTCACCTCAGAACACACACACACACACACACACACACACTTACTTACTCCCACATGTTCCTCTCTCCCCAGGACTACAACTAGTCATCTAGAGAAGCTGGTTAAAGAACTGGAGGAAGAGGTGAGACTGGGTGATGTGCAGTATGTAGAGTTGGTCAGTAATGTTTTGGCACGTCACACATGAGCCCTTCCCTGTCCCTGTAGATGAGCAGCAGGCAGAGAGTGGAGTCTTCTCTGAGGCAGCTGGAGAGAGAGAGGGCCCTGCTGCAGTACCAGAGTGCAGAGAACCTCCGCAAAGTGGAGCTGGAGGCGGACAGGAAACGCAGCCTGGAGAACGACCGTAAGCCCACGCTGTGTGACGCGTACACATGGAACCATAGAAATAGAATTCATTGAACAGATCTCCCCATTCAAGGGTTAGCAGGGTTTCCCAAACTCTGTCCTCGGGACCCGACGGGGGGCACGGTTTGTTTTTTTGCCCTAACGCTACACAGCTAATTCAAATGATCAAAGCTTGATGATTACTTGATTATTTTAATCAGCTGTGTAGTGCTAGTGCAAAAAACTAAGTGTGCACCCTCTGAGGTCCCACGGACATTGTTTTGGAAACCTGGGTTAGAGGTTCCAAGCCCTTTCAATGGATGCTATATCTATGTATGGAACATTATCTAATTATCTCAACATTATGTCAATGAAACAGTTGCTGAATCCCAAATCTACCCCCGGCCCCTACTCCCCAGCCCCTACTGCCCAGCAGTAGAGAGGATTGGCTAGGTGGAAGCGACATTATTCTCCACCCAGCCAATCAGAAGGCATTGAGACTCTATTTACCATAATGCTTAGATCTGTCCAATCCTCTCAGATCTATAGTGCCTAGGGTGTAAGGGCTAGGAGTTGATTTGGAATTCAGCAATTAAGCTGGGATTTTGTCCCTACACACACTCCAGTTACCTTTACAGGAAGAGTAGCGGCTGCCTCGGGGATCCATAATAAATCCTCCTGTCCATCTATTATGTCTCCTGTACACGTTCACACTCTCCTAAACACAGATACACTGATTGATCTGTCCACCTGTCCTTGTCTAGTGAACAGCCTGCGGGACCAGCTGGAAGAGCTGAAGAGGAGAAACCAGACCTCTCAGATGTCCAGGGACAAGAACATCCAACTGCAGAGACAGGTGAGGCAGAACAGTCCATCTCTACCTTCTCTGTCGCGCTCTCGCTCGCTCCACACCAATTCTGCACTCCTGAATTGACTAATAAAGATACAACTCCAACCACCCCACCACCACATCTCTTCTTTCTCAGCTGGATGAGGCGACAGCGGTGCTGGCAGAGGAGCAGGAGGCGGCGGGGCGTCTGCGGAGGAGCCAGGTGGAGGCCCAGAAGCATGCCCAGGCCCTGGAGCTCAGCCTCAGGGAGCTGGTGGACAAGTGCACCCAGCTGGAGAACGCCAAGATGGGCCTGGAGCAGCAGCTGATGGGCCTTCAGGCCGACCTGGAGGCCGAGAGGAGGGACCGCAGTCTGGGGGCAGAGACTATAGTTGACCTGCAGGGTGAGTTTGCACATGTGTAACCATTCCATTGGTTGCATAATGACATGAGTGCCAGAGGGGCAGGGTTTGCACTTTAGGAACCATTTCATTAGTTATATTGTGACAGGCAAGCTCAACCAAGCACAGCTAGGACCCAGGTCTGCCTGAGAGTACGTCACTCTTACAGAGACCCTGTGTTTTGGAAACTTTGGGACATTGGTCATTGCGTCCATTCAGGGTCATTGCGTCCATTCAGTTCAGCCGGGACAGTTTGGAACAGGCAAGTCATTTTGTTTGCTGTGATGTCTCATAGCTTTCCCTCTTTCAAAGTCTCCACTTGGGTGGAGTCAGGAGCAACAAGGAAAATAATCATTGACAGATGCTATTTTTACACATTAAAGAAGGGAATGAGTGAATACAGGTAGATTATGTAATGTCTCCTAGTACTCTGTGTGAAGCCTTGACTCAACCGGTGTGTGCTCTCCTTAGCTTGGTGCCCTCATAGATAGCTCTACCTCTATGCTAATGTCTCTACCTCTATACTAATGTGTCTCTAACTCTATACTAATGTTTCTACCTCTATGCTAATGTCTCTACCTCTATACTAGTGTGTCTCTACCTCTATACTAATGTGTCTCTACCTCTATGCTAATGTCTCTACCTCTATACTAATGTCTCTAACTCTATACTAATGTTTCTACCTCTATGCTAATGTCTCTACCTCTATACTAGTGTGTCTCTACCTCTATACTAATGTGTCTCTACCTCTATACTAATGTTTCTACCTCTATGCTAATGTCTCTACCTCTATACTAGTGTGTCTCTACCTCTATACTAGTGTGTCTACCTCTATACTAATGTTTCTACCTCTATGCTAATGTGTCTCTACCTCTATACTAATGTGTGTCTACCTCTATACTAATGTGTCTCTACCTCTATATTAATGTGTCTCTAACTCTATACTAATGTGTCTCTACCTCTATACTAATGTGTCTCTACCTCTATACTAGTGTGTCTACCTCTATACTAATGTGTCTCTACCTCTATACTAGTGTGTCTCTACCTCTATACTAATGTGTCTCTACCTCTATACTAATGTGTCTCTACCTCTATACTAATGTGTCTCTACCTCTATACTAATGTGTCTCTACCTCTATACTAATGTGTCTCTACCTCTATACTAATGTGTCTCTACCTCTATACTAATGTGTCTCTACCTCTATACTAATGTGCCTCTACCTCTATACTAATGTGTCTCTACCTCTATACTAGTGTGCCTACCTCTATACTAATGTGTCTCTACCTCTATACTAATGTGTCTCTACCTCTATACTAATGTGTCTCTACCTCTATACTAATGTGTCTCTACCTCTATACTAGTGTGTCTCTACCTCTATACTAGTGTGTCTCTACCTCTATACTAGTGTGTCTCTACCTCTATACTAATGTGTCTCTACCTCTATACTAGTGTGTCTCTACCTCTATACTAGTGTGTCTCTACCTCTATACTAATGTGTCTCTACCTCTATACTAATGTGTCTCTACCTCTATACTAATGTGTCTCTACCTCTATACTAATGTGTCTCTACCTCTATACTAATGTGTCTCTACCTCTATACTAATGTGTCTCTACCTCTATACTAATGTGTCTACTTCTTTTTCCCTTTCTATCTATTTTCCACACACTCTCATTCCCCATCTTCTTTTCTCTCTGTCAGGCCATATCCGGGGCCTGGAGGAGGAGGGGAAGCAGGTGAAGGGTTCTCTCTCTGGAACACAGGCAGAGAAGAGGCAGCTGCAGCAGAGACTCACTGACATGGAGAAGGTAAGAGGCCTGGGTGGTGTTCATTAGACACGAAATGGAAGAAAACAGACTAAAACAAGTGTTTGTTCTTTTAAATGTGCCATGATGAACACAACCCTCCACTCCACTGGTAAGACTTACTGTAGATGGCACTCGGGCTCCATGGGATTTTCCCAAGCCCAAATCAGCCTCTAGCCCTTCCCCCTTTCTTGTGGAGATCTGAGAGGATTGGATAGGTGTGAGCAACGTGATACAAATGTCCCTATCAGAGAGGGAGAAATATCTTCTATTTCTTTAATAATCTCAAATCCTCTCAGGTCTCACAGGTGCAGATGTCCCCTCTTTGTCCTGTGGATGTACACAGATTACAGCCACAAATAAACAAACACACAGCTGACCTTTGACCTCTGGTTGGGCCCATTAGGAGAAGAACAACCAGGAGATTGACCTGACGTTCAAGCTCAAGTCGTTGCAACAGAGTTTTGACATAGAGGAGGCCGAGCACAAGGCCACCAAGACACGCCTTGCTGACAAGAACCAGGTCTATAAGTCCATTGAGGAGGCCAAGTCTGAGGCCCTGAAAGGTGAGAGGGAGGAAGAAAAGGAGAGGTGATTGGGGGAAAGGGGGGTACCTTCAACAGAATGCCTTCAACTGAATTGTGTCTTCCGCATTTAACCCAACCCCTCTGAATCAGAGAGGTGCGGGGTGCTGCTTTAATCGACATCCCTGTCTTTCGGCGCCCGGGGAACAGTGGGTTAACTGCCTTGCTCAGGGGCAGAACGACAGATTTTTACCTTGTCAGCTCGGGGATTCGATCCAGCAACCTGGGATCGATAGAAATGGAGCATATTAGAGAAAAATGTATGTGGGGAAAGAAGAGAGGTCAAGAAACTACTGAGTCAATAATGACAGTTTGGATAAAGGTGTTGGCCAATGGACCACATTATACAATAGTCTATTATTTTAATAGTTACGGTAGTATTGTCTCCTTGTGTTTGTCAGGGATGGAGCGGACGCTGCAGGAGGAGCGGAGCGCCAAGCTGCAGCTGGAGTCCAGACTGCTGCAGCTGGAGAAGGAACACTCCATGCTGGACTGTGACTACAAGCAGGCCCAACACAAAGTGGATGAGCTGAACACGCACAAGGACAAACTCGCCGAGGAGGTGTGTGTGTGTGTGTGTGTGTATGTATGTCTGGACAAGCCTGTGCATGTCTGGACAAGCCTGTGCATGTCTGTACATGCCTTGTGTGTTTATGTGTGTGTAAGGAGTTGAATGTGTGAGAGAGTGTGTAAAGATTTGTGTTTCATCAGCTGCAAACATACAGGAACCAGCCAAAATAAAGGAAAAGCCAACATAGTATCTTAATAGGGCATTGGACCACCACGAGCCAGAACAGCTTCAATGCACCTTGGTATAGATTCTACAAGTGTCTGGAACTCTATTGGAGGGATGCTCCATTCTTCCACAAGAAATTCCACCATTTGGTGTTTCGTTGTTGGTGGTGGAAAACACTGTCTCAGTCGCCACTCCAGAATCTCCCAGAAGTGTTAAATTGGGTTGAGATCTGGCCACTGAGACGACCACATGGTTTACATCGTTTTCATGCTCATCAAACCATTCAGTGACCACTCGTGCCCTGTGGATGGTGGCATTGTCATCCTACGGGGGTATAGCCATGGTAACCAAAATAATGGCCTGCCCAGCATTTCTATACATGACCCTAAGCATGATGGGATGTTAATTGCTTAATGAACTCAGGAACCTCACCTGTGTGGAAGCACCTGCTTTCAATATACTTTGTATCCCTCATTTACTTCTTTTGGCAGTTAGCTGTAGGTCTTGGTGCTGTCTTTACCCTGACTAACCTCACCATCTTGCTCTCTTTCGCTCTCTCCCTCTTTATTTCCCCTCCTTCCTTCCACCTCTAGGTGAAGAACCTGAGCCTGGGCATGGAGCAGGAGGAGCAGAAGCGCAGGCTGAGCAAGAACGACCTGAAGGCCCAGACCCAGCAGGTGACCGCCCTGCGCTCCTCAGAGAAGCAGCTGAAGCAGGAGCTCAACCACCTGCTAGACATGAAGCAGAACCTGGAGAAACAGTACCAGGAGCTACGCAGGTAGAGCGGGATACACACACACACAGTGCGGCTGGCTTGGACATAAGTGTGTGATCACCAATGGATGTTAGATATCATGTCTGTCTTTCCCATGCCCTAAGTGGTGGGAGTTGTGTGTCACTTGTTTCAGATTGACATGTGATTTGACATGGCAGTGATTGACAGTGATTTTGCCCAATCACAGGGAGAGACAGGAGGCTGAAGAACAGCTGAAGGAGTTGAAGGACCAGCTGGAGGCGGAGCAGTATTTCACGGTACTGTTGATTTCTAGACACTCCCAATGTGTGGAAAGACTGGGTCGCAAAATTCTTGCAATTTTTCCAAAATTCCCAGGTTTTCCAGAAATCCTGGTTGGAATACTCCTGGGTATTTTGGGAAAGTGACTGGAATTTTGCACCCCTAAGAAAGACTATTAGCTCTTTTCTGTCTATTTGTTCTGCTTACCAGTGTAGTGTTTTATCCCAAATGGCACGCTATCCCCTATGTAGTGCACTACTTTTGGCCAGATCCCTATGGACCCTGGTCAAAAGTAGTGCACTTCAAATGGAATATGGTGCCATTTGGGACATCCCATAGTTGTTGTGTGTTGACCGTTTCCTCTGTGCCAGACCCTGTACAAGACCCAGAACCGAGAGCTGAAGGAGGAGTGTGATGAGAGGAACAAGCTGTATAAGGACATTCAGCAGAGACTGGAGGAGTACCAGGAGGAGAGGTACTGGAACATTAGGATCCAACCAGAAACTCTTCCTTGACACTAAGGTTGCAACATTCTGGTAACTTTTCCCCAAATTCCCAGGTTTTCCAGTAATCTTACAACCAGGATTTCTGGGAACTTTGGAGAAAGTGAACAGACTTTTGCAACCCTACCTGACACTATGTTCACACTGCTGAGCCGAGCTGTACTGCACTGGCCTGGTTATGTATATCTACTGTAGGTGATGGACCGGACCATTTGAAAGGAAAATATCATCTTGACCCTCTGAGCACCTCTCACAAAGTGTTGGAGATTAGAGTCATGAGCACACTTAGTCTCTGTAGGACTATCGCCTGTCCCTGAAAGATGTAGCCGAACGTCAACATGCATCTCTCTAGGACTATCGTCTGTCCCTGAAAGATGTAGCCGAACGTCAACATACATCTCTCTAGGACTATCGTCTGTCCCTGAAAGATGTAGCCTAACGTCAACATGCATCTCTCTAGGACTATCGTCTGTCCCTGAAAGATGTAGCCGAACGTCAACATGCATCTCTCTAGGACTATCGTCTGTCCCTGAAAGATGTAGCCGAACGTCAACATGCATCTCTCTAGGACTATCGTCTGTCCCTGAAAGATGTAGCCTAACGTCAACATGCATCTCTCTAGGACTATCGCCTGTCCCTGAAAGATGTAGCCTAACGTCAACATGCATCTCTCTAGGACTATCGCCTGTCCCTGAAAGATGTAGCCGAACGTCAACATGCATCTCTCTAGGACTATCGTCTGTCCCTGAAAGATGTAGGCTAACGTCAACATGCATCTCTCTAGGACTATCGTCTGTCCCTGAAAGATGTAGCCTAACGTCAACATGCATCTCTCTAGGACTATCGCCTGTCCATGAAAGATGTAGCCTAACGTCAACATGCATCTCTCTAGGACTATCGCCTGTCCCTGAAAGATGTAGCCTAACGTCAACATGCATCTCTCTAGGACTATCGTCTGTCCCTGAAAGATGTAGCCTAACGTCAACATGCATCTCTCTAGGACTATCGTCTGTCCCTGAAAGATGTAGCCGAACGTCAACATGCATCTCTCTAGGACTATCGTCTGTCCCTGAAAGATGTAGCCGAACGTCAACATGCATCTCTCTAGGACTATCGTCTGTCCATGAAAGATGTAGCCTAACGTCAACATGCATCTCTCTAGGACTATCGCCTGTCCCTGAAAGATGTAGCCTAACGTCAACATGCATCTCTCTAGGACTATCGCCTGTCCCTGAAAGATGTAGCCGAACGTCAACATGCATCTCTCTAGGACTATCGTCTGTCCCTGAAAGATGTAGCCTAACGTCAACATGCATCTCTCTAGGACTATCGCCTGTCCCTGAAAGATGTAGCCTAACGTCAACATGCATCTCTCTAGGACTATCGTCTGTCCCTGAAAGATGTAGCCTAACGTCAACATGCATCTCTCTAGGACTATCGCCTGTCCCTGAAAGATGTAGCCGAACGTCAACATGCATCTCTCTAGGACTATCGTCTGTCCCTGAAAGATGTAGCCTAACGTCAACATGCATCTCTCTAGGACTATCGCCTGTCCCTGAAAGATGTAGCCTAACGTCAACATGCATCTCTCTAGGACTATCGTCTGTCCCTGAAAGATGTAGCCTAACGTCAACATGCATCTCTCTAGGACTATCGTCTGTCCCTGAAAGATGTAGCCTAACGTCAACATGCATCTCTCTAGGACTATCGTCTGCCCCTGAAAGATGTAGCCTAACGTCAACATGCATCTCTCTAGGACTATCGTCTGTCCCTGAAAGATGTAGCCGAACGTCAACATGCATCTCTCTAGGACTATCGCCTGTCCCTGAAAGATGTAGCCGAACGTCAACATGCATCTCTCTAGGACTATCGTCTGTCCCTGAAAGATGTAGCCTAACGTCAACATGCATCTCTCTAGGACTATCGCCTGTCCCTGAAAGATGTAGCCTAACGTCAACATGCATCTCTCTAGGACTATCGTCTGTCCCTGAAAGATGTAGCCTAACGTCAACATGCATCTCTCTAGGACTATCGTCTGTCCCTGAAAGATGTAGCCTAACGTCAACATGCATCTCTCTAGGACTATCGTCTGTCCCTGAAAGATGTAGCCTAACGTCAACATGCATCTCTCTAGGACTATCGTCTGTCCCTGAAAGATGTAGCCGAACGTCAACATGCATCTCTCTAGGACTATCGTCTGTCCCTGAAAGATGTAGCCTAACGTCAACATGCATCTCTCTAGGACTATCGTCTGTCCCTGAAAGATGTAGCCGAACGTCAACATGCATCTCTCTAGGACTATCGTCTGTCCCTGAAAGATGTAGCCTAACGTCAACATGCATCTCTCTAGGACTATCGCCTGTCCCTGAAAGATGTAGCCTAACGTCAACATGCATCTCTCTAGGACTATCGCCTGTCCCTGAAAGATGTAGCCTAACGTCAACATGCATCTCTCTAGGACTATCGTCTGTCCCTGAAAGATGTAGCCGAACGTCAACATGCATCTCTCTAGGACTATCGTCTGTCCCTGAAAGATGTAGCCGAACGTCAACATGCATCTCTCTAGGACTATCGTCTGTCCCTGAAAGATGTAGCCGAACGTCAACATGCATCTCTCTAGGACTATCGTCTGTCCCTGAAAGATGTAGCCTAACGTCAACATGCATCTCTCTAGGACTATCGCCTGTCCCTGAAAGATGTAGCCGAACGTCAACATGCATCTCTCTAGGACTATCGTCTGTCCCTGAAAGATGTAGCCGAACGTCAACATGCATCTCTCTAGGACTATCGTCTGTCCCTGAAAGATGTAGACTAACGTCAACATGCATCTCTCTAGGACTATCGTCTGTCCCTGAAAGATGTAGCCTAACGTCAACATGCATCTCTGTAGGACTATCGCCTGTCCCTGAAAGATGTAGCCTAACGTCAACATGCATCTCTCTAGGACTATCGTCTGTCCCTGAAAGATGTAGACTAACGTCAACATGCATCTCTCTAGGACTATCGTCTGTCCCTGAAAGATGTAGACTAACGTCAACATGCATCTCTCTAGGACTATCGCCTGTCCCTGAAAGATGTAGCCGAACGTCAACATGCATCTCTCTAGGACTATCGTCTGTCCCTGAAAGATGTAGCCGAACGTCAACATGCATCTCTCTAGGACTATCGTCTGTCCCTGAAAGATGTAGACTAACGTCAACATGCATCTCTCTAGGACTATCGTCTGTCCCTGAAAGATGTAGCCGAACGTCAACATGCATCTCTGTAGGACTATCGTCTGTCCCTGAAAGATGTAGCCTAACGTCAACATGCATTCCACCCTTATCACTCAGTCAATTGCGAGATGATAGCCTGACAACACTGCAGGTAATATGATCCGCGTGTACCTAACCTCCAGTCTACAGGTGATGTGCCATCAATCACCAACACAATAAGCTTTGAGCATCTGAAAAAATGACGCAAGATTTTAGTTCTGAGTTAACCGAGATTTAACACGCACTGTAAAGTCACACAGACAGACTTTTAACACGTAGACTCCTGTAACAGCAGGCCCGTAGGACTGTGGATAAGTGTTTCATAGAAATGGCTATGGAGCTCATTGATTGGCCTGAACATAACGTTTACTGAGTTTGAGAGATGAATGTAGGCCTTGGTCGTGTGACTGCCCTGACAAACATGACACACTAATGTTATCTGTTCCTCTTTCCCCTATTGTAGTGTAAAATCCCACAAACACTGATTTTCCTGGTATTACGGGAGTTCCTTTCCGGCCTTCCAGTGACTGCTCTGACATACAGTACTGGACTAGATTAGGTTTCATTAACTTTATTTTCCCATGCAGTAGTGTGAGATTTTCCCCACATTCCTCATTTCCAGGGGTCTCTACTTCCCTACCCAGGGATTCCCTGGCGGCCGAAACAGTACTGTGCACAGATTTAGTCTCGTTAACATTTCCCAGGTTATAGTGTCCAATTCCCCAATGTTCCCACATTCCCTGATATTCCGGATCTTCTTTCCCTCAGGGATTCCCTGGCGGCCCAGCTGGAAGTGAGCCTGACCAAGGCGGACTCGGAGCAGCTGGCGCGCTCCATCGCCGAAGAGCAGTACTCCGATCTGGAGAAGGAGAAGATCATGAAGGAGCTGGAGGTGAAGGACATGATGGCCAGACACAGGCAGGAGCTAGGAGACAAGGAGGCTACCATCGGCTCGGTGAGAGGGGGGAGATGGAGAGGGGGGCAGAGAGAGAGGGAAGGAGTGTGAGGGGGAGGAGGGAGAGGAGACATGATGGCCAGACACAGGCAGGAGCTAGTAAACAACGAGGGGATAGAGACAGAGGGAGGAAGAGAGACTGACGGACAGAGGGAGGAAGAGAGACTGACGGACAGAGGGAGGAAGAGAGACTGACGGACAGAGGGAGGAAGAGAGACTGACGGACAGAGGGAGGAAGAGAGACTGACGGACAGAGGGAGGAAGAGAGACTGACGGACAGAGGGAGGAAGAGAGACTGACGGACAGAGGGAGGAAGAGAGACTGACGGACAGAGGGAGGAAGAGAGACTGACGGACAGAGGGAGGAAGAGAGACTGACGGACAGAGGGAGGAAGAGAGACTGACGGACAGAGGGAGGAAGAGAGACTGACGGACAGAGGGAGGAAGAGAGACTGACGGACAGAGGGAGGAAGAGAGACTGACGGACGGAGGGAGGGAGGAAGAGAGACTGACGGACGGAGGGAGGGAGGAAGAGAGACTGACGGACGGAGGGAGGGAGGAAGAGAGACTGACGGACGGAGGGAGGGAGGAAGAGAGACTGACGGACGGAGGAAGAGAGACTGACGGACGGAGGAAGAGAGACTGACGGACGGAGGAAGAGAGACTGACGGACGGAGGAAGAGAGACTGACGGACGGAGGAAGAGAGACTGACGGACGGAGGAAGAGAGACTGACGGACGGAGGGAGGGAGGAAGAGAGACTGACGGACGGAGAGAGGGAGGAAGAGAGACTGACGGACGGAGGGGAGAGTGAGGAAGAGAGACTGACTGACTGACTGAGGGGAGAGTGAGGAAGAGAGACTGACTGACTGACTGACTGAGGGGAGAGTGAGGAAGAGAGACTGACTGACTGACTGACTGACTGAGGGGAGAGTGAGGAAGAGAGACTGACTGACTGACTGACTGAGGGGAGAGTGAGGAAGAGAGACTGACTGACTGACTGAGGGGAGAGTGAGGAAGAGAGACTGACTGACTGACTGACTGAGGGGAGAGTGAGGAAGAGAGACTGACTGACTGACTGACTGAGGGGAGAGTGAGGAAGAGAGACTGACTGACTGACTGACTGAGGGGAGAGTGAGGAAGAGAGACTGACTGACTGACTGACTGAGGGGAGAGTGAGGAAGAGAGACTGACTGACTGACTGACTGAGGGGAGAGTGAGGAAGAGAGACTGACTGACTGACTGACTGACTGAGGGGAGAGTGAGGAAGAGAGACTGACTGACTGACTGACTGACTGAGGGGAGAGTGAGGAAGAGAGACTGACTGACTGACTGACTGAGGGGAGAGTGAGGAAGAGAGACTGACTGACTGACTGACTGAGGGGAGAGTGAGGAAGAGAGACTGACTGACTGACTGACTGAGGGGAGAGTGAGGAAGAGAGACTGACTGACTGACTGACTGAGGGGAGAGTGAGGAAGAGAGACTGACTGACTGACTGACTGAGGGGAGAGTGAGGAAGAGAGACTGACTGACTGACTGACTGAGGGGAGAGTGAGGAAGAGAGACTGACTGACTGACTGACTGAGGGGAGAGTGAGGAAGAGAGACTGACTGACTGACTGACTGACTGAGGGGAGAGTGAGGAAGAGAGACTGACTGACTGACTGACTGACTGAGGGGAGAGTGAGGAAGAGAGACTGACTGACTGACTGACTGACTGAGGGGAGAGTGAGGAAGAGAGACTGACTGACTGACTGACTGACTGAGGGGAGAGTGAGGAAGAGAGACTGACTTGACTGACTGACTGACTGACTGAGGGGAGAGTGAGGAAGAGAGACTGACCTGACTGACTGACTGACTGACTGAGGGGAGAGTGAGGAAGAGAGACTGACCTGACTGACTGACTGACTGAGGGGAGAGTGAGGAAGAGAGACTGACTGACTGACTGACTGACTGAGGGGAGAGTGAGGAAGAGAGACTGACTGACTGACTGACTGACTGACTGAGGGGAGAGTGAGGAAGAGAGACTGACTGACTGACTGACTGAGGGGAGAGTGAGGAAGAGAGACTGACTGACTGACTGACTGACTGAGGGGAGAGTGAGGAAGAGAGACTGACTGACTGACTGACTGACTGACTGACTGACTGACTGAGGGGAGAGTGAGGAAGAGAGACTGACTGACTGACTGACTGAGGGGAGAGTGAGGAAGAGAGACTGACTGACTGACTGACTGAGGGGAGAGTGAGGAAGAGAGACTGACTGACTGACTGACTGACTGAGGGGAGAGTGAGGAAGAGAGACTGACTGACTGACTGACTGAGGGGAGAGTGAGGAAGAGAGACTGACTGACTGACTGACTGACTGAGGGGAGAGTGAGGAAGAGAGACTGACTGACTGACTGACTGACTGAGGGGAGAGTGAGGAAGAGAGACTGACTGACTGACTGACTGAGGGGAGAGTGAGGAAGAGAGACTGACTGACTGACTGACTGACTGAGGGGAGAGTGAGGAAGAGAGACTGACTGACTGACTGACTGACTGAGGGGAGAGTGAGGAAGAGAGACTGACTGACTGACTGACTGAGGGGAGAGTGAGGAAGAGAGACTGACTGACTGACTGACTGAGGGGAGAGTGAGGAAGAGAGACTGACTGACTGACTGACTGAGGGGAGAGTGAGGAAGAGAGACTGACTGACTGACTGAGGGGAGAGTGAGGAAGAGAGACTGACTGACTGACTGACTGAGGGGAGAGTGAGGAAGAGAGACTGACTGACTGACTGACTGAGGGGAGAGTGAGGAAGAGAGACTGACTGACTGACTGACTGACTGACTGAGGGGAGAGTGAGGAAGAGAGACTGACTGACTGACTGAGGGGAGAGTGAGGAAGAGAGACTGACTGACTGACTGACTGACTGACTGACTGAGGGGAGAGTGAGGAAGAGAGACTGACTTGACTGACTGACTGACTGACTGACTGAGGGGAGAGTGAGGAAGAGAGACTGACTTGACTGACTGACTGACTGACTGAGGGGAGAGTGAGGAAGAGAGACTGACCTGACTGACTGACTGAGGGGAGAGTGAGGAAGAGAGACTGACTGACTGACTGACTGACTGAGGGGAGAGTGAGGAAGAGAGACTGACTGACTGACTGACTGACTGAGGGGAGAGTGAGGAAGAGAGACTGACTGACTGACTGACTGACTGACTGACTGAGAGGAGAGTGAGGAAGAGAGACTGACTGACTGACTGACTGACTGAGGGGAGAGTGAGGAAGAGAGACTGACTGACTGACTGACTGAGGGGAGAGTGAGGAAGAGAGACTGACTGACTGACTGACTGACTGAGGGGAGAGTGAGGAAGAGAGACTGACTGACTGACTGACTGACTGACTGACTGACTGACTGACTGACTGACTGACTGAGGGGAGAGTGAGGAAGAGAGACTGACTTGACTGACTGACTGACTGACTGAGGGGAGAGTGAGGAAGAGAGACTGACCTGACTGACTGACTGACTGACTGACTGAGGGGAGAGTGAGGAAGAGAGACTGACCTGACTGACTGACTGACTGAGGGGAAAGTGAGGAAGAGAGACTGACTGACTGACTGACTGACTGAGGGGAGAGTGAGGAAGAGAGACTGACTGACTGACTGAGGGGAGAGTGAGGAAGAGAGACTGACTGACTGACTGACTGACTGAGGGGAGAGTGAGGAAGAGAGACTGACTGACTGACTGACTGACTGACTGAGGGGAGAGTGAGGAAGAGAGACTGACTGACTGACTGACTGAGGGGAGAGTGAGGAAGAGAGACTGACTGACTGACTGACTGACTGACTGAGGGGAGAGTGAGGAAGAGAGACTGACTGACTGACTGACTGACTGAGGGGAGAGTGAGGAAGAGAGACTGACTGACTGACTGACTGACTGAGGGGAGAGTGAGGAAGAGAGACTGACTGACTGACTGACTGAGGGGAGAGTGAGGAAGAGAGACTGACTGACTGACTGACTGACTGAGGGGAGAGTGAGGAAGAGAGACTGACTGACTGACTGACTGACTGAATGACTGAGGGGAGAGTGAGGAAGAGAGACTGACTGACTGACTGACTGACTGAGGGGAGAGTGAGGAAGAGAGACTGACTGACTGACTGACTGAGGGGAGAGTGAGGAAGAGAGACTGACTGACTGACTGACTGAGGGGAGAGTGAGGAAGAGAGACTGACTGACTGACTGACTGACTGAGGGGAGAGTGAGGAAGAGAGACTGACTGACTGACTGAGGGGAGAGTGAGGAAGAGAGACTGACTGACTGACTGACTGACTGACTGAGGGGAGAGTGAGGAAGAGAGACTGACTGACTGACTGACTGACTGACTGACTGAGGGGAGAGTGAGGAAGAGAGACTGACTGACTGACTGAGGGGAGAGTGAGGAAGAGAGACTGACTGACTGACTGAGGGGAGAGTGAGGAAGAGAGACTGACCGATAGGGATGGGGAAGGTAGACTGACAGAGCGGGGGGAAGACTGACAGAGCGGGGGGAAGACTGACAGAGCGGGGGGAAGACTGACAGAGCGGGGGGAAGACTGACAGAGCGGGGGGAAGACTGACAGAGCGGGGGGAAGACTGACAGAGCGGGGGGAAGAGAGACAGACTGACAGAGCGGGAGGAAGAGAGACAGACTGACAGAGCGGGAGGAAGAGAGACAGACTGACAGAGCGGGAGGAAGAGAGACAGACTGACAGAGCGGGAGGAAGAGAGACAGACTGACAGAGCGGGAGGAAGAGAGACAGACTGACAGAGCGGGAGGAAGAGAGACAGACTGACAGAGCGGGAGGAAGAGAGACAGACTGACAGAGCGGGAGGAAGAGAGACAGACTGACAGAGCGGGAGGAAGAGAGACAGACTGACAGAGCGGGAGGAAGAGAGACAGACTGACAGAGCGGGAGGAAGAGAGACAGACTGACAGAGCGGGAGGAAGAGAGACAGACTGACAGAGCGGGAGGAAGAGAGACAGACTGACAGAGCGGGAGGAAGAGAGACAGACTGACAGAGCGGGAGGAAGAGAGACAGACTGACAGAGCGGGAGGAAGAGAGACAGACTGACAGAGCGGGAGGAAGAGAGACAGACTGACAGAGCGGGAGGAAGAGAGACAGACTGACAGAGCGGGAGGAAGAGAGACAGACTGACAGAGCGGGAGGAAGAGAGACAGACTGACAGAGCGGGAGGAAGAGAGACAGACTGACAGAGCGGGAGGAAGAGAGACAGACTGACAGAGCGGGAGGAAGAGAGACAGACTGACAGAGCGGGAGAGAGGGAGGAAGAGAGACTGACAGAGCGGGAGAGAGGGAGGAAGAGAGACTGACAGAGAGGGGGATGAGAGGGAGGAAGAGACTGATGACGGAGGGAAGAGGGAAGAGACTGATGAGGGAGGGAAGAAGGAAGAGAGACTGATGAGGGAGGGAAGAAGGAAGAGAGACTGATGAGGGAGGGAGGAAGGAAGAGAAACTGATGAGGGAGGGAGGAAGGAAGAGAGACTGATGAGGAAGGAAGAGAGACTGACACAGAGAGGGGGGACGAGAGGGAGGAAGAGAGAGATACAGAGAGTGAAACTGAGACCTGAATTCAATCAATCAGTTAAGAATATTGTCAGAGCGGGTTTCTGAAGCTAGGTTTCACAAGCTAGGTTTCCATCCAATAGCCAACTGTCTTTCATGCAAATATTCTAAAATTCGCATAAAAATTTGCATTTTCCTTCCAGAAATGTTTCCATCAAATTAAAAATAACTTCCATGTACCAAATAAAAAATATAATTTAAATCTGTTCCATCGCATTTTCAATTGTACTGATGGTTTTGTCACAAAATATTTAGCATTATATAGCGAATGTGCCCACTCTGGTCTTGGCACGTTGGCTCTAGCTAACAGCTCACAGATACAGTGCTGGTATAGCCTACATGATGAGACTATTATAGACAGAACAGCAAGATTATTTTTAGTTGTCAAACAGCAGCCAAGCATCGGTCATCATGTCACCAGAATAAGACCCTGGATATTTATTGGAAAGGAGCATCAAGCTCATCACCGTGCACTTTCACCACCCTGTGAAGTTCATCACTGTGCACTTTCACCACCCTGTGAAGTTCATCACCGTGCACTTTCACCACCCTGTGAAGTTCGTTATAACTTATGTCATCTGTAGACTAACAAACTGCATGGTTACCTGACGAGTCGTAGTGGGAGGACCACACACCACGTCATCGCGTTAGTCCAACTTTACTTTCATATGTTGTTATATCAAAATTTGCCCATAAAGGCGTTTCCACCGCCATTTCTCGCATTACTAATTTTACAGACACAAAAAGATTCCACTTTGTCTTGCGTATTTTGATTTTGCTGACATTTGGAAAGTTTACCGGAAAATGTGCTTTTTCCATCAGGCTTGTTGTGACTTTTTTTTATCCGGCATGTACTTTACTCGCATGAAAAGACCTACACACACACAGTACTTGGAGTGTCTGTAACGCTGACCTGTCCTCTGCTGCCTCCTACAGCTGGAGGAGTCCAACCGCACCCTGACAGTGGACGTGGCCAACCTGGCCAATGAGAAGGAGGAGCTCAATAACCAACTGAAGGAGATGCAGCAACGTGAGTCACCCCTCCTCTCATTGTCTAGATCCCTCGCCCCTCCTCTCATTGTCTAGATCCCTCGCCCCTCCTCTCATTGTCTAGACCCCTCGCCCCTCCTCTCATTGTCTAGACCCCTCGCCCCTTGTGCTCTGAGCCCCGGTTCACAGTGGCCAGAATGTAACAGAGATGTTATGAGAATGTTTGGTATTGGTTTGGTGATGCTGTGTGTTGTCCAAAACGTTCCAGGGGTGTTGTGAGAAGGTTTGGTGATGCTGTGTGTTGTCCAAAACGTTCCAGGGATGTTGTGAGAATGTTTGGTATTGGTTTGGTCCACAGAGCTGCAGAAGGCCAGAGAGGAGGAGAGACAGATGAACTGTGTGAAGATGTCCTTCGAGAAGCAGCTGCAGACGGAGAGAACGCTCAAGATTCAGGTGACAGACTGGACGGATGAGACTGGACGGATGAGACTGGACGGATGAGACTGGACAGATGTGTGTCATGTGTAAACTAGCTGGCTAGTGAGCGCTAGCAGCCATCTTGCGGTGACATCACCTGCCCTGAGACCTGTAGTAGCGCCACCCTAACCCTCCTAAGACGATGGCTGTGTCTGAAGTCTGTCTTGCCTACTACTTACTAAAACTACATCTGTACATTTTAGTCATTTAGCAGACGATCTTATCCAGAGCGCGTTACAGTAGTAAGTTACATACTGTGTACTAATAGTACTACATACTATTTAGAATGTACTGTTTAGTAAAAACAGATGAGGTATGCAACAAATATCAACATACTAGGCTCATCCATACTGAGAATGCGCAATTACATTGATTCCCGCCAATAGTTCATTTGGGTACAGCGCGTCATATCTGATTATCAGATGTTCTTCCTCAATAGTGTGCAGTGAATTCTACTAGATGGAAATTAATATGACATCCTGGCATTTAAAGCATCATCTTTTCTCAAAATGTCACTTTCTATAAAATGGTATATTTTCACATACCCAAAATGCTTACTATTTAGACAGCAAGTATATGTATTTGAACACTGCCCATGTTATTGGTAGGGTAATGGTTAGCATAAAACGCTAGCACCTGGAATACAAATGATGGTTGTGTTCCTGTCCTGGGTTCAGCAAGACCGCGACAGAACTCCAATGTTACATAGCATGCATCCATCTGTTCATTTAATATATAGGGTCAGATGCCTCGTCCCGGACTAAAGGCATACTCAATAGAGAATCTCCATGTCATGTGTTTGTTTTGTTCCAGGACTTGGCTGAATCGTGTGTCAGAGAAACCAGCCCATAACGTGTTTTTCATTGAGAATATATATTGCAGTGTGCTGTCCATTCCCATAATATATTGTGGACTGTATATGTCCGCCAGGCGATCAACAAGCTGGCCGAGATCATGAACCGCAGGGAGACGTTGCGTACGGGTCACAACCGCGACGACACGCTGGACGTGCGCAGGAAGGAGAAGGAGAACAGGAAGCTGCAGCTGGAGCTGAGGTCAGAGAAGGAGAAACTCAACTCCACCATCATCAAGTACCAGAAAGAGATCAACGACATGCAGGCGGTCAGTCTAAAACACAACCTTATGCTAACCATCACACAACCACAACCTTATACTAACCAAACCACAACCTTATGCTAACCATCACACAACCACATATGTATACTAACCAAACCACAACCTTATACTAACCATAACACAACCACTAACAGGCAGTCAGTCAGTACAACCAAAACACAACCACAACCTTATACTAACCATCACACAACCACAACTTTATACTAACCAAACCACAACCTTATACTAACCATAACACAACCACTAACAGGCAGTCAGTCAGTACAACCAAAACACAACCACAACCTTATACTAACCATCACACAACCACAACTTTATACTCACCATCACACATCCTCTTTAACAGGCAGTCAGTCAGTCCAACCTAGTGCTGAGCGATTTAACCAACGTTTCGTAATTTGACCAATGTTTTTGTTTTTGTGAGTCCAACGCAGCGTTTGTCTAGAGAGTATTCAAGTCAAGAACTTTATGGGGGACGCTGAGTTGAAGGGAGTTGTAGTTTTCATTAAGCCGAATATTCAATCTACGTGGAAATTAACTACAATGACCATAATCTGCCTATTTTTTCCGTCTCGGACAAGAGACAAATGTCCAAAATAAACCCAAAGCGTTTCTATGGGTTTAATTTGGACCTAAGCTTGTCGCCTGCCTTTCTGCCTTTGGGACAACGACTCCCATTGTTAAGGCGGAGACATGAGCATCTAGTCATTATATACAGATCTCTGGACGGATACACTTTTAAACCTGCTACGTTAGGTTAGATACACACAAATGAGGGAGGAATGTACACAACACAACAACGAGAGGGACAGAGACCGTTTGTGAAAGTATGTCTTATCTACTTTGGAAAAACGAGTCAAATGATTTTGTCAGACAGCTCTGCAGCATGCTTAGGCAGGCTAGCTAAATAGCATGGCTAAAGGCAGTACAGTGTGGGGAACACAGATAACTGGCTGGCTGCTACTGTCTGAGCAGCGATGAGATGATGACTGAGGAATGAAAAAGAATCAAGTTGTTAATATAGTAATATACACATCTGAACTGTTTTATTATTTCATAGTCATTTCCTATTTTTCTGTTGATGTCTACTCAGTGTTAACCTGATAGAGACAATGGAATATTTTCAATGTTTTGGAAATTGAATGTTCACTATTTGTGGCTTTGGAATTTCCATTACAAAGCTCTAAAATCATTGTCATGTCATTATTTTTAAATGCATTTAATGTTAAAAAAATATTTTGAAATCGATTAACCGTGATACTTTTTTAGTAACGGAAACCACCTGAAAAAGCACTAATCGTTCAGCACTAGTCCAACCAGAACGCAATCACAATGTTAAACTCAGCATCACACAACCACTTGCTGCTGTGAACATTTCACTGTGAGAGCATCTCACATGTTGTTGTTGTTATTACTAGGTAGTGCTGTGGGGAATGAGGCCAGTTGGCTGTAATGGCCTCCCACAATTACATCCATATGAAGACACCAGTAAATCCAACCTAACTGACATTCTTTCAGCTAAATTCAAAAGAGTGTATTTCCACCTCCAGGTGATATCGGACGAGAGCCAGGTGCACATCGAGCTGCAGATGGCCTTGGACAGTAAGGACAGTGACATCGAGCAGCTGCGCTGTCAACTGACCTCTCTGAGCGTCACCTCCATGGACTCCACCAGTATCAGCAGTGGTAACGACCTGGACATGGACGACAGTGGTTACCCAGGTAACAACACTTTCAACACCCCTCACTTTAACAACCGAGTCAAAACACTGAGCACCCGAGTCAAAACACTGAGCACCCGAGTCAAAACACTGAGCACCCGAGTCAAAACACTGAGCACCCGAGTCAAAACACTGAGCACCCGAGTCAAAACACTGAGCACCTGAGTCAAAACACTGAGCACCTAGTAATTTAACACTAATTGTTCGTCAATCCTCCCCCCATCTCTGTGCTGTCTCTTTCCACAGTATTTCTCCTCTATCCTCCCCTATCTCTCTGTCTCAGCACAATGTCCCTCACACGTTTATTTCTCCTCTATCCTCCCCTATCTCTCTGTCTCAGCACAATGTCCCTCACACGTTTATTTCTTCTCTATCCTCCCCTATATCTCTGTCTCAGCACAATGTCCCTCACACGTTTATTTCTCCTCTATCCTCCCCTATCTCTCCGTCTCAGCACAATGTCCCTCACACGTTTATTTCTCCTCTATCCTCCCCTATCTCTCCGTCTCAGCACAATGTCCCTCACACGTTTATTTCTCCTCTATCCTCCCCTATCTCTCTGTCTCAGCACAATGTTCCTCACACGTTTATTTCTTCTCTATCCTCCCCTATCTCTGTCTCAGCACAATGTCCCTCACACGTTTATTTCTCCTCTATCCTCCCCTATTTCTCTGTCTCAGCACAATGTCCCTCACACGTTTATTTCTCCTCTATCCTCCCCTATCTCTCTGTCTCAGCACAATGTCCCTCACACGTTTATTTCTCCTCTATCCTCCCCTATCTCTGTCTCAGCACAATGTCCCTCACACGTTTATTTCTCCTCTATCCTCCCCTATTTCTCTGTCTCAGCACAATGTCCCTCACACGTTTACTTCTCCTCTATCCTCCCCTATTTCTCTGTCTCAGCACAATGTCCCTCACACGTTTATTTCTTCTCTATCCTCCCCTATCTCTGTCTCAGCACAATGTCCCTCACACGTTTATTTCTCCTCTATCCTCCCCTATCTCTCTGTCTCAGCACAATGTCCCTCACACGTTTATTTCTCCTCTATCCTCCCCTATCTCTCTGTCTCAGCACAATGTCCCTCACACGTTTATTTCTCCTCTAACCTCCCCTATCTCTCTGTCTCAGCACAATGTCCCTCACACGTTTATTTCTCCTCTATCCTCCCCTATCTCTCTCTCAGCACAATGTCCCCCACACGTTTATTTCTTCTCTATCCTCCCCTATCTCTGTCTCAGCACAATGTCCCTCACACGTTTATTTCTTCTCTATCCTCCCCTATCTCTGTCTCAGCACAATGTCCCTCACACGTTTATTTCTCCTCTATCCTCCCCTATCTCTCTGTCTCAGCACAATGTCCCTCACACGTTTATTTCTCCTCTATACTCCCCTATCTCTCTGTCTCAGCACAATGTCCCTCACACGTTTATTTCTCCTCTATCCTCCCCTATCTCTCTGTCTCAGCACAATGTTCCTCACACGTTTATTTCTCCTCTATCCTCCCCTATCTCTCTGTCTCAGCACAATGTTCCTCACACGTTTATTTCTCCTCTATCCTCCCCTATCTCTCTGTCTCAGCACAATGTCCCTCACACGTTTATTTCTCCTCTATCCTCCCCTATCTCTGTCTCAGCACAATGTCCCTCACACGTTTACTTCTCCTCTATCCTCCCCTATTTCTCTGTCTCAGCACAATGTCCCTCACACGTTTACTTCTCCTCTATCCTCCCCTATTTCTCTGTCTCAGCACAATGTCCCTCACACGTTTACTTCTCCTCTATCCTCCCCTATTTCTCTGTCTCAGCACAATGTCCCTCACACGTTTATTTCTCCTCTATCCTCCCCTATTTCTCTGTCTCAGCACAATGTCCCTCACACGTTTACTTCTCCTCTATCCTCCCCTATTTCTCTGTCTCAGCACAATGTCCCTCACACGTTTATTTCTCCTCTAACCTCCCCTATCTCTCTGTCTCAGCACAATGTCCCTCACACGTTTATTTCTCCTCTATCCTCCCCTATCTCTCTCTCAGCACAATGTCCCTCACACGTTTATTTCTTCTCTATCCTCCCCTATCTCTGTCTCAGCACAATGTCCCTCACACGTTTATTTCTTCTCTATCCTCCCCTATCTCTGTCTCAGCACAATGTCCCTCACACGTTTATTTCTCCTCTATCCTCCCCTATCTCTCTGTCTCAGCACAATGTCCCTCACACGTTTATTTCTCCTCTATCCTCCCCTATCTCTTTCTCAGCACAATGTCCCTCACACGTTTATTTCTTCTCTATCCTCCCCTATCTCTGTCTCAGCACAATGTTTCTCACACGTTTATTTCTTCTCTATCCTCCCCTATCTCTGTCTCAGCACAATGTCCCTCACACGTTTATTTCTCCTCTATCCTCCCCTATCTCTCTGTCTCAGCACAATGTCCCTCACACGTTTATTTCTTCTCTATCCTCCCCTATCTCTGTCTCAGCACAATGTCCCTCACACGTTTATTTCTTCTCTATCCTCCCCTATCTCTGTCTCAGCACAATGTCCCTCACACGTTTATTTCTCCTCTATCCTCCCCTATCTCTCTGTCTCAGCACAATGTCCCTCACACGTTTATTTCTCCTCTATACTCCCCTATCTCTCTGTCTCAGCACAATGTCCCTCACACGTTTATTTCTCCCCGTCACTCCTTTATGGCCTTTCCCACTCCTTGTTCCACTATTCCTAAACCTCTGCTTTAAGATACACCTGTTATTCCTTATTCCTGCCTGTTTTCCCTTCATCCTTTTTCTCTACCTCTCTCTGTCTCTGTTGTGGCTGCGTAGTGCACATCACTCACTCTCAGACCTCTGAGTCCATGTCCTTCCACTACCAGCGCACGCAGAAATCTGTCAGCGTTGCCACCCGGCCCTCCTTCAGAGTATCTCACCCTCTCTTTGAGGAGGAGGAGGAGGAGGAGGATGAAGAGTATGAAGGAAATGATGGGCGGTTAGAACATGGCCGCCAACCTTTGGCCCTCACCTATGAGCAGGCGCCCCCAGAGCCTGATCGCAGTGGTGCAGGTGAACCCGCATGCTGGTTCAAAGTTCAAACACAATGCAGCTACTCGCCAAAAATACGCACCTTCTCTCTTTCTCGCCTCGGCTGTCTGTCTAACACTACTGACAGTGGCTTTACTCGGCTGTCTGTCCAACACTACTGACAGTGGCTTTACTCGGCTGTCTGTCCAACACTACTGACAGTGGCTTTACAGTGCTAATAATACTGCTTGGTGTTATGCAGCTGTGTGCGGAAAGTCGCAGCCTAACATTTTGTGGCCCCTGTTAACCTTGAGTTGACTCAAACTATAGTATGAGGACTGTCCAGACTTTTTTTCTGTTGGAATGGATCCAGTGTAGCTGTATCTGAAATGGCCCCCTATTCCTTATATAATGCACTTCTTTGACCCATAATGAGTGCACAATATATGGGGTGTCTTTTTGAAGCAGCCCTGCTTTGTTTCAAGCACAATTGGTAGGTGATACCAAAATACAATTGCAAGGAAGTCATGTAAAAAAAAATATAGAGATAAATGAATTGACTTAAGGGCATAATCTGATGCACGCAATGTGTTTGTTTTGACAACAGGGGTTTAACTTGTTGAGACAACAAAGTGTGCCGTGTGGATTGGTTCCTAACCTCCGCTACTTCTCTGCAGTATGGAATATACTGGAATAGTGTATTGCTCTTATTTGCTAATGTAATTCCTTTTTCCTGTATGCAAAACAGATACCAGGCTGGAGGGCTGGCTGTCACTTCCTGCCAAGAATACCAAGAGGTTTGGATGGGATAGAAAGGTATGGTGCTCCCTCTGACTCCGCCTATCCTTCTGCTAATGCAGTCCTGGGTACTAATAGTATTTGAAATGCTTTATCTGCAATCGATTGAGCTCCCCTGGCTCAATGGGAACAAGTGGAATAGTCCCAAAAGTGTAAATGATGCCCATTTAGCACTCCAGGCAGGCTCAATCAAACACTCTAAAGTACTCAAAAGAAAACAAATACTATTTGAACCCATGTCTACAGACGATGATATTTCCCCAGCAATTGAGATGATAAAGTGTGACTGTTCTCTCTCTCTCTCTCTCTCTGACAGTATGTGGTAGTGAGCAGTAAGAAGATTCTGTTCTACAATAGTGAGATGGACCGAGAGCAGTCCAACCCCTTCATGATCCTAGACATCGAGTGAGTGAAGACATCCACATTCTTACATGGCTCTGTCTGCTCCCAAATGGCAACCTATTCCCTATATATTGAAGTACTTTCAAATAGGGCCCATAGTGCACTAGTTTTAACCAGAGCCCTATGTAGCTAATAGGGTGCTATTTGAGACGAAGCCTCTCTGTTTTCGTCCCATGAATTCCTATGGCCTCTGCTGATAAAGACCAACTGCTTGTATTGAGATGCCTATCATAACCTTGTTCATAACCTTGTTCATAACCTTGTTCATAACCTTGTTCATAACCTTGTTCATAACCTTGTTCATAACCTTGTTCATAACCTTGTTCATAACCTTGTTCATAACCTTGTTCATAACCTTGTTCTTTCCTCCTTGCAGTAAGCTGTTCCACATCCGACCGGTCACTCAGACAGACGTGTACCGCGCTGACATCAAAGAAATCCCCCGGATATTCCAGGTAACATAACTCAGACACAAAGTTGAGCCAAGCTGTCCTGGACTGGTTTTACATTCCTCTATGTTTTGAGCAGTAGAAAAACTGTTAATGGTGAATTTCACTTCTCTCATCCCTCTCTTTTCTGTCTTCCCTTTCTTCCCCCTCACAGATTCTGTACGCCAACGAGGGCGAGAGCAAGCGGGAGCAAGAGTTTGCGGCGGATCCCCTGACGCTGACAGGCGAGCGCTCGTCCTTCGTCAGGCACAAGGGTCACGAGTTCATCCCCACGTTCTACCACCTGCCGTCGAGCTGCGAGGCGTGCACGCGGCCCCTGTGGAACGTGTTCAAGCCGCCGCCCGCGCTGGAGTGCCGCCGCTGCCACACCAAATGCCACAAGGACCACCTAGACCGGAAGGAGGAGGTCATCGCCCCCTGCAGGGGTCAGTAGAGGGCAACGGTCACATCTTGTAGGGCCATGGTTCAAATACTGTTTGAAATCATTCAACAATAAAAAATCTTAATCATTTGCCCTATCCTGCTTTGAGCGCCAGATGGGTGGAGTTTGCACTTTTGGGACTATTCCATTGGTCCCATACCGCCAGGCAAGCTCAATAAAACAATGATTTCAAATATTATTTTAACCCTGCTCTGCTAGGTTTAGAGGAGAGAAGGGTCACATGAATTTTTGAAAAACAGTCTTTAGAATGTTAGTCTCCACTAGTATTGTTAACCAATGTACAGCACAGTTCATAATGGTATTTTCTACCTGAGTGTATTGACTAACCTTAACCCTCGTCCCTCCTCAGTAAACTATGACATGTCCACGGCCAAAGACCTGCTCCTATTGGCCGGCTCTCAGACAGAGCAGAAGAGATGGGTCAGCCAGCTAATCAAACGCATCCCCCGGAAACACCCCACCCCTAGCCCCGCCCCCACTGCAGCCTCCGCTGCCCAAGCCCCCGAGCCACCCTATCGCTCCTCCCCACAAGCCTCCCCACAAGCCTCCCCCCGCAATATCCCACAACGCTCCCCCCCCCGCAACTCCCCTAGCCTTTCCTACCGTGGAGCCATCAAGGTCCAGCCCAGCCGCCAGAAGACTCAGCTTGAAGGGAAGCCCAGGTGAGACTATGGGTGGGGTTTGACTAGGAACTGGGAATCTTTCAAATGTTGTGTAGTGAGTGTACTTGTCAGACTATTCATTCTAGGAACTTTCCACAGTAATCACATAATGGTTTATGTTGTCTTTTAGACCAGAGTTATCTTGTTTAGCTTCATGCCAGTTTATGAGCTAATAAGTTACTTATCTTATAAATGAATCTGCAATCATGGCATAATGTTCTTGCTGTTGCTTGAGTCTTTTATGGACAATACTTATTCCAAACTGTCACATAACTCTGTGCCGGTTTCCCAGACAAAGATTATGCCTAGTCCTGGACTTACACACACTTTCAATGGAGAATGTCAACACTATACCTTCACAAATAACCAAAGCCAAGTTGGTGTCATCAGTGTGAGGTTCATCATTCACCTTATCAATGAATACGAAGGGTATAGAAAGCTTCAGAATGCTGGAAAACTCATTTACTCACTAGCTCAGCTAGCTCCTAACTCACTCTCTTCCACTGGCCACTTCCCTTAGTGCTGGCCCCATGCTCAGAATCATCCTCCACTGACACTTGACTCCTCACCTTTGACCCTCCATCATACTAGTGCTAATCACTCTGCTAGACTGTAAGTAGCAGACCCCAGTCAGTATTGTGTGTGACTGTCTGTCTGCTGCACTGCCTGTCATGTCATCTCTACTAACCACTACCTCTCTCAACCGCTCAACCATGTCATCTCTACTAACCACTACCTCTCTCACCCACTCAACCATGTCATCTCTACTAACCACTACCTCTCTCAACCGCTCATCCATGTCATCTCTACTAACCACTACCTCTCTCACCCACTCAACCATGTCATCTCTACTAACCACTACCTCTCTCACCCGCTCATCCATGTCATCTCTACTAACCACTACCTCTCTCACCCGCTCATCCATGTCATCTCTACTAACCACTACCTCTCTCACCCGCTCATCCATGTCATCTCTACTAACCACTACCTCTCTCAACCGCTCATCCATGTCATCTCTACTAACCACTACCTCTCTCAACCGCTCATCCATGTCATCTCTACTAACCACTACCTCTCAACCGCTCATCCATGTCATCTCTACTAACCACTACCTCTCTCACCCGCTCATCCATGTCATCTCTACTAACCACTACCTCTCTCAACCGCTCATCCATGTCATCTCTACTAACCACTACTTCTCTCAACCGCTCATCCATGTCATCTCTACTAACCACTACCTCTCTCAACCGCTCATCCATGTCATCTCTACTAACCACTACCTCTCTCACCCGCTCATCCATGTCATCTCTACTAACCACTACCTCTCTCAACCGCTCATCCATGTCATCTCTACTAACCACTACCTCTCTCAACCGCTCATCCATGTCATCTCTACTAACCACTACCTCTCTCAACCGCTCATCCATGTCATCTCTACTAACCACTACTTCTCTCAACCGCTCATCCATGTCATCTCTACTAACCACTACTTCTCTCAACCGCTCAACCATGTCATCTCTACTAACCACTACCTCTCTCACCCGCTCATCCATGTCATCTCTACTAACCACTACCTCTCTCAACCGCTCATCCATGTCATCTCTACTAACCACTACCTCTCTCAACCGCTCATCCATGTCATCTCTACTAACCACTACCTCTCTCAACCGCTCATCCATGTCATCTCTACTAACCACTACCTCTCTCAACCGCTCATCCATGTCATCTCTACTAACCACTACCTCTCAACCGCTCATCCATGTCATCTCTACTAACCACTACCTCTCTCACCCGCTCATCCATGTCATCTCTACTAACCACTACCTCTCTCAACCGCTCATCCATGTCATCTCTACTAACCACTACTTCTCTCAACCGCTCATCCATGTCATCTCTACTAACCACTACCTCTCTCAACCGCTCATCCATGTCATCTCTACTAACCACTACCTCTCTCACCCGCTCATCCATGTCATCTCTACTAACCACTACCTCTCTCAACCGCTCATCCATGTCATCTCTACTAACCACTACCTCTCTCAACCGCTCATCCATGTCATCTCTACTAACCACTACCTCTCTCAACCGCTCATCCATGTCATCTCTACTAACCACTACTTCTCTCAACCGCTCATCCATGTCATCTCTACTAACCACTACTTCTCTCAACCGCTCAACCATGTCATCTCTACTAACCACTACCTCTCTCACCCGCTCATCCATGTCATCTCTACTAACCACTACCTCTCTCAACCGCTCATCCATGTCATCTCTACTAACCACTACCTCTCTCAACAGCTCATCCATGTCATCTCTACTAACCACTACCTCTCTCACCCACTCATCCATGTCATCTCTACTAACCACTACCTCTCTCACCCGCTCATCCATGTCATCTCTACTAACCACTACCTCTCTCAACCGCTCATCCATGTCATCTCTACTAACCACTACCTCTCTCACCCGCTCATCCATGTCATCTCTACTAACCACTATCTCAACCGCTCCTCCACCCTCTGCCTCATGTCATGCATCTCAAGTAACTGTACAGGGCTGACCCCATGTCCCAGTTCTCTATCTAGGAGTGAACTGGATCGGTGTGTGTATGGGCTGGACGAGGGAGTTTGGACCATATTTCTTACACCAGTCTTTTTCAATCCATGAAAGTGGACAGTTAGGGCAGAAGGATAGAGAATCAGGAATTGCTCACTGTAGTGTCTGACTAAAACATGGTGCCTTAATGCTGCCATGGACTGCAAAGTCCCTTCCAGGCCATGAGTTGACACCAGGGGGACTCCCTCTACCGTTTCAGATTGCTTGTTGATTTTGAAAGCCTGAAGGACTGGAGTTGGTCGTTGGAGGATGTCGATGATGATGATGATGATGCTATGTTCGGCTTCTGAGGAAGTGAGGGGTAACTTCAGCAGTGGCTGCTGGGAAATGTATTTTTTGTTGGAGGCCTTGAGGCCTGATGTGTGGCTCCATTGGTAAGAGCATGTCGTAGGTTCAATTCTGGGAGGGATAACAGACTAAAAATGTTTGCACTCACTGTACTGTAAGTCGCTTTGGATACAAGTGTCTACTAAATGGAATACCGGTATTATCACTATTATGCATGTTTTGTGTGATTTCAATAGGGGCATTATACAGAATTGATTGCCAGTAATGGTTGGGTTGTGTAGAGCTTTCTGATGGCAGTCACTGAGTTGGACATTCACTATAATATGATAATATCTGCTGAAGAACCCACCACAGGCAGTGTTCTGCTGAAGATCCCACCACAGGCAGTGTTCTGCTGAAGATCCCACCACAGGCAGTGTTCTGCTGAAGATCCCACCACAGGCAGTGTTCTGCTGAAGATCCCACCACAGGCAGTGTTCTGCTGAAGATCCCACCACAGGCAGTGTTCTGCTGAAGATCCCACCACAGGCAGTGTTCTGCTGAAGATCCCACCACAGGCAGTGTTCTGCTGAAGATCCCACCACAGGCAGTGTTCTGCTGAAGATCCCACCACAGGCAGTGTTCTGCTGAAGAACCCACCACAGGCAGTGTTCTGCTGAAGATCCCACCACAGGCAGTGTTCTGCTGAAGAACCCACCACAGGCAGTGTTCTGCTGAAGATCCCACCACAGGCAGTGTTCTGCTGAAGATCCCACCACAGGCAGTGTTCTGCTGAAGAACCCACCACAGGCAGTGTTCTGCTGAAGATCCCACCACAGGCAGTGTTCTGCTGAAGAACCCACCACAGGCAGTGTTCTGCTGAAGAACCCACCACAGGCAGTGTTCTGCTGAAGATCCCACCACAGGCAGTGTTCTGCTGAAGATCCCACCACAGGCAGTGTTCTGCTGAAGATCCCACCACAGGCAGTGTTAATGTGTGTTTGAGTTGTCAGAACTTCTCAACAAATCTTTGTTTAGTTGCATGCTGTGTGCTGCTAGTTTGGTGTTGATGGCTGGTGTTTTGTTAGCTGTTTAGTGTGTGTGTGTGTGTGTGGTGTTGATGGCTGGTGTTCTGTTAGCTGTTTGTGTGTGGTGTTGATGGCTGGTGTTTTGTTAGCTATTTGGTGTGTGTGGTGTTGATGGCTGGTGTTTTGTTAGCTGTTTGTTGTCTGTATGTGTTTTTCACGCACTCTTATGTGAATAATCCGACTTCCTCTAGCAAAATGCCATATGAATGAATGTATTTTCTCTCTTCACAGTTTACCTCTATGATACAAAGATGTGCTGAATCCTCTCACATCATGTGGACTTTGACTGGAGCCTGAACACAGTGGAACCTATACATCTACTTTGCCTTTTCAGAGACAAAGGCAGTGTCTCAAATGGGGCCCTATTCCCTACATAGTGCACAACTTTTGACCAGGGCCCATATGGTTCTGGTCAAAAGTAGTTGCACTATATAGGGAATAAGGTGCCATTTTGGATGCAACCAAAGACTGCAAAACGCCAGATATTTTAGGAAAGAGGGTCAGGTTAACGTTGCATTCATGTAAGGACTGCAGTCGGACTTGCATATGTCTCAGTAAACCAAATGGTTTCACCTTCTGCCTTCTACAGTATAGCCTGGTCCTAGATCCGTTTGTGCTGTCTTGCCAACTCCATTGCTGTGCTGTTGTCATGCCAATGGCAAGACGGCACAAACAGATCTGGCACCAGGCTTCATACACTATGCATGTCACAGCAAGTTTGAACAATTCCATGATTTCATGGATCGAGAAAATGAAATACTTTGCAGGTCGCTCTAAAACTGCCTTATTTTATAAATGTCATGATGAAATACATACAGACCTAGCCATATATTTGCCTGTGTCTTTACATGCCTGGGTGATCCTCATAAGCTATATAATTAGATGGGTCTGTATTAGGTATGTGTGTATATAGGAATACGTGTTCTGTCAGTGTATTATTGCCACAAAGATACAGTACCAGTCAAAAGGTTTGGACACCTACTTATTCAAGGGTTTTAATTTATTTTTACTATGTTCTACATTGTAGAATAATAGTGATGACATCACAACTATGAAATAACACATGGAATCATGTAGTAACCAAAAAAGTGTCAAAACGATTCTTTAAAGTAGCCACCCTTTGCCCATTCTCTCAACCAGTTTCACCTGGAATTCTTTTCCAACAGTCTTGAAGGAGTTCCCACAATCTCAGCACTTCTGCGGTCCAACTCATCCCAAACCATCTCAATTGGGTTGAGGTCGGGTGATTGTGGAACCCAGGTTATCTGATGCAGCACTCCATCACTCTCCTTCTTGGTCAAATAGACCTTACACAACCTGGAGGTGTGTTGGGTCATTGTCCTGTTGAAAAACAAATGATAGTCCCACTAAGCGCAAACAAAAAAATTGGCTTTTACAAAACAGCAAAAGTATCATTTAAAAAAAAGCCACATGAGTAGCTGCACTAGTGATCTACAATAAGTGCTTGTCAATCCATTGAATAAAAAAACTGAATTCAGGAGAGCACAACAAAACACGCAAATTAGCCTTAAGAGAAAATATCAATAATTTAAAACGGATCATATTTTTGCAGAATGCTGTGGTAGCCATGCTGGTTAAGTGTGCCTTGAATTCTAAATAAATCACTGACAGTGTCACCAGCAAAGCACCATCACACCACCTCCTCCATGCTTCATGGTGGGAACCACACATGCGGAGATCGCAAAATTTGGACTTATCAGACAAAAGGACAGATTTCCACCGGTCTAATGTCCGTTGCTTGTATCGCATGGCCCAAGCAAGTTTCTTCTTCTTATTGGTGTCCTTTAGTAGTAGCAATTTGACCAGGAAGACCTGACTCACGCAGTCTCCTCTTAGCGGTTGATGTTGATGTGTTTGTTACTTGAACTCTGTGAAGCATTTATTTGGGCTGCAATTTCTGAGGCTGGTAACTCTAATGAACTTATCCTCTGCAGCAGAGGTAACTCTGGGTCTTCCTTTCCTGTGGTGGTCCTCATGAGAGCCAGTTTCATCATAGCGCTTGATAGTTTTTTCGACTGCACTTGAAGAAACATTAAAAGTTCTTGAAATTTTCCGGATTGACTGACCTTCATGTCTTAAAGTAATGATGGACTGTCGTTTCTCTTTGCTTATTTAAGCTGTTCTTGCCATAATATGGACTTGGTCTTTTACTAAATAGGGCTATCTTCTGTATACCATGTCACAACACAACTGATTGGCTCAAACGCATTAGGGAAAGAAATTCCACAAATTAACTTTTAACAAGGCACACCTGTTAATTGAAATGCATTCTAGGTGACTACCTCATGAAGCTGGTTGAGAGAATGCCAAGAGTGTGCAAAGCTTTCATCAAGGCAAAGGGTGGCTACTTTGAAGAATCTCAAATATTAAATATATTTTATTTTAATTTGTTTAACACTTTTTTGGTTACTACATGATTCCATGTGTTATTTCATAGTTTTGATTTCTTCACTATTATTCTACAATATATGAAAAAGTTTAAATAAATGAAAACCCTTGAATGAGTAGGTGTGTCCAAACTTTTGACTGGTACCGTATGTGATAGTTTTATTTTTACGAAAACAAAATATTTCACTGCACATATTTTTCCCTGTAATGTTACAAGATAGGCTATGTATAAAAAATATTATTTTAAAGCGTGAAATCTGAGGTTAGTCTACAATTGATACTTAGATGAGTGTATTACTTCATTCAAATCATGTTACATTATCAGAGTAAAGTGTTTGTAGCCTGGTCCAAGGTCTGTTTGTGCTGTCTTGTCAACAACACCAACCAAAGGGGCAAAACGGCACAAACGGATCTGGGAACAGGCTAAAGTGTTTGTCTTTATGACCGAATAAGGTGAACCATGAAGTACAATATGGGAATATTCTTCTGCAGTCGCCCCAATGGACGCTGATCCTGGGTCAGTTTTGTATTTACCCCACTAATGGTTAGGATTGGGGGAGGGGAAGCTGATCCTAGATCTGTACCTAGAGGAGACTTCACCCCATCAGGTTTCAGGCTTCAGTAAACAATGCTGACCATCAGACAGAACTGGAACAATATATTTCATATTTATGTTCTATATATCACTGCCTGTCTACTACATGGCTTGTTGGAAAAAATCTGAATAAATACTGTAAGACGGAGAATATTCTTTATTGTGTGTTTTACTTGTATTGCTCATCATTTTGGAAAAGTGAAGACTTTTTTTTTTTCTTCAAAGAGTTGCTTGAATACCATGTTCTGGGACCAAAAGACCAGTGGATAAGACCTTGTTTGTGGTTTCACAAGTCAGGGACATTTTGCAAGTGAAAATGCTAGTTTTCTTTATTGGACAGTCCAGTTAGTCCCTCCATGTGTCATTCTGTGTTCTTCTGTTTGCTGCCTGAAGAATATGACTCAGGTGACTGACAGACTCATCTCCAAAGCTCATTCCACCTTTTTGACATCTCTTCTGTAGTGGAATATCATGGCCAGCACAAATCCATTGAGTGATGACAAGACCGTGAACCGGGTGAGAACTGGAAGAATCAAATAACCAAAGGCCACAAACTGATCACTGTGGGCTCACTTCCTAATGTTTATAACTTCTTTTGAACTTTCAGAAAGTGATCTACTGCATCGATCAGACTAAGCCATAGAGTTGGGTAAAGGACGCACTTGGCCCAAAACCATGTTTCAGCAAAAGTATGAAATGAGCTCTAGTACATCTCTATGGACTAAGATCACATGTTGATTGCCAAGTCTCTACAAGGTAGGCAGTAGATACTGACCTTGTATGTCTGCTGTTGTCATGATTGTAGTGAACATCCTCGCTGAAACACAGAGGATTTGAGTGTAAAAACACGCACAAACAAACCCTCAAAACAGTCAATGATATCTCCATTACTGTATTAAAGGGACAGTTCACACAAATTACAAAAGGGTGAACTATCCCTTTAAGCATTCAGACCCCCACAATACAACATGACCAATGGGAGAGGCCTACTGTTCTAGTACCAAACTGGTGGTCAGATTCTCTACTCTTCATCATGAAGTGTACACCTGTTCACTCCTTATGGATTTAAAAGCAGTGGATTGGATATAAGTATTGGGAGTTTCCATTTCCTTACACCAATCCATTCTTTGTAAATACATGAAGGGGTGTGAACAAGTGCACACTTTGAATGGTAGAGGAATTGGACCACAGTCTCTCCCTTGGCTTGGTACTCACCCAAGCAGGTGTAGCAGGATATGCTCCAGGCGAGGGCACTGACCCCGGAGGAGTCCTTGGACTGGTACAGGCACTGGGCGGAGGCAAACTTACTGCTGGCGCTGATTAAGGTACAGAGGCTCTGAAGGGGTAGAAACAGGACCAAGAACACACATGAAGATTAATTATTATTATTTGTACCTTTATTTTACCAGGCAGGTCAATTAAGAACACATTTGTATTTACAATGACAGCCTGATTTAAGCCCCACTGGGTAAGACCGGAGAGCAGATCCATCCTAACGCACCTGATTCAACTAAGGGCTTGATGATTGGATGATTCAAGTGTGTTGGTCTGGAACAAAAGCCTGCACACCCACTGTGGGCCCTCAGAAACAGGATTAAGGCCTATACACAAGTCACCTAACAGCTGAATGAATTCTGGAGCATCTATATAGGCCTTAGAAACAGTTTATGAATCCTTCACTAAGCCTTACAAGTTGTAGTTTGTTTAAAGTGGGACCTAACATGCTATACTTACCATAGCCAGATCAATAATCCAATCTTGTAGTGTGACAAGTTTCCATCCCCCTACAAATCTAGAGTGGAACATTAAAGACTACAACAGCTGACAGTGAGCAATGTTTGTCATTTCTCAGTGATTGGTTAGGGTTGTCATGAGGCAGCCGCTTGTACTCAGTGATTGGTTAGGGTTGTCATGCGAGTCAGCCGCTTGTACTCAGTGATTGGTCAGGGTTGTCATGAGGCAGCCGCTTGTACTCAGTGATTGGTTAGGGTTGTCATGAGAGTCAGCCGCTTGTACTCAGTGATTGGTCAGGGTTGTCATGCGAGTCAGCCGCTTGTACTCAGTGATTGGTTCGGGTTGTCATGAGAGTCAGCCGCTTGTACTCAGTGATTGGTCAGGGTTGTCATGAGAGTCAGCCGCTTGTACTCAGTGATTGGTCAGGGTTGTCATGCGAGTCAGCCGCTTGTACTCAGTGATTGGTCAGGGTTGTCATGCGAGTCAGCCGCTTGTACTCAGTGATTGGTTAGGGTTGTCATGAGTCAGCCGCTTGTACTCAGTGATTGGTTAGGGTTGTCATGCGAGTCAGCCGCTTGTACTCAGTGATTGGTTAGGGTTGTCATGAGAGTCAGCCGCTTGTACTCAGTGATTGGTCAGGGTTGTCATGCGAGTCAGACGCTTGTACTCAGTGATTGGTTACGGTTGTCATGAGAGTCAGACGCTTGTACTCAGTGATTGGTTAGGGTTGTCATGAGTCAGCCGCTTGTACTCAGTGATTGGTTAGGGTTGTCATGAGAGTCAGACGCTTGTACTGACTCCCTCCCCTTCAACTAAAACGCAATCGCCCTCAGCAACACACACATAGCATACACGCTCTCACATCGCTCACCCTTCTCAGTAGTCTTTAATGTATAATTGTGTCTGTGAAAGATTGTAATCGGTCAAATCTACCTGGACATCTGCATTCTGATTGGGTGGAGGATACAGTGCAATGTAGATCAAGCTGTGCTTGGCTTTCCCATTGTAATAGAGGATGAGCAGAAGCAGGACGGTGTCTAAAACAAAAATACAGTGTGCTTCAATTTACACCTCTTAGTTAAATGCAAAAGACTTGTTAAAGGGGGATTTCAATAGTTATTGTTAGATAATTCTTCACCCTGTAACTAGTCTATGGGAAGGATAAAAAGTAACCCATGGTTCAGATTTCATTAAACTGCCACTACAAACTTCTACTAACTTTAGCCACTTCTAGCTGGCTATCAATGGTATAGTGTCAACCATGACAATTTTCTAAATATCATGGCCAAACCAACTGAATTATTTGACATTAAAGATGATTTTACCATTTTTGTAACATTGCACAGTTGCCCGTATTACTCCCATAGAGTTTTAGCTAGCTGTGGCTAAAGTTAGCTTAAGTTTGTATTGGCTGTTAAGGATCGGATCTTTTTTTTCTCCAATTTTTGACTAAAATGACATACCCAAATCTAACTGCATGTAGCTCAGGACCTGCAGCAAGGATATGCATATTCTTGATACCATTTGAAAGGAAACACTTTGAAGTTTGTGGAAATGTGAAATGAATGTATGGATAATATAACACATTAGATCTGGTAAAAGATAACACAAAGAAAAAAACATGCTTTAAAAAAAAAAAAATGTTTCATCATCTTTGAAATGCAAGAGAAAGGCCACAATGTATGTTTCCAGTTTAGGCGCAGTTAGATCTTGGTATGTGCAAAGTTTTTTGACTGATCCAATGAATCATTGTATTTCTGTTCAAAATGTTGTATCAAGTCTGCCCAAATGTGCCTAATTGGTTTATTAATATATTTTCAAGTTCATAACTGTGCACTCTCCTCAAAAAATAGCATGGTATTATTTCACTGTAATAGATACTGTAAATTTGACAGTGCAGTTAGATTAACAAGAATTTAAGCTTCTGCCCATATCAGATATGTCTATGTCCTGGGAAATGTTCTTGTTACTTACAACCTCATGCTAATCACATTAGCGCACATTAGCTCAACCATCCCACGGGGGGGACACCGATCCTGTAGAGGTGTTTTAAGAAAAACAAACCACGGATTACAGTTTCTCCTGGTCCATATACTTTCAAGATGAAAAAACATTAACATCAAGTTGTAAAATACTGAAGTTCACCTTTAAGGATCTTCTTCTCTGTCACACACACAATGTTCTATTTTTATATATTTCACTCAGAACACACACACACACACACAAGAAAGAACACCCTTTCATGACTTATGCCATGATAGCATGAGTCATTGCACATGATAACATCACCTTGGGCAATGAGTATTGGGTACTCCAGGAACGTGGAAGATGGTGCAGCATGGTGAATCTGGTAGGTGACAAACACGACATATCTGGAATGGAAGGACATGCAGGCAGACAGACGGACGGACAGAGAGCGGGAGGGAGAAACAGGCAGACAGACAGACAGGACAGAGACAGACAGACACAGAGGAACAGACAGACAGAGAGAGAGGCAAGCAGACAGTGGATTAATTTAGATGCCAGTACCAGCAGAGTGACCAGACACACAGGTATGCCAACACACTAAATCACAAAACTGTACTGCAGGGAATTAGGATTAGGGGAGTCCGATTTCTGTAGAGCAGTATGTTGTACTGTAGTGAAGTCAGGAGGTAGTCCTGACCTGGCCTTGAACCCGGGACATTTAGACTGTCAACCCAACACTTTAGCTATACATCTGAATCTGAATCTATTGACGAGATAGCTAGGTGTTGGGTTGGGAGTCGCCCTTGCCTTTCCCCTTGCCTTTACCATGCTGCCAACTGACACCCTGGTTCCCCTCACCCCTTTCTCCCAAAGTCAGACGCTCCCCATCAGTCTGTACCCCATCCATTTCCAGTTGACATTTACCAGTGGGTCGAGTGACAGTGTAATGGGGCACCACAGCTGCAGCCGAGCTATACTGAGACCAGTACAGTATAGAATGCCTAGTTTAAACCCCTCTTCCCCTACATGTCGCTTCAAAGTTGATAAAAGCTGAGGAAGAGTTCAGGGGTGATCAAAGTTATTTCAGAAGGTAGACAGGACTGTAGATTTAACATCTGGAAACGTTATCGGAAATGCATCTTTGATGGGTTATGGGCCTATATCTCATGAAATACAAGAAATACAAAAAAGAAATACAAAATACATTGAATGTCTTATGCTGTTCCTACTCAGAGGAGATGTTTCAAACCACTTGACATTAATTTAGTAGTTGATGGTGTAACCTGTTTTCCAGTTGATTAATAGCAAAACAGCCAGCATTGGTGCTTCCTAGTTATTACAAAAACATTGAAATGTATTAGAACCCCCCCCCCCCCAACTAAAATAAAAACGTGTTGTTTTTCTGTCTCAATTTATCCGTGCAAATTAGACTATGTATGCTTAAGTTTTACATAAATGTACCAATAGGCTAGTCTGAAACACAGCTATGTGAGTACAGACGTGTGGAGATGTCCCTTAACTCACCCAGTCAACTCCAACAGCAAGCCCTTCAGGCTAAATCCCTTGGAAGACTTCGCTCTTGCTACGAGAACAATCGACGGGATTTTAGACACTAAGCACAAGCAGAATGTACTATAATTTAACAAGTGTAACAAAATGTTTGAGTCGTCTACGGGTGACGTTAGCATATTGTCTTGGTATTGGGTAAAAATAATGATACTTGTAGTCTCCAATCACTCCCGTTAGTTCCAAGATTGACTTGACAGCGTGTAGTCAGTCTACCCTAGAGAATTGGACAGCTGGCCGAGCATTTTTCCAGTATATTACTTCAAGCAATAACCTTTTGGCCGTCTCAAAGTGAGCGTTGAAGTGCGCCTCCGAATTTGTATGGCTTGGATTTCAAAGAATACGTTTTTTTCAAAGAAGCGTTATATTACATTACATGGATGACAAACTATACAGTTACAACAACATTAGCCTATATACTGTATGTTTAGTTATAGTTGTGCCTGCCTATATGATGATCAACGAGTTTGAAAAACGTGAAAGAAATATGACACAGATGTATGTAGACCTATTTCCCCAGAGATTCGTGATTCACTTTTGGAACTGTTTGTTCCCGCCAAGTGCTGATCGCTCATTATTTACTCAATGATTAATGATTGTAGGGCGGGCTATCCACACTTCCTAATTCCCGTCTACAATGTTGCAACCATTCTGACTGGATGATATAAAACAGGAGCTGGTATAATTTACAGCATCATTTTAGACGTATTATAAAACCAGGGTAAGTGAAATTTCAAAGATCTTTTTATTGATCAATATGCTCATAGTTTTGGACAGAAGCCTAAGGACATGTCTTTAGCCTATACTAGTGATCTAAGCACTGAGAAATGTAACCTACTGTAGTTGAAAATATCCACATGTAATGTAATCAAATCAATTATTTGCCTGGTAATAACATTATAGGCACAGCACTTTAGTAACTGCATTTGAATTGCAAAGCAATTTTTATTTCAGAAAGGAGAATAAATAACATTTATGAGCATTTCTCTCTCTTTTCCCCTGCTCAGTGCCTTAGTGATGAAGAGCTGGTTTCTCCTTCCTCTCCTGTTTCTGGCATGTTGTTGCCATGGCACCTTCTCTTGCCCAGCCCTTTGCAAATGCTACATATCCCCAAGAAAAACAGAGGTGGTCTGTAATGAAGTCCCCCTCACCCAGTTCCCCTCCTACGGTCTTCCTAGCAACACCACCTCCCTCACCATCCAGTTCACCAACATCAGCTCCATCTCAGAACAGCACCTGAGAGCTACACCCCTTCTACAGGAGCTCTACCTGTACAACAACAACCTGAGCACCCTTCCCTCAGACCTCTTCAGGGGTGTCCCTCAACTGTTCTCGGTGGCTCTCTCGGATAACACATTGGATCAGCTTCCCGCCAATGTCTTCAGCCACGCTCCGCTGCGTGACTTGGTGCTGAAGAACAACCTGATCAGCGGTGTGGATGCTGATTGGCTCCCTGACAACAGTAACCTCACCTGGCTGGACCTGTCAGGGAACCACTTGACGGCCGTACCCACAGCCCTGTTCCAGAAACTACGCCACCTGAAGAACCTTGACCTCTCCCATAACCGCCTGGAGAAGCTCCCGCCAAATTCGTTACACCCTCTGACCAAACTGGAGAGGCTGACGCTGGAGGGGAATAAACTCAGCACCCTGGACGTGTCTACCTTCAGTAACAACCTCAACCTGACACACCTGTTTCTTCTGGAGAACCGGCTTGGACAACTGCCCCCAACCCTGTTCCATGGCCTCCCGAACCTGGCGCACCTGAGTCTGAATGATAACCTGCTGAGCCACATCCCTCCTGGTCTGCTGGACCAGCTTCACTCCATTGATGAGCAGGGGTTGGACCTCACGGTGAACCCCTGGGTATGCGATGGCAAGGTGGAGTACCTGTGGAGGTGGCTGCAGAAGAACCAGAAAAAAGTATTCCTGGCCGATGACATCAGGTGTGCCAGCCCTGAGTCTCTGAAGCAACGGTCAGTGATGTCGCTAACTGACAGTGAGCTAGGACTCTGATCCATCAAACCTTTTTCACTCAGGTTACTGTGATAATTCATAATCTATCTCAAACTGTGGTCTATTGAACTCCTATCTCAAATGAATCTAAGGTAATGTTGGTCTATTGCATGTTGTGTATTTTCATCATAATTATACACACATCCACGTAAATAAAAAAGTGACCTGAATTGGAATTTTAAATGAATTATCTTGATGTCCTATCCTTGCTTTCTAGCACCTTACAGTCTGTCAGAGAGGGGTATAAATACCCCGCCAACTGGCCCCACGTCTTGACTGAATAATATGCCTTTAAGTAATTATGTATTAAGTAAAATTGTGGTAAAAGTAGTCAGATGTTAAAGGCTTAAACACGTGCTGATATTAATCTCTGAACATAACTGAAGGAAATGCAAACAACAGGCCACCGCAGTCTCTTTGTACACATCAAAGATTTATATTTCACCTGTAAAAAATGACAAAAATAGCTGTAATTCAACTGCTAATGTACATGGTATTTTGTCGTTGTTGTGTAGAGTGCCCATGTCATGTTTTCAACTACCCCAAAAATAGTTACAGCAAAAGAAATAAGCGTATGATGAATGACTAAGAATGGAAATTCCCCAGTTGCCCAGGTTTCTATTTCTTTGTTTACCTTATGCAATAAATCCACAAAAACAGGTTGTGGACTTTATCTAAACACACTCATTATTTACTCTGTCTGGTGCATAGCCTGACCCACACAAACACACACACACACATTTCATATAAGGAGCATTGAAATAGTCGTAAGAGCAGATGAAACAAGCAAGCCAATGAAGGCAACAAAACACGAATGACAGCAAGACTTCAGGTAAGGACTTTGATTTAATTACTGTGTCTGAATCCTCTTGACAAACAATATTTTTATCTGTATTGGGAAAAAACTACAACTCAAATGATTTGTTATGTATTATTTATGGCTTATGACTTATATCGAACATTGAAAGATACCGATCATAATAGTATCATCCATTAAAAAAAACTGCATGTATAATGGACTTGATGTTACAGAGCATTAAGGAATTCCTTATGATTTACGAGTCACCTATGTCTTTTGCGTTAACATACACTTCTGCAAATATTAAATCATGTATGTTTTGAGGCCCAACTATCTCTTTGTTTCACAGTTTTAAAAAGATGAGCACCTGGTTCCTCCTTTCTCTGTGTGCGCTAACCTGTTGTTGCGGCCGCAGAAATGGCGCCCTCTCTTGCCCAGACACGTGCACCTGCCATTTCTCTTCCAGCGACACCACGGTGGTCTGCAGTGAAGCCTCCCTCTCCCAGTTCCCCTCCGATGGTCTCCCAGGCAACACCACCTCCTTGTCCATCCAATCCACCAACCTCAGCACGATTACTGCCAACCACTTACAGGCCACGCCCCTTCTGAAAGAGATCCAACTATATTACAACAACCTGAGCACACTTCCTTCACATCTCCTCAGAGCTGTTCCTCACCTGCACACGTTGGATCTCACAGGGAACCACCTGCACTTCCTGCCACCATATGTCTTCAGCCACGCTCCGCTGCATAACCTGGTGCTGAAGAACAACCTGATCAGCGGTGTGGATGCTGATTGGCTCCCTGACAACAGTAACCTCACCTGGCTGGACCTGTCAGGGAACCGTTTGACGGCCGTACCCACAGCCCTGTTCCAGAAACTACGCCACCTGAAGAACCTTGACCTCTCCCATAACCACCTGGAGAAGCTCCTGGCGGGGGCCCTGAATCCTCTGAGCAGCCTCGAGAGGCTCAACCTGGAGGGGAACCAACTCAGCGCTCTGGACCCATCCGCCTTTAGGAACACCCCAAACCTGACGCACCTTTTCCTCCAGGAGAACCAACTGGAGAGGCTTCCCCCGACTCTCCTCCAGGGGCTCCATCGCCTCGATTTCCTGTTTCTCAACTTCAACCGGCTTGGTCACATCTCCAACACCCTGCTGGAGCAGCTCTCCTCCCCACGGACAAGCAACCATCTTTGGGTGGCCTTCAGCCAGAACCCCTGGGTGTGTGATAAGAAGGTGGAGGACCTGTGGAGGTGGCTGCAGAAGAATCAGAAGAAAGCTTTCCCGGCCGATGACATCAGGTGTGCCAGCCCTGAGTCTCTGAAGGAACGATCAGTTATGTCACTAACTGACAGTGAGCTAGGACTCTGATTTATTTGATATTTTTCACTTAAACAATAAGACAGTGGGGAGGTGTCTCAGTATGACCCAGGGGAGTGTTCTTTCTGGAGAAGGTGAAATGTGCCAGCTCTGGTTGTTAAGGACAAGCGGTTGTGTCTCTGACAAAGAAAGAGCTAGGCCTCAAAACTGACAAATAAAACAGGCCCACTCTTCAGGTAACAACTGCAAATTATTCTGTGTTTTGATTGGCTAAAAGGTCTCTCTCTGTATGTATGTATGTATGTATGTATGTATACACACACACACATTTGAGACAAACACCTCTTGCATTTCAATTAAGGCTTCTGTATATTTGTGGATTCCCTTAGGACGGTCTTATAAGATCCACTGGCACTAGGTGGCATCATATTCAATGTTTTTGCACGATAAACTCCCCAGTAGACTATTGAGTGACCTGTCCTGAACAGTTGTTATAATGTATAATACATGGTTGACAACAACTATGCATGAATAGAAAATGGACACCTTTGTGACAGGATGTCTTTGTGACAGCTACTTTTCTACAGGTCAATCAGCCTGGTGGATCTAGGCTCTGGTGGTGGTAATACTAATATAGCCTCTGTAAAGGCAGTCAATGTTGTTCTCCTCCTCAAACGAGGAGGAGCATGGATAGGACCAAGATGCGGATTGAGGGAAATAAGCCATCTTTTAATGAAAACAGCAAACAAGACACTACAAAACAACAAACGTGACTAACCTTCAACCGTCCATGTGTGGACACAGGAACAAATACCCACAAAACCCCAGTGAAACCCTGGCTGCCTTAGTATGACTCTCAATTAGAGACAAACGATACACACCTGTCTCTAATTGAGAATCATACCAGGCCGAACACAAAAACCAACCTAGAAATACAAAACATAGACTGCCCACCCAAAACACACGCCCTGACCATAAACACATACAAAAACAACATAAAACAGGTCAGGACCGTTACAGAACCCCCCCCTCAAGGTGCGAACGCCGGGCGCACCAGCACAAAGTCCAGGGGAGGGTCTGGGTGGGCAGTTGACCACGGTGGTGGCTCAGGCTCTGGACGCTGTCCCCACACCACCATAGTCACTCCCCGCTTCTGTCTTCCCCTCCCAATGACCACCCTAAAACTAACATCCCCTAAATGAACGGCCAGCACCGGGAGAAGGGGCAGCACCGGGAGAAGGGGCAGCACCGGGACAAGGGGCAGCACCGGGACAAGGGGCAGCACCGGGACAAGGGGCAGCACCGGGACAAGGGGCAGCACCGGGACAAGGGGCAGCACCGGGACAAGGGGCAGCACCGGGACAAGGGGCAGCACCGGGACAAGGGGCAGCACCGGGACAAGGGGCAGCACCGGGACAAGGGGCAGCACCGGGACAAGGGGCAGCACCGGGACAAGGGGCAGCACCGGGACAAGGGGCAGCACCGGGACAAGGGGCAGCACCGGGACAAGGGGCAGCACCGGGACAAGGGGCAGCACCGGGACAAGGGGCAGCACCGGGACAAGGGGCAGCACCGGGACAAGGGGCAGCAGGTCCTGGCTGAGGGACTCCGGCAGGTCCTGGCTGAGGGACTCCGGCAGGTCCTGGCTGAGGGACTCCGGCAGGTCCTGGCTGAGGGACTCCGGCAGGTCCTGGCTGAGGGACTCCGGCAGGTCCTGGCTGAGGGACTCCGGCAGGTCCTGGCTGAGGGACTCCGGCAGGTCCTGGCTGAGGGACTCCGGCAGGTCCTGGCTGAGGGACTCCGGCAGGTCCTGGCTGAGGGACTCCGGCAGGTCCTGGCTGAGGGACTCCGGCAGGTCCTGGCTGAGGGACTCCGGCAGGTCCTGGCTGAGGGACTCCGGCAGGTCCTGGCTGAGGGACTCCGGCAGGTCCTGGCTGAGGGACTCCGGCAGGTCCTGGCTGAGGGACTCCGGCAGGTCCTGGCTGAGGGACTCCGGCAGGTCCTGGCTGAGGGACTCCGGCAGGTCCTGGCTGAGGGACTCCGGCAGGTCCTGGCTGAGGGACTCCGGCAGGTCCTGGCTGAGGGACTCCGGCAGGTCCTGGCTGAGGGACTCCGGCAGGTCCTGGCTGAGGGACTCCGGCAGGTCCTGGCTGAGGGACTCCGGCAGGTCCTGGCTGAGGGACTCCGGCAGGTCCTGGCTGGACGGCTCTGGCAGGTCATGGCAGGACGGCTCTGGCAGGTCATGGCAGGACGGCTCTGGCAGGTCATGGCAGGACGGCTCTGGCTGGTCATGGCAGGACGGCTCTGGCTGGTCATGGCAGGACGGCTCTGGCTGGTCATGGCAGGACGGCTCTGGCGCTAGGCAGACGGCAGACTCTGGCCGGCTGAGACGCACTATAGGCCTGGTGCGTGGTACCGGAACTGGAGGTACCGGGCTGAGGGCACGCACCTCAGGGCGAGTGCGGGGAATAAGAACTGGGCACACTGGACTCTCGTGGCGCACTCTAGGCCTGGTGCGTGGTACCGGAACTGGAGGTACCGGGCTGGAGACACGCACCATAGGGAGAGTGCGTGGAAGAGGAACAGGGCTCTGGAGATGCACTGGAAGCCTGGTGCGTGGTGTAGGCACTGGTGGTACTGAGCTGGGGTGGGAAGGTGGCGCCGGATATACCGGACCGTGAAGGAGGACACGTGCTCTTGAGCACCGAGCCTCCCCAACCTTACCAGGTTGAATGGTCCCCGTAGCCCTGCCAGTGCGGCGAGGTGGAATAGCCCGCACTGGGCTATGCAGGCGAACCGGGGACACCACCTGTAAGGCTGGTGCCATGTACGCCGGCCCGAGGAGACGTACTGGAGACCAGATACGTTGGGCCGGCTTCATGGCACTCGGCTCGATGCCCAACCTAGCCCTCCCAGTGCGGCAAGGTGGAATAGCCCGCACTGGGCTAAGCACGCGTACTGGGGACACCGTGCGCTTTACCGCATAACACGGTGTCTGACCAGTACGACGCCCTCTTACTCCACGGCAAGCCCGGGGAGTTGGCTCAGGTATCCAACCCGGCTTCGCCACACTCCCCTTTAGCCCCCCCCCCCCCAAGAAATTTTTGGGTGAGCCTCTCGGGCTTCCAGCCTCTCCGCCTTGCTTTTGCCTCATAAAACCTCCTCTCCGCTTTTGCTGCCTCCAGCTCCGCCTTGGGGCGGCGACACTCCTCTGGCTCTGCCCAGGGTCCTTCTCCGTCCAGAATCTCCTCCCAAGTCCATTCCTCTTTTCCCCATTGCTGTAGTTCCTTTTCTCTCTCCTCAATCCGCTTGGTCCTGTTGTGGTGGGTGTTTCTGTAAAGGCAGTCAATGTTGTTCTCCTCCTCAAACGAGGAGGAGCATGGATAGGACCAAGATGCGGATTGAGGGAAATAAGCCATCTTTTAATGAAAACAGCAAACAAGACACTACAAAACAACAAACGTGACTAACCTTCAACCGTCCATGTGTGGACACAGGAACAAATACCCACAAAACCCCAGTGAAACCCTGGCTGCCTTAGTATGACTCTCAATTAGAGACAAACGATACACACCTGTCTCTAATTGAGAATCATACCAGGCCGAACACAAAAACCAACCTAGAAATACAAAACATAGACTGCCCACCCAAAACACACGCCCTGACCATAAACACATACAAAAACAACATAAAACAGGTCAGGACCGTTACAGCCTCATTATGTTCAGAACTTCATGGTTTCCCCTCTCTGCAGTGTCTCACTTTGATATGCACTTCATTCTTCTTCTCCTGTTTTTTAATGGCATTGAAATCAATTTGGTGTGTGTGTGTGAGGGAGAGAGAGAGAAAAAAAATCTGTGAGTTTGTCCTCTGCAGATGTGGCACAGGCCTCTCTGTCCTCAGGAGGCCTTGATCACAGTAAGTGAGAGACACAATCATTTATGACTCTTGTAAAGCAGCACCCACGTCTCCAGAGGTGGTTACTTATGAAAATTAAACCCTGATCATAAATATTTGCTGAAGAGCGGAAGAAAACATATCTTCCTGAAACGGCAGCGGACGTCGGAGCGTTTTCCCCCGGCATCGTACGATAGAGTTGGATAGAGGGCGCCAAAGCCCGTTTTAACATGGACAGCGCAATTGAGGGCTTTAACCATTTTGAAGTAGCCAACAGGGTGGGACTTGCTATGGGTTAAAGAACGATTAAATAATTCCATCCAAGTCAGCAGGAGGTGTCAGCCAATGAATTATACTCCTGGGCAAACATTCCACAATTAAATCACCAACTTTGACTTGTTCCGACTATACACACTCCAGCACAGTAGGTGGTGGTACGCACCTATGTACTGCCAAGACAATCATAGGAGAAGAAATTGACCACTTTAAAAGAGAAAAAGCCCTCAATAGCTGGAGGCATCAGACAAAGACAAAGATTGCAAAGATAAGAGATCTCAAGTGCATCTTTATGCGTCCTACTCATCCTCGCTCGTCCTGCCCGGCGAACAGGTGACCTTTCTCTCTGATCAGGATGGACGAGACAGAGTGTCTGCTCTGGCATCGCGCCGCACTGTAATGACTGACTGATAGTGATTTAAAAAAGGTTATTGGCAGGGCTTTTTAAAGGTTATTGGCAGGGCTTTTACAGTGTTATTAACAGGGCCTTTAAAAGGTTATTAACAGGGCTTTTAAAAGATTATTGGCATGGCTTTTTAAAGATTATTGGCATGGCTTTTTAAAAGTTATTGGCAGGGCTTTTACAGTGTTATTAACAGGGCCTTTAAAAGGTTATTGGCAGGGCTTTTAAAAGGTTATTAACAGGGCTTTTGAAAGGTTATTGGCAGGGTTTTAAAATGTTATTGGCGGGGCTTTTAAAATGTTATTGGCGGGGCTTTTAAAAGATTATTGGCATGGCTTTTTAAAGGTTATTGGCAGGGCTTTTACAGTGTTATTAACAGAGCCTTTAAAAGGTTATTGGCAGGGCTTTTAAAAGGTTATTAACAGGGCTTTTGAAAGGTTATTGGCAGGGTTTTAAAATGTTATTGGCGGGGCTTTTAAAATGTTATTGGCAGGGCTTTTCATGCACTTGTAAATAGTTTTGGCCATCTTGATTTTACGCCAAACAAACATGGTTCATTACAAGATGAAGAGTTAAAATGTAATTCATTTTCCAAATGAGGGTGATATGAGTATGACTAGTAAGTGCTCAATAACTCTGCCTTATAAAATAAATACAAATAATAACTTCATATTCTACATTTGAAAAACTGAAATGTATTTTTTTTTATGAAACGTATTGCCAACCTAAATATTTCAGTCAAAATCATTTGGATAGAGAATGGCATCTCAATAAAATGCTGTGAACGCTATAGTGCTTTGTAGTAATTGACTGAAAACAAGTTGTGGCTAAAAATGCTTTATGGAATTGCTGTGATTTACAGTGTTTGATTGATATACACCCCATCATGATTCACAGCACCTGATTGAAGAGGTTGTCATCTTCCATCTCTGAACTACAGTGCCTTATATAAATACTCTCTCCACTAAGGTCTTGTCTGAATCCTGGCACCTTTTTGAATACATGTGCCATTGTGGTAAAGCAATGATCATGGCTCACAACTACGGGCCTTAACGCTGCTGTTACGAGAGCAGTGTAAGGTCAATTCTATTTCAATTCAGCCAATTCAGAAAGTTCAGAAAAACTCAGAAAAACTGAAATTCCCTCCAAACATGTGATGGTTTTTTTTACATAGAAATTTGGGAATTGGAATTTAAATTTAATTCCTGAACTGACTAAATTTAAATGGAATTTATCCCAATCCTGTAAGACACAAATACTATTGTTTGATCTAAAGGGCCAAACTGATCCTACTGTAGATCAGCATTCATTCAGACTCTTTCTGCATACAGCCCAGGAGGAAGCCTCCCAAATGGCATCCTATTCCCTACATAGTGCCCTACTTTTGATCAGAGCCATATTGGCCCTAGTAAAAAGTAGTGCACTATAAAGGGAATAGGGTGCAATTTGGGAAAGGAAAACAGTATTGTTTCCCACTATAATTTTTTTTTTAAATTGAACTAGTAAGAACAAGTTATTATATACAATGATGGCCTATCAATGTACTGTAGACTTAATTTTTCTGTACTCAAAGTTTTGACACGTTTATTTTCAATAGACCCCACATGTCGGATTTCTTATGTCAGCGCCCTTGAAATCCCACAGTTCATGGTCATTTTATTTGTTGTAGATGTTCAAAGCTCTATCAAAAGTGAGAGGAGGTAGCGACGTGCTCATTAAATACCTACCTGCAGCCCCCCCCCCCCCCCCCCCCCCCCCACACACACACACACACACCCACACACACAGATAGAGAGAGCAGGTTTAAAGGCGCTACATGGTCAATCTGCCATCTGCATTGGCCGTGCAGCACTTAAGGTGATACGGCTGCGCAGCAAGGGAATTCATACTTCTTGCGCTTCGCGGAACAGAGCAGAGTTGTTGTGAAGGAAGTTGTCAAGGAAGTGAGTTTGTGTTTATACAGGACCATCCACCCCCACCTACCGTCCACAAATAATGTCAATGTAGAGCTATACCTCCTCACTGTTACAAGATGTGGCCTCTGGGCGCCTCTGGAGGCTACGCAATTGCGTCACACCCTCAATATGTAGCGTCTGACTACATTTTCAGATCAAGCATAAATTTACTTTAAGGGTGAACCTACTCATCATACCTCAATGATAGCATGCAGGTGTAGGATCTTAATTTGCTAAAGCATGAAAATAGTCCTGTAACAATCGGCTATGTGGATTATAATTAATGGACATTGCTGTCTGACTCAGGGTTGGGGTCAATTCTGTTTTCAATTCAGACAGTGAATGGGGCCGATTCATACTTAGGAAATGTACACATTTCCTACACACACCTTTCCTACACAGTACTCAGTATTTTCTATTCAGATTTAATTTATTCAGTCACCAGCTCTGCAGGTGTGGCTACTTTGCGCACTCTGAATACATTTCATTCAACAGTTGAAACCCTCCCACTTGTCCTTTCAACAGATTTTGTCATTGAGTTTTCATTCAATAGGGTTTTCAGTACTGTACAGTATCTTAAGCCAGCCCTTAAAAATGGTGTACCTTTCAGTTAGAATTTTATCGACAGACTCACTAGAACATATTGAGAGAACTGGTTCAGAATATTAGGGATATATTTTAATTGTATTTCTTTAATTGAACCTTTATTTAACTAGGCAAGTCAGTTAAGAACAAATTCGTATTTACAATGACGGCCTACCCCGGCCAAACCCGGATGACTCTGGGCCAATTGTGCGCCACCCAATCACGGCCAGTTGTGATAGAGCCTGGAATTGAATCAGGGTCTGTAGTGACGCCTCGAGCACTGAGCTGTAGTGCCTTAGACCGCTGCACCAGTCGGGAGCCATCTAAATATATGCATATTTGTCTCCAGTTCAGCACCAGTTCTAGATTATATAGGTTTAGGAAAGTATTTATAAATAATTTTTAAAAAACAGGTTTGGAGCGTCTTTATGCATGACAGAAAGAAAACGGTGAAAAGGATGAATGTAAATAAAAAATGTAAAAAAGTAATACATTTTTTATTTCAACTTTATTTAACCAGGTTGGTCAGTTGAGAACAAGTTCTCATTTACAACTGCGACCTGGTCAAGATAAAGCAAAGCAGTGCGACACAAACAACATAGTTACACATGGAATAAACAAGCATACAGTCAATAACACAATAGAAAAAAAGTATATATACACAGTGTGTGCAAATGGCGTGAAGAGGTAAGGCAATAAATAGGCCATAGTAGCAAAGTAATTTCAATTTAGCAGATTAACTCTGCAGTGATAGATGAGCAGATGATTATGTGCAAGTAGTCATACTGGTGTGCAAAAGAGAAAAAAAGTAAATATAAACAATATGGGGATGAGGTAGGTAGATTGAATGGGCTATTTACAGATGGGCTGTGTCCAGCTGCAGTGATCGGTTAGCTGCTCAGATAGCTGATGTTTAAAGTTAGTGAGGGAGATATAAGTCTCCAACTTGCAATTCGTTTCAGTCATTGGCAGCAGAGAACTGGAATGAAAGGCGGCCAAAGGAGGTATTGGCTTTGAGGATGACCAGTGAGATATACCTGCTGGAACGCGTGCTAACGGGTGGGTGTTGATATCGTGACCAGTGAGCTGAGATAAGGCGGAGCTTGACCTAGCAAAGACTTATAGATGACCTGGAGCCAGTGGGTCTGGCGACGAAATGTAACGAGGTCACAGTGGTGGGTGGTATATGGGGCTTTGGTGACAAAACGGATGGCACTGTGACAGACTGCATCCAGTTTGCTAAGTAGAGTGTTGGAGGCTATTTTGTAAATTACATCGCCGAAGTCGAGGATCGGCAGGATAGTCAGTTTTACGAGGGTATGTTTGGTGGTGTGAGTGAAGGAGGCTTTGTTGCGAAATAGGACGCCGATTCTATATTTCATTTTGGATTGGAGATGTTTAATATGAGTCTGGAAGGAGAGTTTACAGTCTAGCCAACCACCTAGGTATTTGTAGTTGTCCACATATTCTAAGTCAGAACCGTACAGAGTAGTGATACTAGTCGGGCGGGCAGGTGCAGGCAGCGATCGGTTGAAAAGCATGAATTTAGTTTTACTGGCGTTTAAGAGCAGTTGGAGGCCACGGAAGGAGTGTTGTATGGCATTGAAGCTCGTTTGGAGGTTTGTTAACACTGTGTCCAAAGAAGGGCCAGATGTATACAGAATGATGTCGTCTACGTAGAGGTGGATCAGGGAATCACCCGCAGCAAGAGCGACATCGTTGATATATACAGAGAAAAGAGTCGGCCTGAGAATTGAACCCTGTGGTACCCCCATAGACTGCCAGAGGTCCGGACAACAGGCCCTCCGATTTGACACACTGAACTCTATCTGAGAAGTAGTTGGTGAACCAGGCAAGGCAATCATTTGAGAAACCAAGGCTGTTGAGTCTGCCGATAAGAATACAGTGATTGACAGAGTCGAAAGCCTTGGCCGGGTCGATGAAGACGGCTGCACAGTACTGTCTTTTATTGATGGCTGTTATGATATCGTTTAATACCTTGAGCGTGGCTGAGGTGCACCCGTGACCAGCTCGGAAACCGGATTACACAGTGGATAAGGTACGGTGGGATTCGAAATGGTCAGTGATCTGTTTATTAACTTGGCTTCGAAGACTTTAGAAAGGCAGGGCAGGATGGATATAGGTCTATAATAGTTTGGGTCTAGAGTGTCACCCCCTTTGAAGAGGGGGATGACCGCGGCAGCTTTCCAATCTTTAGAGATCTCGGACGATACGAAAGAGAGTGTCACGTTCCTGACCTGTTTTCTGTTGTTTTGTATGTGTGTGATGGTCAGGGCGTGAGTTTTGGGTGGGCAGTCTATGTTTTCTGTTTCTATGTTGGTTTTGGGTTGCCTGGTATGGCTCTTAATTAGAGGCAGGTGTTTTGCGTTTTCCTCTAATTGAGAGTCATATTAAGGTAGGTTGTTCTCACTGTTTGTTTGTGGGTGATTGTCGCTGTGTCTGTGTTTATTGCACCACACGGTACTGTCTCGTCTCGTCTCGGTCGTTCCTGTTCATGTGTTCTTCGTTTCATGTAAGTTCGTAGTTTAGGTCTGTCTAGTTCGTTTTGTTATTTTGTAAATTAGTCAAGTGTATTTCGTGTCTGTCTTCGTCTTGCATTAAAGCATTATGTATTCATCACCCGCTGCGCCTTGGTCTACTAACTCACCGAAAGACAGCCGTTACAGAGAGGTTGAACAGACTGGTAATAGGGATTGCAACAATGGCGGCGGATAATTTTAGAAAGAGAGGGTCCAGATTGTCTAGCCCAGCTGATTTGTACGGGTCCAGGTTTTGTAGCTCTTTCAGAACATCTGCTGTCTGGATTTGGGTGAAGGAGAAGCTGGGGAGGCTTGGGCAAGTAGCTGCGGGGTGGGCGAAGCTGTTAATTACATATAATTATAATAGGCAGAATAGTGTATAATAATAGCAGGCTATACCCTTGTCTTTTGCCTGCACCAACCATGGAACTGTGTGATGAAGCGGCCAAGTATTGCACCATGCGTCGGGTTCAAGCTGTTATGGCTTGATCTGCGCTCCACTCCATAACGATTTAATGAGCCGACGTCTTTAAAAAATATATAAATAATCAAATGTTACTAATGATCCTCCGCAAAAACCACACATCCGTGACAGCGTTTACAAAGGAAGCAACCCACTGTGCACACACTAGTTGAATCAGCGTTCATTTCAATGACATTACGTTGAACCAACGTCAAGTAGATATTGAATTGACGTCAGTGCCCAGCGGTAGATGAAGGTAAACGAAAAACAATGTAAATAAATGGAATGATAATGCAGACTATACCAACTGAAGGAAACTAACAGTAAATTGACAGTGTAATATGTGTGGTTATTAGGTCTACTGACGGTCGATAGTGATAGTGACTCATTTTTAACATGATAGAAATGGGAAACAGAGAAAGTCGGGGTAGCTTATAATAAAGACATTCGAGAGTGCCCATCCCTGAAAATTAAAAGTCTGTACATTAAAAATTCAGCACAATGGCAAAGCATTTAATAAACATTCCTGTGGGTAAGTTGATATGCTTCAGATTGTTGCCATATGACTGGTTTCACATGTCTCCAGCGATTATAAGGTAAACTAGATCTAAAACAAGTGTAATTTATATTTACAATCCCCTTCTGCAAACAGATTACTCATTTTTGATGTTAACACCAGCTCGTATCAAGTTGTATATTACAAGTGCATGGAGAATGGTGCTATTAAAAAATGAAGTAGATGCTTTTTCCACTTGGAACCGGTAGGTTCGCTAGACTTTATTCATGATGTTATTATTAGGGAATAAAGTCAATGTCGGAATACGGTGTATCTGTAGAAAACACCTTCATTTACTTGAGCTCCACCCCAAAGGAATAGAGGGTGAATAGTATGCTATTCTCCTGCTTAAGTTCAAGGTCAAAATAAGCATAGAGAGAAAAGTGCAAAAAAAGGGATTTTACGTTCCATTTACACACGCTTAACTCGGGTCAGAATTCCCCCCTAATTGATTGTTGGCATTTTCAGATCATTAAATGCTATTTCAACTTACTTCCTGGAATTGACTCAATTGAAAACTTGAATTGACCCTAGCCAACTTTGACTATCATCCAACTCTATTGCTCACACAAAACAAGAAAGTCTGAGTGCGAATGTTGGGACAGCTTAAATTGAGCACACTGTTGTTTTACATTTCTCTTAGAGACATGATGGAGAGCAGTACAGCCCAGGCATCCATCTCATTGACCTTGCAGAACTAAACGCAGCCAAAACAATCACCTGACGAGACAAGAGATGACAGACTAGGAATTTAACACCGGCCGCAACCAGGCAGTGACGTGCCTTGGCTAATGAGAGAGAGTAGTAGTGAGGGAAACTGGCAGGTTTCACCTTTCTGTTGAAGGACTTAACAGTAGTTCTGTTGGCCCCGAGCCTCTTTAGTCCCTCCTGTAGATCTGAGCGGTTTGGACAGGTGGAAGCTAGTTATAGAGTGGCTATAGTTATAGACTGGCAGGTCTCACTCTCACCCTTTGGCAGGCTGAAGTCTGCCTGCAATGGCGGAAATACTGGCTAACCTTTTCCTCCTCCCTGATCCTGTGCTATGCAATTAGACCACACACCTTCGTGCTGTGGCTTTTTGTTAAGATATCTTTGTCCTCTCACCTAAGCTGCCATCTAAATATATACTACACAGCAACACCTTCTCTGCCCTCTTACACTATAATTAAGTCTTATAAGTTCCAAAAAAAGAACATTTCAACTTCATTAGCTCTCATAGATAAGATGTGAGGGGACATATAAAGTGCATTTATAATCTCTTCTAAAGAGATGATTGGGGGGGGTGGGGCGTTGTGTGTGTGATTGGAAGAATTTTTCTGGCTCCGTCTATCCTGGTGGGATTTAACCTTTCGTCTATTACAGAGCGCTCAGCTGTTGTTGATACAGGTTTAGTGGGGTCCGGTTCTGGGCCCCTGACCAACGCGTCTACTGTTCGTCAACCCTGTTTGTTTTGAAGCATGAGCTTCAAAGAATCGGGAGACAGAGGGTCAAGGTGATGACAACAGAACAGGGTCAAGATGATGACGACAACAGAACAGGGTCAAGGTGATGACATCAGAACAGGGTCAAGGTGAGGACATCAGAACAGGGTCAAGATGACGACGACAACAGAACAGGGTCAAGGTGATGACAACAGAACAGGGTCAAGGTGATGACATCAGAACAGGGTCAAGATGATGACGACAACAGAACAGGGTCAAGGTGATGACAACAGAACAGGGTCAAGGTGATGACATCAGAACAGGGTCAAGGTGATGACAACAGAACAGGGTCAAGGTGATGACAACAGAACAGGGTCAAGGTGATGACATCAGAACAGGGTCAAGGTGATGACAACAGAACAGGGTCAAGATGATGACGACAACAGAACAGGGTCAAGGTGATGACAACAGAACAGGGTCAAGGTGATGACAACAGAACAGGGTCAAGGTGATGACATCAGAACAGGGTCAAGGTGATGACAACAGAACAGGGTCAAGGTGATGACATCAGAACAGGGTCAAGGTGATGACAACAGAACAGGGTCAAGGTGATGACAACAGAACAGGGTCAAGGTGATGACAACAGAACAGGGTCAAGGTGATGACAACAGAACAGGGTCAAGGTGATGACATCAGAACAGGGTCAAGGTGATGACAACAGAACAGGGTCAAGGTGATGACATCAGAACAGGGTCAAGGTGATGACAACAGAACAGGGTCAAGATGATGACATCAGAACAGGGTCAAGGTGAGGACATCAGAACAGGGTCAAGATGATGACGACAACAGAACAGGGTCAAGATGATGACGACAACAGAACAGGGTCAAGGTGATGACAACAGAACAGGGTCAAGGTGGTGGTAACAACAGAACAGGGTCAAGATGATGACAACAGAACAGGGTCAAGGTGGTGGTAACAACAGAACAGGGTCAAGGTGATGACAACAGAACAGGGTCAAGGTGGTGGTAACAACAGAACAGGGTCAAGGTGGTGGTAACAACAGAACAGGGTCAAGATGATGACAACAGAACAGGGTCAAGGTGATGACAACAGAACAGGGTCAAGGTGGTGGTGACAACAGAACAGGGTCAAGATGATGACATCAGAACAGGGTCAAGATGATGACAACAGAACAGGGTCAAGGTGATGACATCAGAACAGGGTCAAGGTGATGACAACAGAACAGGGTCAAGGTGATGACAACAGAACAGGGTCAAGGTGGTGGTAACAACAGAACAGGGTCAAGATGATGACATCAGAACAGGGTCAAGGTGATGACAACAGAACAGGGTCAAGGTGATGACAACAGAACAGGGTCAAGGTGATGACAACAGAACAGGGTCAAGATGATGACATCAGAACAGGGTCAAGATGATGACATCAGAACAGGGTCAAGATGATGACAACAGAACAGGGTCAAGGTGATGACATCAGAACAGGGTCAAGGTGATGACATCAGAACAGGGTCAAGATGATGACATCAGAACAGGGTCAAGGTGATGACAACAGAACAGGGTCAAGGTGGTGGTAACAACAGAACAGGGTCAAGGTGATGACAACAGAACAGGGTCAAGATGATGACATCAGAACAGGGTCAAGGTGGTGGTAACAACAGAACAGGGTCAAGGTGATGACATCAGAACAGGGTCAAGATGATGACATCAGAACAGGGTCAAGATGATGACAACAGAACAGGGTCAAGATGATGACAACAGAACAGGGTCAAGATGATGACAACAGAACAGGGTCAAGGTGATGACATCAGAACAGGGTCAAGATGATGACATCAGAACAGGGTCAAGGTGAGGACATCAGAACAGGGTCAAGATGATGACATCAGAACAGGGTCAAGGTGAGGACATCAGAACAGGGTCAAGATGATGACATCAGAACAGGGTCAAGGTGAGGACATCAGAACAGGGTCAAGGTGATGACATCAGAACAGGGTCAAGGTGATGACATCAGAACAGGGTCAAGGTGGTGGTAACAACAGAACAGGGTCAAGGTGGTGGTAACAACAGAACAGGGTCAAGGTGATGACAACAGAACAGGGTCAAGATGATGACATCAGAACAGGGTCAAGGTGAGGACATCAGAACAGGGTCAAGGTGATGACATCAGAACAGGGTCAAGGTGGTGGTAACAACAGAACAGGGTCAAGGTGGTGGTAACAACAGAACAGGGTCAAGGTGGTGGTAACAACAGAACAGGGTCAAGATGATGACATCAGAACAGGGTCAAGGTGAGGACATCAGAACAGGGTCAAGATGATGACATCAGAACAGGGTCAAGGTGATGACAACAGAACAGGGTCAAGATGATGACATCAGAACAGGGTCAAGGTGAGGACATCAGAACAGGGTCAAGATGATGACGACAACAGAACAGGGTCAAGATGATGACGACAACAGAACAGGGTCAAGGTGATGACATCAGAACAGGGTCAAGGTGATGACAACAGAACAGGGTCAAGATGATGACAACAGAACAGGGTCAAGGTGATGACATCAGAACAGGGTCAAGGTGATGACAATAGAACAGGGTCAAGATGATGACAACAGAACAGGGTCAAGGTGATGACATCAGAACAGGGTCAAGGTGATGACAACAGAACAGGGTCAAGATGATGACAACAGAACAGGGTCAAGGTGATGACAACAGAACAGGGTCAAGATGATGACAACAGAACAGGGTCAAGGTGATGACATCAGAACAGGGTCAAGGTGATGACAACAGAACAGGGTCAAGATGATGACAACAGAACAGGGTCAAGGTGATGACATCAGAACAGGGTCAAGGTGATGACAACAGAACAGGGTCAAGATGATGACAACAGAACAGGGTCAAGGTGATGACAACAGAACAGGGTCAAGATGATGACAACAGAACAGGGTCAAGGTGATGACATCAGAACAGGGTCAAGGTGATGACAACAGAACAGGGTCAAGATGATGACAACAGAACAGGGTCAAGGTGATGACATCAGAACAGGGTCAAGGTGATGACAACAAAGTGTCACAGATGGTAAGGTTGTTAGGAACTTACTAAATGGCCTTGGAGTGTCCGAGAGGTTTGGACTTACCTGGGATGCCCCCCAATGGACAGGAATTCAGACAGGAATTCGGGAATGGGAATTCATCATGCGCTGTATAGTAAGTACTTGCTTACTCAACGTACAGATTCATGTACAGTATTTACATCTATGCCTGTAGACTGAAGCACTTCATCCATCTGAATTGGCAACTTTAGGTCCATCCGTCCATGTATATTTGTGCTTGTTTTATTGCTATTTGCACAGTATTTCCATCAACATCGCACAAGTGGGAGTGTTACATTACCCCAAGGTATTAGTCTAGGCGCGTTCATTGTCATTATGCAGACTTTGCTGTCACATAATGATTCATGGTAAATGCATATCTGAGTAAATCTAACGTGTGAAATAAATACTAAGCCCCAGAGGAACCATGGGCCTATGCTTAATGAAACAGTCACTCAATAATGTTTATTGTTTTTTTACTTCAACCCCAAATCCTTTGCGATCATTGGACGAGACCACTTGAGAAGAAGGTTGTTCCGGTTCATAAAATATAATTGTCTCTCGCGATGAGAAAATCAGTCGTGGAGGGAATCACCAGCAACTTGCCTGAAGCAGTTCTATCTATCTCTATGGTCTCAACCTCATGTGAAACCACTTCTTTTTTATTTTGTTTTACCTTTATTTAACTAGACAAGTCCGTTAAGAACAAATTCTTATTTACAATGACGGCCTAGGAACAGTGGGTTAACTGCCTTGTTCAGGGGCAGACGGACAGATTTTTACCTTGTCAGCTCGGGGATTCGATCTAGCAACCTTTTAGGTTACTGGCCCAACGCTTTAACAACTAGGCTACCTGCCACCCCTATCTATCTCTATGGTCTCGACCTCTTGTGAAGTCACTTCCATCTATCTCTATGTTCTCGACCTCTTGTGAAACCACTTCTATCTATCTCTATGGTCTCAGCCTCTTGTGAAACCACCTCTATCTATCTCTATGTTCTTGGCCTCTTGTGAAGCCACTTCTATCTATCTCTATGGTCTCAGCCTCTTGTGAAACCACTTCTATCTATCTCTATGTTCTTGGCCTCTTGTGAAGCCACTTCTATCTATCTCTATGGTCTCAGCCTCTTGTGAAGCCACTTCTATATATCTCTATGGTCTCGACCTCTTGTGAAGCCACTTCTATCTATCTCTATGGTCTCAGCCTCTTGTGAAGCCACTTCTATCTATCTCTATGTTCTTGGCCTCTTGTGAAGCCACTTCTATCTATCTCTATGGTCTCAGCCTCTTGTGAAACCACTTCTATCTATCTCTATGTTCTTGGCCTCTTGTGAAGCCACTTCTATCTATCTCTATGGTCTCAGCCTCTTGTGAAACCACTTCTATCTATCTCTATGTTCTTGGCCTCTTGTGAAGCCACTTCTATCTATCTCTATGGTCTCGGCCTCTTGTAAAGTCACTTCTATATATCTCTATGGTCTCAACCTCTTGTGAAACAAGAGGCTCGTCTGTCTCGTCTGTCTCTTGCACCTGGCTCGTCTGTCAGTAACTGGCACGGACTGAGACACTGCTAGAGAGGGTAAAGTGCCTCAGAGAGATGGGGGGGAGGGTGTGTGGGTATTCACGGTCTTGTCATGTGCCCAGTAATTTAATTTGGTCAGACGTTCATTTTCGTAGGCTGTCCACAAGAGATTATTTGACCAGCAATTAATGTAATTTGCATCATTGGTAGAAGATTAACCTGGGTCTGGGGAACCATCCCTCCAAGCAGTTCACCCTAGGCCTGCTCATAGCCAAGCCATTGCCATATGGCTTGGCCTGTTTAACCTTCAACCAGAGGGTGTGCGATTCTATTATAACGTCCTTCAGCTAGCATTTATTGCTATTCGCCTTCACACACCAACCACTGTTCTCTCCTCCTCCTGCACTGTTGTCCGGGAAACACGTTTCCCCAGGGCCGGGAGCAAAGACGTGGCATCACGCCATGTTCCCATTAGCTCTATCATCTTCAATGCTGCTAAAAGGTTATTGTGTGCATGCAATCATAAAGTTTTAACGAGCCCTATAAGAAAATACATCAAGAGATTTATATTCTTTATATTCTCTCTCCGTGTTAATTACAGAAAGAGGTTTTAATTGTTATGGGCCCTAATTATATTGATTGATTTATATCTGATGAAGATTTTGCATTTAGTCTAATTTCTGTGGCCCCTTGGGTTTAATCAGCTGTTGATGTTGTTGGAAATTATAGTATATAAGCTATAGGCCTGGGTAAATGAGTGTCACAATTCCAGTAGTGGCGATAAAGGAGTCAGGCGCAGAGAGCAGGGTAGTAAGTAGCAAGTGGATTTAATATTTCCAAAAAGATATATCACGAGACGGCTACGCCACACATCCAAAGGCGCGTCAAGTACAGTCCAAAACAAACAGGACAAAATCCACAGGGAACAGACACCACAAACAGAAAAACAAGCCCGCACAAAAGTCGGCGGGCCAACTGGGTTTAAATAGCCCACAATGAACCTAAACACAAAACAGGTGCAACCAATCAGACACAACTAAATGAAACAGAAAAGGGGATCGGTGGCAGCTAGTAGGCCGGAGACGACGACCGCCGAGCGCCGCCCGAACGGGAAGAGGCACCATCTTCGGCGGGATTCGTAACAATGAGTCATTCCTTATCATTCTTCGTGAAATGGAATTGTGCTCGTTCTGTAGGCTACATGCCATCTGCGTCATATTGAACATTGGCACTGGTGCCCCATACAGTGCGTTTGAGGTGAAAATTTATATTTACTATATACAACGAAGGAGTGGCTTCATAAGAAGAATTTCAAGGTCCTGGAGTGGCCTAGCCAGTCTCCAGATCTCAACCCCATAGAAAATCTTTGGAGGGAGTTGAAAGTCCGTGTTGCCCAGCAACAGCCCCAAAACATCACTGCTCTAGAGGAGATCTGCATGGAGGAATGGGCCAAAATACCAGCAACAGTGTGTGAAAACCTTGTGAAGACTTACAGAAAACGTTTGACGTATAAAACGTCAAGGGTATATAACAAAGTATTGAGATAAACTTTTGTTATTGACCAAATACTTCTTTTCCACCATAATTTGCAAATAAATTCATTAAAAATCCTACAATGTGATTTTCTGGATTTTTTTCTTCTCATTTTGTCTGTCATAGTTGAAGTGTACCTATGATGAAAATTACAGGCCTCTCTCATCTTTTTAAGTGGGAGAACTTTCACAATTGGTAGCTGACTAAATACTTTTTTGCCCCACTGTATATATGAGAGAGAGAGAGAGAGAGAGAGAGAGAGAGAGAGAGAGAGAGAGAGAGAGAGAGAGAGAGAGAGAGAGAGAGAGAGAGAGAGAGAGAGAGAGAGAGAGAGAGAGAGAGAGAGAGAGAGAGAGAGAGAGAGAGAGAGAGAGAGAGAGAGAGAGAGAGAGAGAGAGAGAGATGAACACAATGTCCTGAGCAGAAGCCAGATTGGATTTCTAAAAAATGATCGTACAACAGACCACATTTACACCCTCCACACTCTAATTGATAAACAAGTTAAAGGCAAAATATACTCGTGTTTTGTAGATTTCAAGAAAGCATTTGATTCAATTTGGCACGAAGGTCTTTTTTATAAACTAATAGAAAGTGGTATTAGAGGGAAAACATCAGATTTTTATTAAATCAATGTAGACTAAAAACAAATGTGCGGTTAAAATTGGCAACAACCAAACAGAGTTCTTCTCTCAGGGGCGGGGAGTGAAACAGGGCTGCCCAATAAGTCCAACATTATTTAACATCTACATTAATGAATTGGCAAAAACATTAGAAGAATCGGCAGCACCTGGTATCACCCTACACAACACTGAAATCAAGTGTCTGCTGTACGCAGATGACCTGGTGCTGCTGTCTCCCACTAAAGAGGGGTTACAGCAGCACCTAGATCGTCTTCACAGGTTCTGTCAGACCTGGGCTCTGACCGTTAACCTAAAAAAAACAAATATAATGATATTCCAAAAAAGGTCCGGATATAGGAATGACAAATATAAATTCTATTTGGACACAGTTCTATTAGAACACCAAAAACTACACATATCTAGGACTAAATATCAGCAACACAGGTAGCTTTCACATGGCTGTGAATGAGCTGATAGACAAAGCAAGAAGAGCATTCTATGCCATTAAAAGGAACATCAAAATCGAAATTCCAATTAGAATCTGGCTCAAAATGTTTCAATCAGTTATAGAACCAATTGCTCTATATGGCAGTGAAGTATGGGGTCCACTCTCTAATAATGAATTTACTAAATGGGACAAACATCCAATTGAAATATTGCATGCACAGTTTTGCAAGACTGTATTGCAAGTACAAAGAAAAACTCCAAATAACACATGTAGGGCAGAATTGGACCAATACCCCCTCCTCATTCGAATAGAAAAAATAGCCATCAAATTTTACAACCATCTAAAAACAAGTGACCCCAAAACATTCCATCACACAGCTCTACAATGTCAAGAGATGAAACCAGAGAAGAGTCCCCTCAGCCAGCTGGTTCTGAGGCTCAGTTCACCAACCCAAACCAACCCCATAGAGCCTCAGGACAGCCCTCAGAAAATCTGGCCCAACCAAATCATCACAAAACAAAAAGAAAAATATATCACCTATTGGAAAGACACCACAAAAAATCAAAGTAAACTTCAATGCTATTTGGCTCTAAACAGACAGTACATGGTGGCAGACTATCTGACTATCTGACTAGGTACAGATTCAGTGAGCACAGTCTGGCTGTGCTCACTCTGCTCCAGGGGAGAGGTAGAGACAGAGCTGCATTTCCTATTACACTGTGACAAATACTCAGACCTAAGAGAATATTTCTTTCCCAAAATGATAATTCAATTCAAAGAATTTGAAACTATAAAAGATGAAGAAAAAATCTAATATTTATTGGGCGAAAAGCCAAAATGTGTCCTCCTGCCACAACCTGAGGGACAGCCAGTGAAAAGTGCAAAGTAATGTTGATAAATTTCCCGTTTTGTTTTGTCTTTCATACCAGGTCATGTGTCTTCTCAGTCATGGTGACACTGATCTACTACTGTTGCTTTAATGTATTGTTGTTCTGATTAATATTGTTGTTGTAGTTGTTGTTAATGGTAATCCCATGTCCACTACTACTATTATTATTGCTGTTGGTCCCACCATTTATTTATATATAAATTTTGTATATATTTATTGATTTTTATTTTTCGATATGTATACTTTGACAATGTAAGTAATAATGAGAGAGAGAGAAATTTCAGAAAAGTACAAAGTTGTGTCTAGTTGTTTTTCAGAAGTCATATCCATTTTAATCTTTTCGCTTGGAGAAAGGTCCGGTTTAATCTTTGTGATGATTTTTTTTTTTTTGCATTTTCACGGATCTCTATGAGTCAAGCTGCCTTCTGAGTGCACATATGCGTGCTTTTCAACTTTTCTGTTCAGGAAAAAAATATCAATGTTCTGAAAATTATAATGGTTTTGTAGACGGTTTCCATTCCTCCTAAATCTGCAATCATTTAGGAGATTACCTTACCCATTCCCCGCATCTGAAAATATCTCTCCCACCGGGTGGGGAATATGTCTCTTTGAGACTTTACCTTCCAGCATCCTTTTTCAAATGAATGCTACTACTGTCTATTTCATGCAGAATTCGATACCTCAACATCATTTACATACAGGGGCACGACTTTGGTTTTAGAAGTGGGGGGAACGACATCATTTTTATTTAAAATATCCAGTCAGATAAACACTCCCAACAGCCTACCCGACTGCTCGGAGGCATCCGCATGGTCCCAAAGCACACCATTCTCTCGTTTTGTATCACATTCCAATTATAAAACTGGAGGGGACAAAAATGCAATTTCAGAATGTGGGGGGGAAGGGGGGGGGGGGGGGACATGTCCCCCATCCCCAGTGAAAGTTGCGCCCCTGTTTACATATACCACATACCACCCTCGGTCTGCCCTTAGGCAATAGATATATTTCTAACTTTTATCCAGAGCTCAACTGTCACGATCGTGTGGCGGATTAACGGACCAAAATGCAGCAGTTGGAAAATAAGCCATCTTCTTTTATTTTAACACGAAGATGAACACGACACAAAAACACTTTAACAAAACAACAAAACAACAAAACGACCGTGAAGCTACAAACGTTGTGCACAAACATACAGGCTACTAACGTTCTTACATAGACAATTACCCACCACCAATGAGAGCCTATGGCTACCCTAAATAAGGCTCCCAATCAGAGACAACCGAAATCAGCTGTCTCTAATTGGGAACTCATTCAGGCAACCATAGACTCTCCTAGATAACTAACCACCATAGACAATGCTAAACATCTACACTCAACACAAAACCATATACTACACCCATTAACCCCTTTACCAAATAAACACCCAAAACAACAAAACATAAACATTCCCCATGTCACACCCTGACCTAACTAAAATAATAAAGAAAACCAATAATACTAAGGCCAGGGCGTGACATAACCCCCCCCTTGAGGCGCGAACTCCGGGCGCACCATACACAGTCTAGGGGAGGGTCTGGGTGGGCTTCCATCCACGGTGGCGGCTCCGGCTCTGGTCGCGGTCCCCACGTCACCACAGTACCTAAACACCTCCTAGGCTTCCTCCAAACGACCCCCCTCCACCTTAACCCCATTGCATTCAGGGGCAGTTCCGGACTAAGGGGCAGTACCAGGGTAAGAGGCAGTACCAGGGTCAGGGGCAGTACTAGGGTCAGGGACAGTACCAGGGTAAGGGGCAGCACCAGGGTAAGGGGCAGCACCAGGGTAAGGGGCAGCACCAGGGTAAGGGGCAGCTCCGGACTGAGGAATGGCAGCTCCGGACTGAGGGACTGCAGCTCCGGACTGAGGGACTGCAGCTCCGGACTGAGGGACTGCAGCTCCGGACTGAGGGACTGCAGCTCCGGACTGAGGGACTGCAGCTCCGGACTGAGGGACGGCCCATGGCTGGCTGACAGATCTGGCTGCTCATGGCTGGCTAACGGATCTGGCTGCTCATGGCTGGCTGACTGATCTGGCTGCTCATGGCTGGCTGACGGATCTGGCTGCTCATGGCTGGCTGACGGATCTGGCTGCTCATGGCTAGCTGACGGATCTGGCTGCTCATGGCTAGCTGACGGATCTGGCTGCTCATGGCTAGCTGACGGATCTGGCTGCTCATGGCTAGCTGACGGATCTGGCTGCTCATGGCTAGCTGACGGATCTGGCTGCTCATGGCTAGCTGACGGATCTGGCTGCTCATGGCTAACTGACGGATCTGGCTGCTCATGGCTAGCTGACGGATCTGGCTGCTCATGGCTGGCTGACGGATCTGGCTGCTCATGGCTGGCTGACGGATCTGGCTGCTCATGGCTGGCTGACTGATCTGGCAGATCCTGTCTGGTTGGCGGCTCTGGCAGATCCTGTCTGGTTGGCGGCTCTGGCAGATCCTGTCTGGTTGGCGGCTCTGGCAGATCCTGTCTGGTTGGCGGCTCTGGCAGATCCTGTCTGACGGACGGCTCTAGCGGCTCCTGTCTGGCTGGCGGCTCTAGCGGCTCCTGTCTGGCGGACGGCTCAGTGGGCTCATGGCAGACGGGCGGCTTTGCAGGCTCATGGCAGACGGGCGGCTTTGCAGGCTCATTGCAGACGGATGACTCAGATGGCGCTGGGGAGACGGATGGCTCAGATGGCGCTGGGGAGACGGATGGCTCAGATGGCGCTTGGCAGACGGGCAGTTCAGTCATTGCAGTGCAGACGGCAGACTCCTGCCGGCTGAGGCGCACTGTAGGCCTGGTGCGTGGTGCCGGGACTGGTGGCACCGGGCTGGGGACACGCATCTCAGGGCTAGTGCGGGGAGCAGCAACAGGACGCACAGGACTCTGGGGACACACAGGAGGCTTGGTGCGTGGTTTAGACACTGGTGGTAAAGGGCTGGAGACACGCACCATATAGCTAGTGCGTGGAGGAGGCACTGGTGGTACTGGGTTGGGGCGGGGAGGTGGCGCCGGAAATACCGGACCGTGCAGGCGTACTGGCTCCCTTGAACGCCGAGCCTGCCCAACCTTACCTGGTTCTATGCTCCCCGTCGCCTGACCAGTGCGGGGAGGTGGAATAACCCGCACCGGCCTATGTAGGCGAACCGGGGACACCATGCGTAAGGCTGGTGCCATGTACGCCGGCCCGAGGAGACGCACTGGTGACCAGATGCGTTGGGCCGGCTTCATGACATATGGCTCAACGCTCAGTCTAGCCCGGCCGATACGTGGAGCTGAAATGTACCGAACCGGGCTATGCACGCGTACAGGAGACACCGTGCGCTCTACTGTGTAACACGGTGTCTGCCCGTACTCTCGCTCTCCACGGTAAGTACAGGGAGTAGGCGCAGGTTTCCTACCTGACTTCGCCACACTCCCTTTAAGGCCCCCCCCAAGAAATTTTTGGGTTGTACTCACGGGCTTCCAGCCTTGTCTCCGTGCTGCCTCCTCATATCGCCTCCTCTCGGCTTTCGCTGCCTCCAGCTCTTCACGAGGGAGGCGATATTCTCCAGGTTGATCCCACGGCCCCTTACCATCCAGTATCTCCTCCCATGTCCAGAAATCCTTTGTGGGTAGGTCCTGTTGCCGCCTTCCATGCCGCTTGGTCCTATGGTGGGTAATTCTGTCACGATCGTGTGGCGGATTAACGGACCAAAATGCAGCAGTTGGAAAATAAGCCATCTTCTTTTATTTTAACACGAAGATGAACACGACACAAAAACACTTTAACAAAACAACAAAACAACAAAACGACCGTGAAGCTACAAACGTTGTGCACAAACATACAGGCTACTAACGTTCTTACATAGACAATTACCCACCACCAATGAGAGCCTATGGCTACCCTAAATAAGGCTCCCAATCAGAGACAACCGAAATCAGCTGTCTCTAATTGGGAACTCATTCAGGCAACCATAGACTCTCCTAGATAACTAACCACCATAGACAATGCTAAACATCTACACTCAACACAAAACCATATACTACACCCATTAACCCCTTTACCAAATAAACACCCAAAACAACAAAACATAAACATTCCCCATGTCACACCCTGACCTAACTAAAATAATAAAGAAAACCAATAATACTAAGGCCAGGGCGTGACATAACCCCCCCCTTGAGGCGCGAACTCCGGGCGCACCATACACAGTCTAGGGGAGGGTCTGGGTGGGCTTCCATCCACGGTGGCGGCTCCGGCTCTGGTCGCGGTCCCCACGTCACCACAGTACCTAAACACCTCCTAGGCTTCCTCCAAACGACCCCCCTCCACCTTAACCCCATTGCATTCAGGGGCAGTTCCGGACTAAGGGGCAGTACCAGGGTAAGAGGCAGTACCAGGGTCAGGGGCAGTACTAGGGTCAGGGACAGTACCAGGGTAAGGGGCAGCACCAGGGTAAGGGGCAGCACCAGGGTAAGGGGCAGCACCAGGGTAAGGGGCAGCTCCGGACTGAGGAATGGCAGCTCCGGACTGAGGGACTGCAGCTCCGGACTGAGGGACTGCATCTCCGGACTGAGGGACTGCAGCTCCGGACTGAGGGACTGCAGCTCCGGACTGAGGGACTGCAGCTCCGGACTGAGGGACGGCCCATGGCTGGCTGACAGATCTGGCTGCTCATGGCTGGCTAACGGATCTGGCTGCTCATGGCTGGCTGACTGATCTGGCTGCTCATGGCTGGCTGACGGATCTGGCTGCTCATGGCTGGCTGACGGATCTGGCTGCTCATGGCTAGCTGACGGATCTGGCTGCTCATGGCTAGCTGACGGATCTGGCTGCTCATGGCTAGCTGACGGATCTGGCTGCTCATGGCTAGCTGACGGATCTGGCTGCTCATGGCTAGCTGACGGATCTGGCTGCTCATGGCTAGCTGACGGATCTGGCTGCTCATGGCTAACTGACGGATCTGGCTGCTCATGGCTAGCTGACGGATCTGGCTGCTCATGGCTGGCTGACGGATCTGGCTGCTCATGGCTGGCTGACGGATCTGGCTGCTCATGGCTGGCTGACTGATCTGGCAGATCCTGTCTGGTTGGCGGCTCTGGCAGATCCTGTCTGGTTGGCGGCTCTGGCAGATCCTGTCTGGTTGGCGGCTCTGGCAGATCCTGTCTGGTTGGCGGCTCTGGCAGATCCTGTCTGGTTGGCGGCTCTGGCAGATCCTGTCTGACGGACGGCTCTAGCGGCTCCTGTCTGGCTGGCGGCTCTAGCGGCTCCTGTCTGGCGGACGGCTCAGTGGGCTCATGGCAGACGGGCGGCTTTGCAGGCTCATGGCAGACGGGCGGCTTTGCAGGCTCATTGCAGACGGATGACTCAGATGGCGCTGGGGAGACGGATGGCTCAGATGGCGCTGGGGAGACGGATGGCTCAGATGGCGCTTGGCAGACGGGCAGTTCAGTCATTGCAGTGCAGACGGCAGACTCCTGCCGGCTGAGGCGCACTGTAGGCCTGGTGCGTGGTGCCGGGACTGGTGGCACCGGGCTGGGGACACGCATCTCAGGGCTAGTGCGGGGAGCAGCAACAGGACGCACAGGACTCTGGGGACACACAGGAGGCTTGGTGCGTGGTTTAGACACTGGTGGTAAAGGGCTGGAGACACGCACCATATAGCTAGTGCGTGGAGGAGGCACTGGTGGTACTGGGTTGGGGCGGGGAGGTGGCGCCGGAAATACCGGACCGTGCAGGCGTACTGGCTCCCTTGAACGCCGAGCCTGCCCAACCTTACCTGGTTCTATGCTCCCCGTCGCCTGACCAGTGCGGGGAGGTGGAATAACCCGCACCGGCCTATGTAGGCGAACCGGGGACACCATGCGTAAGGCTGGTGCCATGTACGCCGGCCCGAGGAGACGCACTGGTGACCAGATGCGTTGGGCCGGCTTCATGACATATGGCTCAACGCTCAGTCTAGCCCGGCCGATACGTGGAGCTGAAATGTACCGAACCGGGCTATGCACGGGTACAGGAGACACCGTGCGCTCTACTGTGTAACACGGTGTCTGCCCGTACTCTCGCTCTCCACGGTAAGTAGAGGGAGTAGGCGCAGGTTTCCTACCTGACTTCGCCACACTCCCTTTAAGGCCCCCCCCAAGAAATTTTTGGGTTGTACTCACGGGCTTCCAGCCTTGTCTCCGTGCTGCCTCCTCATATCGCCTCCTCTCGGCTTTCGCTGCCTCCAGCTCTTCACGAGGGAGGCGATATTCTCCAGGTTGATCCCACGGCCCCTTACCATCCAGTATCTCCTCCCATGTCCAGAAATCCTTTGTGGGTAGGTCCTGTTGCCGCCTTCCATGCCGCTTGGTCCTATGGTGGGTAATTCTGTCACGATCGTGTGGCGGATTAACGGACCAAAATGCAGCAGTTGGAAAATAAGCCATCTTCTTTTATTTTAACACGAAGATGAACACGACACAAAAACACTTTAACAAAACAACAAAACAACAAAACGACCGTGAAGCTACAAACGTTGTGCACAAACATACAGGCTACTAACGTTCTTACATAGACAATTACCCACCACCAATGAGAGCCTATGGCTACCCTAAATAAGGCTCCCAATCAGAGACAACCGAAATCAGCTGTCTCTAATTGGGAACTCATTCAGGCAACCATAGACTCTCCTAGATAACTAACCACCATAGACAATGCTAAACATCTACACTCAACACAAAACCATATACTACACCCATTAACCCCTTTACCAAATAAACACCCAAAACAACAAAACATAAACATTCCCCATGTCACACCCTGACCTAACTAAAATAATAAAGAAAACCAATAATACTAAGGCCAGGGCGTGACATCAACAATGGCAGCAGTCATCCCCAGCATTGCTAAGGGATTGTTTTAAAGAAGCTGTTCAATTTCAATCATTTTACATGTCACCTGAAATTTGTTTTACTTAATGGGATAGTTCACTCAAGCTATCGTTTAATATTTTGTTCTTTAGTCCACTAGTTTTTGAGTAATCCTTTAAGATTCTTGAATAGTATTGGATCCGTTTAGCAAAATTGATTTACAATGAAGTATTCAGTTCGAGGTCAAATATAATATCAGTTACACATCTGAATTGATGACACTGAACAAGTGGGTCAGTCTAGGTCTCGTTCTTCCTTTAGTTCTATTTTTAGAATGTGACATTTGTCAAAAATCCAAGTCCTAAAATTACAGAGGGAAAGAGAGGGGGCTGGGACAGGAATTATATCTCTATTTTTTTATAATCACAATGCTTGCTGCTGTGTAACTCAACACTGATCCATGTAATTGATTCAAAAGAAAACATTCAGACTCAGTGAGTCAGCTGCATGTGTGTGTGTGTGTGTGTGTGTGTGTGTGTGTGTGTGTGTGTGTGTGTGTGTGTGTGTGTGTGTGTGTGTGTGTGTGTGTGTGTGTGTGTGTGTGTGTGTGTGTGTGTGTGTGTGTGTGTGTGTGTGTGTGTGTGTGTGTCAGACCTGGGCTCAAAAAATATTTTAGGGTATTTCATTTACTGTCAAAGACATTTGGAGGTAAGTATTTAGATATGTTTTTAGTTGAATATTGGAATGTATTTGGAAATACACTTGGAAAGTATATCATTTGCATCTATTATTTGTTATTTTCTAACATTGCCAGAAAATGAGCAGTAGAGGTACAGAACCATCACTAGACCAGCACATTAGACAGCACATTCCTCACTTGCAGATGCGCAATTAAAGGGCCAGATGCGCAAAAATCAAAAATCTAAATGTGTTCGTTTTCTTCCAGACCTAAAAAATTTAATATTTTGAAGGGATTTAAGTATTGACATGGACTCAGAACATCCAATTTAGTTGTTTCTTTCTGAGCAATTGTAATTTTGAGAGTGAAAAACAACCTAAAACCAGGAAAAATACAACTGAGAAAACATAATTTGGGAAAAATATAAAACATAATTTGGCAAAGAAGTTAGAGATTTTATCAGGCCCCCCTTAGAGTTGTTTATTAACCATTATTTTACCAGGTATACTGACAGAAAACAGTGCAATACTTTATCTTTAAGGACCCGAGGAAGAGATGCAGGGGAGAAAAAGAAGAGAAGAATGTTGCTGTTTGAAAGCTAGGGAAAAAATGGCACTTGTGACATGCCCTAAACATCAGTCTGGTGGATACATGTGTGCATCAATTCCTCTCATTGTGCAGTGAGACGATCTCCCTCTCATGCATGTATGAGGGACAGGGAGAAAGAGACATTGTCCCGCTACACAATAAGAGCATTTAACATTATAGCTCCACCTGTCAGGGAGTTGAAGGCCTCTCCCACTAGCCCTGACATTGTGTGAGTGCATGCTGGCCACTGCAGGAGGAGATAGGGGCCCCTAAGCGGAAGTGTATGTGTGTGTGTGTGTGGGTGGACAGCCTGACAAGCTGTTGCTAACTTGCATCCACCCCTGTCCTCCCTCCCATTCTCTCCCTACCCACAGCAGCTTATAAGCGTCAGCATGCTTCAGTTCATTCAGTTCGGCTAATACCTAGCCAAAGTAGGCTAGCCGAATCAAACGAGTGTGCTCCCATACTCCCTTAAAAGACTTTCACTTGAAAAATAAGAAATAAGTGGCAATAGTAGGCCTACCGTTTGTCAATTTTGAGATGCCATAGCCAGTATAAACTTCCTCAGAATAGACAGAATTCATCTAAGAAAACTCAAGAAATCTGTCATTAATTTTGTTGTTTTTGCCGAGGAGATGTTTGGTGCAGTATATCCCAATGAAAAAATGTGCATAAAAACGAGCCCTCTCTCGTTGAATGACAACAGATTTTTATTGAAGAATCCCTACTGTTGACCAATCACTGACGAAGGGGCTTAGACTTTGGCTCCAAACATTGGCTTGCCTCAGATTTTTTTTTTTACATGCCCTAACAGCTTAAAAAACCCTCACCGAAGTCCAAAACGAACAAAAATGTAACAAAATGTGTCATAATATATGCACAAACTATTCCGAACTGTTTTGGCTGGGAAGCATGTGGACGCCTTTACTCAGCGATCAAGTATGCCACACAGGGGCGCAACTTTGGTTTTAGAAGTTGGGGGGACATAATGTATTTTTTTATTTGTATTATTATAATTTGGCGGGGATAAACACTCCAAACAGCCTACCCGGCCACTCGGAGGTGTCCGCATGGTCCTAAAGCACACCGTTGCCTCATTTTGTATCACATTCCAATTATAAAACTGGGGGGGGACAAAAATGCAATTTCAGAATGTGGGGGGGACATGTCCCCTCCATCCCCAGTGAAAGTTGCACCCCTGATGCCACATATACCCTACACCCTCAGGGGAGGCTTCGGGGGCTGCTGCAAAATTTAAACCCATTACTGAAATGTCCTAGAGCCAAGGAATGTTCTCTATCTGGCATTGGAAGGTCGACCTCACCCCACTTTAAATAGACACATACTGTATAAAGACAGTGTTTGCCTGTAAGTATCTCAGGCTGAAATGAATGAAGAATTTACAGGAAAACTGAATGTGAGAAGATTTAATGAACTAAACATAAACTTCAACTGAATGGGTAAAGTTGTACCAAAGCCTGCTTGCAAACCAATGCAGATGAAATGGTGGGATACCCTGCATGCTCTTTTTTTTGAGGCATGATAACTTTAGTTAGATGAATACAGAGTCATAGCTGACAAGTCACATTATAACTTCCCACTGAGCAAACATGTGTTGACTCAACATGGTTTCCAAGTCATTTCATCCCCAAAATGCAATGTGAGGAGTTCAATGAAATGTCTACCAAATGTAAATCAAAACTAGATGGTGAACTGACGTCTGTGCCCAGTGGGATATATACATGTATATCTGTAGATATAGGAGCATCTAGTGCCTACAGAAAAAAATGCAATAGAGAATAGACATTCATAGTTAAATCACTTTTAATATACTTTTTTTACAGAGGAAAATTAGACACACTGTATAATTTGATGCATATGCAGTGGACTGCGTCGCACATGGCGCTGTTCAGCACCACGTCGACCCGCTTATCAATACACCGGTGATTAGGTCAATATGACTGTCAGTCCAAGGTTGTAAAGAGGAGGAGTGACAGAGTACTGTTCTTGCAGCACTTAGACCTTACACAATCACACATGAGATGACTGTCAAGTAGCCTCGGCTATAGGCCTACACCAGGGGTATCCAACGGGTCGATCGTGAGCTACCAATAGCTCGCAGCCCACCTATGAGTAGCTCACCAAACAATTCTGAAAGTACATGCAATGTTGAAGTGTTCCACCGCAAATTGTCATAAATAAATCTCACAATTATCAGACACCGTACGCACCCAGCTACTACGCAATCAAAGCAACATTGACATTAAATTTGCCATGAAATGAGCAGTAGCAGTACAGAACCATCACTAGACCAGCACATTAGACAGCACATTCCTCACTTGCAGATGAGCAATTAAAGGGCCAGATGCGCAATTAAAGGGGAAATACACTCAAAAATCGAAATGTGTTTGTTTTCTTCCAGACGTAAAAAATAAAATATTTTGATGTGATTTAAGCATTGACATGGACTCAGAACATCCAATTTCACTGTTTCTCCATGAACAATTGTAATTTTAAGAGTGAACAAAAAATAATAATATCTAAAAGCAGGAAAAATCTAACTGAGAATACATAATTCAGGAAAATATAAAACATAATTTGGGGAAGAAATCACAGATTTTATAGGGCTCCCCTTAGAGTTGTTTATTAAAAATAATTTACCAGGTATACTGAGAGTGAAAACAGTGCAATACTTTCTCTTCAAGGACCCGAGGAAGACATGCAGGGGAGAGGAGAAGAGAAGAATGTGCCTATTTGAAAGCTAGAAAAAATCTGTAACTAGCCACATGTTTCGTTTTTTTAAAGTAGCTCTCATGCTAGAAAAGGTTGGAGACTCCTGGTTGGACACCTACACCAATAGTCCAGTGTAAACATGAACCAACCACTGGTCTATATTTACAATAACCACATTGTAAAAGTTCCTACTCTATTATTTACACTGTTCCATCACCCATATACTTGTATTGTCTTTTCTTTCTGTGTTTTTTCAAATTATGTGTTAATGTATTTTGGAAAAGTGACATTATTACACTAATTAACTTATATTTTGAGACATTTTACAATGGGTCACCAAGTTTTTTATAGTGATTTTATTATATTTTGTGATATCGCAATGGATGTTTTTGGGCATATACTGTAGGTCCATTAAAGCTGTGAGCTGTGAAGAGGGGTGATTTTACTCAGCTATGAACTGTCAAAGCTTCTGTCCAAGCTTGGGGTTTGTATTCCTGCTCTAGGGTCTTTCAGCAGGGGAATGTAGGTGTCACTGTGACAGGAGCGCATGGCATTGTCCCACACTCCGGCCGCGACACCGACGGATCTGCGCTGTATGTTGGGCCCGCTCTCCTCTGCACCTGCCTCGCTGGAACGCAGCGCCATCAGTTCGATCTCGTGTTTGGCCGCGGTCTCGAGCACCTGCTGCTTATTGTAGAATATGACGAAGTTGTTTATGATAGGGTGTATGGGCAGCGCGATGGCAATCACCCCGCAGAGGAAGCTGACGGCCGCGTTGCACCGACCCAGCGTGGTCTTGGGGTAGATGTCTCCATAGCCCACGGTGGTCATGGTGATGACGGCCCACCAAAAGGACTGCGGGATGCTGGTGAACATGGTTTCCGGGTGGCTCTGCTCCAAGGTGTAGGCCATTGCCGAGAACAAGAAGACGCCCACGCCCATGTACATGAGCAGCATCCCCAGCTCGCTGAAGCTGCTTTTCAGGGCCGAGGTGAGAGTCTGCAGCCCAGAGGAGTGGCGTGCCAGTTTGAAGATGCGAGCAATGCGCATGATGCGCAGCGCCTGCACCGCCTGCTGCACATTAGCCAGCTCCATCATAGCCGTGCCGAGAGACGTCAAAGTCAGCACCACGTAAAAGGGCATGATGGCCATGAAGTCTATGATGTTCATGAAGGACAGGACGAATTTCACTTTATTCGGGGACGATATCAAGCGCAGGACGTATTCAACGGTGAACCAGCCGATACACGCGGTCTCGATGGCCTCCAAGATCGGGTGCTCCATGTGATTGCCCTCAGCGTCCTCCACCTGCAGGTCAGGGATGGTGCCTACGCACATCACCACCGAGGAGATGAGGATGAAGAGGAAAGACACTATGGCGATGACGCGCGCGGACAGCGACGACTCCGGCTTCTCCAAAAGCTTCCACAAGCACATTTGGAAACATTGCCAGCCCCTGGCAGAGGGGTCCCCTTCCCGGTCGACCAGAATAGTTTGAACCTTCTCGGCAATCTCTGCAAGCTCGTCCTCCGCCTCCTGTAGGTCGCCTTTACAGCAATCGTCCAGGAAATATAAGTCGATTTTCCAGAACTCCATCTCCTTTACGAAACAAATTGGACAGATGCCCCGTTTAATATGTATCTCCCCGTAGTAATACAGCTCAATTATACACTTAAACGCGTCCGGGTCTCTGTCAAAATAAAATTCACCTTTCCCTGAGTCATAGTCGTCACAAAGCGAGGATAAGTCCTCCAAACACCCCTTGGAGGTGTTCCACAGTTCCGCTAGTCGGGTCTCCGGAAAACGGTTCAGCACATCCCCACATAACACCTGTTTTACTCCACCGATGTTCAGGACAATCCCGGTCTCCTCACTGGCCTCCGTGCCATTGCAATCAGCATATCGCGTCCTCGTTATTCCCCACATACTTGTCCGTGTAGCCTATATTGTTGATTTACTCCAAGAAAATCTGAATGAATATAGTTGGCCTGTATTAATGCAACTAGTCTACGAAGGAAACTGCGTGCGTAAAAGACTGCAAAACATCAAAGAAAAACGGAAAGTGTTCAGATCTTCTTAAATGTTTGACACAAATGTATAGGCCTATAGGCTAAGCTTCATTCGAACCTGGAAAAAATATCCACATGTATCTTTTGCGTAGAGCTGTAGCAAACAATGCCGAATGAACAGGCTTCTCATCTCCCACTAGTCTGTCACCAGAAAATAAGAGAGCGCCTCTGTGCCTGCTGTTAAAAGTTGGACTACTGTGCATCAGTGCGCAGTCTTGCAGAATACGCGTCACAACAAATATAAATATGTGATGCTATATGAATAGTGGAGTAACTAGAGGCAGAGAGCGACAGGGAAGTGGGAGGAGAGCTGAAATAAATTGTGTTTTATGGTAAAGAGACGACATTAGCCAGGAAACGGACATATATCACATGGCAGAAAATATTGTCCCCACTACCAGTCCAACACCATTTGTCTATTTCCTCATGGAGGTAACCTACCACAAGGGTAAAACAACAAGCAAATCTGTCTCAGGCTAGCTTTTGAAAAATGTTTCGGCTTGTGTGTACAAATATGTTGCCTGTCAAGAAAGGTAAATCTCTGTTGTCAACGAATACATTTCAACAAGATATGTTGTAGTGAAAAAGGAGATCTTTAATGGCCATATTATGGAACGATGTTAGGTTACCCAAGTGTGCGTAATTGCGAAGAGGCATAAGGCAACAGTCTTGCCTAGTATCTCCATCTAGCGACAATGAGTTCACGTTGCAATCACGAACCACATAAATTGGTTTGTTGAATCAATATTAGCCTATATATTCTCAGTGTTGGGAAGTAATCATCTACACGTTTTCAACTAAACTACATTTTGCAGAAGCTTGGTAGTAGTTGACCTAAATTCAAATATTGGTAGTGTTTTCAGTCGTTATTTACTTTTTTTGACATGTAGCATGTCGCTAACTACTCGAACTCCAAACTACGTTTTTGCAAAAATAAAACGGGTGTAGGCAAGAATTTCATTTTTTCCGGCATCAGACTTGCCTAATTATCACTTGAAACATTGTTTTTGTGTAGGCTAAATTACACATTCTGTTAACACCTGACTCCAGAGTGATCTGTTCTTGCAATTTGTAGTCTATGACATTTCAGATTTAGATATGACAATTTTTTGCTAAGTAGTTTGGATGTAGTGAATGATGTACTTTTTCATAGTAACTTTAATAACTTTAGTGAAGTAAACTATATGTTTCTTTAGGATAGCTTTAGTGTAGCTTAACTTCTTCCAGTGTGAAGTAATTGGTAGCTTGGTAAACTATATTTTCAGAGCAGCTTCCCCAAGACTGTATAATTGATTGATTTAAGCAACAAACAAAGTCCAACCTACTGTAGGCCTAAATGCAAAACTTTGTCTCATCTAGAAATGCCCCCTGGGTAGTTTTTTTACACTAAGAAATGTGTAGGTTACAGACAAGGAGCCGGAGCGGCCCTATTTCAACTTGAATAGCATAACCTACAGATTTCAGGCAATCAATCATTCCACATCATAAGAACTCAAGTGGAGGGTTTCTAAGAACACATCCAAATATTGGATAACTTTAGCCATATGGGAACCTTAAGCATATGCAACAAACAAAACAAAATCATTGTAAGAAATCACATGGGGGAAAAAAATCACTTTTAGATTTTAATCTATGGTGTTAAAACTAATGAACTGCATTGTGGTTATAGAAAAAAACCTTGGAGTGAAAGCAGGGCCAGTCCTTGGCGTTCTACCGCCATAGACAAAACCAAAAAATGCGGCTCCCTCAAAAATGCGCCCCGCAAAATTCAGTTGAAAAGACGTCTAAAATACGTATTTTCCAGAGGTTGAAGTTAAGTTCAATTTAGGTTCTGAATGGAAAGTGAAAAGGTATTTTCCGTATGTTTAAAATACATATTTTCCAGGATGTTGAAAAGGCATCTTTTCGGGATGTAAAAAAACACATATTTTCTGGATGTTGAAATCAAGTTAATTTTCGGTTCTGAACCAAAGTTGAAAATACTTATTTTCCAGATGTTGAAAATACATATTTTACAGACACTGAAAATACGTATTTTAAAGATGCTGAAAATATCTGTTTTCCGGGTGTTGAAATCAGGCACATTTTTGGTTCTCAATGAAAGTTGAACATAAGTAATTTATGGACGTCTATGTTTGGACCAAAAATCAATGTCCGTGGCTGTGGAAATCAACGCCGGTCCGGAACTGCGCCAAAATAGACCTCCAAAAGGCGTTGGTCCGTGCTTACTGAGGTGTAGCCTACAGTGTTGCCTGACATTGAATTTTATGAATGTCTATCTATGTGGCAAGCCTACCGTTTGTAAAACACCAAAAAAACGACGTCTGGACCAGACCAAAAAAAGATGTCCAGAAGATGTCGGCTCGTGCTTACTGGAGTGTAGCCTACGATGTCACAATGGAATTTTATGAAAGCCCATCCATCTGGTAGACCCACCTTTCGTAAAACAGGCCATTGCATTGGCTTTATTAGTCCTGATTCCTGTGACTAATCAATTTCGCTATTTAAGCTCTGAATATATGCTACCCAACTTCATCAGGAGTTATAGCGAGGCCTATTTGCAATGTGTTTACACAGTGGGAAATGCAGAAGTATTTTATTTTTGCTATGATCAGCGTGTCAATAATTGACAGATACAAACTTGAAACCACTGATCATGACAATGGGGTGAAACTCCTGGACAACAGTTGTGACTGTCCATTCCATATTGTCCATTTTACATTGACCATTCCTGTTTTCTGGATATGTTGTTTGTTAACATGACAGCGCCATTTTTTTATTTAATTGAGCGCCATTTAGGTTAGGCTTGATTGGAGAAACTTGCATGATGTAAAAAGTGTCTGTCTCATTACATTGTCATACATTTTATGTCCAGCCTATAGGCTACAGAAAAGGCCACATACTCTTTCTACCATATCCTATATCTGCTACATGATTTATATTAGATCATTTTTTTTGATGGAACGTTGGTGGAGTGCTGCAGTGATGCATCTCTCCAACAGAACCCGGGAGAAGTGCGCTGGGAATGGGCAAGCAAAGTATTTTGTGCCCTGCCTTTGACAAAGTGGGCACTGCTTATCAAAGGGCGGCATCAGCGCTCACCTAAAAAGCCCATATGGCACCGGTTGACAGAAATTGTCGTTATCTTGAGGCAGAATTATGTAAGGTGTTATGTGTTGTTGTTGGAGGTAAGTCTCGGTCAGTTTAGCTCAGAAAATTCCGCCCTTGTCAATCTTTCGCCATAGGCGGTCGCCTAATCCTCCCTAATGAGCGGACCGGTCGTGACTGAAGCATCTTGGCTCTCCACCATAGCTTTAACTCTCCACACATCTTCCTGTGATTCTTTTACACGCCATCCTGTACTGGCTGGGAAACTACACGTCGAGTTCTGATTGGACGTGGCGCAGCACAGCCGGCAGGGAGCCAATCAGCGTGGGCCACGGTAAAACAATTTCGCCCTCTCTTTTTGTAGCGCTGGTCCTTTTCTGCAACAGAGCTGCTCAGGACAATTACATTGGACTGGTGCACCGAGATCCACTGGAATCATGAGAGGGCTTTTACTTGGTAAGAACGTCTAAACAGCTTGTTTAGATTTGCTAGTATTATATTGGTTTGTAGTTATTGCCATTGTAAAAAAAGAACAAAGCTATTTAGCTAAGGTTCGGTCATGGTGGCCATAATATGTATCCAAGATTGCTAGCTATCTGACGTTAATACTACTGAATCAGATTGTATTTTGATTCACTCTTTGGCAATATTAATAATTTGTGACCTAGGCTAGTTAATTAGTGACAACGACAAGATGGCTAAAAGACGACAAGCTAAATTCAAACCTGATGAAATAGGTTCTGGATTGTAAACTAGTTAACCATTTTAACCTTAGCTAGCTATCTGGAGTTTGGCTTGATGTGCTAACTTAAAAAAAAATATATATATATATATATTCTGCTGAACTGTAGCCTATTCCCTACATAATTGAACATTTGTATGTGTTAGCAAGCTAACAGCTAACTCACTGGTATGCATCATTTCAAGCTACCAACATGGTCTTGGACAGTGTTTGTTTTCATATGACAATGTACATACACACCTCACAGTCAGCTCCTCCTTTCCTCTGCCTCTTTCTCACCAGGTGTTTTGGGTTGTTCCCTGGTCTTGATGGCCCAGGGCTTCTACTCTGCTAATGATGATGTCGTTGAACTCAATCCCTCCAACTTCAACCGGGAGGTTCTTCAGAGCGACAGCCTCTGGCTCATTGAGTTTTACGCTCCTTGGTGAGTGGTTAAATCTGATGGGGGGCCCTATGAGATACTGAGAACTTACCCACAAGGGTTAAATTGCCACCAAGCAGCTAGTGTTGTATGAAATGTATTTATCCCAATAACCTGTCAAGGAGGGACACACACAATAATTTGTAGACCTGGGGTGCGTTCAGGAGGTTGTAGCGTTACAGAAAGTTTGGATAGAGATGTATTGTGAAGAACAGAAAACATTGTCTGTCAAGAAGAATAGGAAATTGTCAGTAACATTTCTGCAGCGTTCTAATAACTGCATACACATTGATATAAAAGTTCAAATAGTAGCTAGTAAACACATCATCCCTTTGGCATAAACTTGAAGCAAATGCATGCATCCTGACTGAAAAACATCTGTGGCAGGTCTATGCAAAACCAGAATTGCTATTGCAGATGGATATAAGGCTGTGTGTAGTCTGGTGCCTGGAACAGGAAGACTAACTGTTTGTCTCCACAGGTGTGGACACTGCCAGAGCCTGACTGCTGACTGGAAGAAAACAGCCACAGCCTTGAAGGTAAACTCTAGATCTGTTATTAGTGTTATGTCACTTATATTACACCAATATTATTTCAACTTAACATGTTGTAATTCAACTTTAGTTGTTTTATTAAAGCCTTATGTCACTAGCCACATAAAGTGCACATTACTACAGTGCACTCCACATGCAGCCATCACATCTGTGCAGGACAATTGGATAACTATAAGCAGTTGATCACTATACCGCATTCACAATAAGCAGCTGCATCTTTTACTGCTACTGCTTGTCAGTGTCATGTCCTGGGTGTATATCTTTCTAGTACAAAACAAATAGAGATCACCAGCGCACTATGAGCTATACTAATGAGGGATGCAATGACTATTTCTGGCAACAGTAATGATGATGGCGGCGACTGTAACCTCTCGCTGCCCCCCCCCCCCCCCCCCCAGGGCATCGTTAAGGTCGGTGCGGTGGACGCCGACCAGCACAAGTCCCTGGGTGGTCAGTACGGTGTCAAAGGCTTCCCTTCCATCAAGATATTTGGGGCCAATAAGAACAAGCCTGATGATTACCAAGGTATGTCTAGTAGCTGGGCCTTTCCCTGACTTTAAAGGTAGACTCAGAGATATGACATCATAAAGCAAACAGCGTCATCCTCAGGCTCAATTCCTACCACATGTAGAGCCGTCTGCTAAATGGCATATACTGTATTATGATGTCATATGGAAGTTACCTTTAACATGGACCAGGGTTGTGTTCATTAGGGCAAGCAATGGGAAACATTTTTAAATGCTTTTCAATTGAAAAGGAAAATCAGCGTTTCTTATTGGATCAGGTAGTCCCTCCCTGTTTCAGTCCATTTTATTCTCTTTGGTGCCTAATAAACACAACCCTGGGTCGTATTCATTAGTGCACACCCATAGCAAAACATTTTTGCAACGAAAAAAACAAACAAGCGTTTCTAATTTGACACGTTCAGGTTATCCCTTTCTATTTTTTGGTTAGTTTTCTTCCGTTTGGTGTTTAGTGAATACAACCCATGTGACTTTCTGGCAATATTTTGTATTTATTGAACCTTTATCTAACTAGGCAAGTCAATTCAGAACAGATTCTTATTTACAATGATGGCCTACCAAGAGGCAAAAGGCTTCATGCGGGGACAGGGATAAAAACATTTTTTTTTTTAAATGTCGGACAAAACAACCATCACGACAGACATCACAACACTACATAGAGATCTAAGACAACACAACATGGCAGCAGCAACACATGGCAGCAGCAACACATGGCAGCAGCAACACATGGCAGCAGCAACACATGGCAGCAGCAACACATGGCAGCAGCAGCACAGCATGGCAGCAGCAGCACAGCATGGCAGCAGCAGCACAGCATGGCAGCAGCAGCACAGCATGGCAGCAGCAGCACAGCATGGCAGCAGCAGCACAGCATGGCAGCAGCAGCACAGCATGGCAGCAACACAGCATGGCAGCAACACAGCATGGCAGCAACACATGGCAGCACCGTATGGTAGCAACACAACATGGCAGCGCCGCATGGTAGCAACACAACATGGCAGCGCCGCATGGTAGCAACACAACATGGCAGCGCCGCATGGTAGCAACACAACATGGCAGCGCCGCATGGTAGCAACACATGGCAGCGCCGCATGGTAGCAACACATGGCAGCGCCGCATGGTAGCAACGCAACATGGCAGCACCGCATGGTAGCAACGCAACATGGCAGCACCGCATGGTAGCAACGCAACATGGCAGCACCGCATGGTAGCAACGCAACATGGCAGCACCGCATGGTAGCAACGCAACATGGCAGCACCGCATGGTAGCAACGCAACATGGCAGCACCGCATGGTAGCAACGCAACATGGCAGCACCGCATGGTAGCAACGCAACATGGCAGCACCGCATGGTAGCAACGCAACATGGCAGCAACGCATGGTAGCAACGCAACATGGCAGCACCGCATGGTAGCAACGCAACATGGCAGCACCGCATGGTAGCAACGCAACATGGCAGCACCGCATGGTAGCAACGCAACATGGCAGCACCGCATGGTAGCAACGCAACATGGCAGCACCGCATGGTAGCAACGCAACATGGCAGCACCGCATGGTAGCAACGCAACATGGTAGCACCGCAACATGGCAGCAACGCAACATGGCAGCAACGCAACATGGTAGCACCGCAACATGGCAGCACCGCATGGTAGCAGCACCGCATGGCAGCAGCACCGCATGGCAGCAGCACCGCATGGCAGCAGCACCGCATGGCAGCAGCACCGCATGGCAGCAGCACCGCATGGTAGCAGCACCGCATGGCAGCAGCACAACATGGCAGCAGCACAACATGGCAGCAGCACAACATGGCAGCAGCACAACATGGCAGCAGCACAACATGGCAGCAGCACAACATGGCAGCACCGCATGGTAGCAGCACAACATGGCAGCACCGCATGGTAGCAGCACAACATGGCAGCACCGCATGGTAGCAACACAACATGGTAGCAACACAACATGGTAGCAACACAACATGGCAGCACCGCATGGTAGCAACACAACATGGCAGCACCGCATGGTAGCAACACAACATGGCAGCACCGCATGGTAGCAACACAACATGGCAGCACCGCATGGTAGCAACACATGGCAGCACCGCATGGTAGCAACACATGGCAGCACCGCATGGTAGCAACACAACATGGCAGCACCGCATGGTAGCAACACAACATGGCAGCACCGCATGGTAGCAACACAACATGGCAGCACCGCATGGTAGCAACACAACATGGCAGCACCGCATGGTAGCAACACAACATGGCAGCACCGCATGGTAGCAACGCAACATGGCAGCACCGCAACATGGCAGCACCGCAACATGGCAGCACCGCAACATGGCAGCACCGCAACATGGCAGCACCGCATGGTAGCAGCACCGCATGGTAGCAGCACCGCATGGTAGCAGCACCGCATGGTAGCAGCACCGCATGGTAGCAGCACCGCATGGTAGCAGCACCGCATGGTAGCAGCACCGCATGGCAGCAGCACAACATGGCAGCAGCACAACATGGCAGCACCGCATGGTAGCAGCACAACATGGCAGCACCGCATGGTAGCAGCACAACATGGCAGCACCGCATGGTAGCAGCACATGGCAGCTCCGCATGGTAGCAACACATGGCAGCTCCGCATGGTAGTAACACATGGCAGCTCCGCATGGTAGTAACACATGGCAGCTCCGCATGGTAGTAACACATGGCAGCTCCGCATGGTAGCAACACAACATGGTAGCAACGCAACATGGTAGCAACACAACATGGTAGCAACGCAACATGGCAGCACCGCATGGTAGCAACGCAACATGGCAGCACCGCATGGTAGCAACGCAACATGGCAGCACCGCATGGTAGCAACGCAACATGGCAGCACCGCATGGTAGCAACGCAACATGGCAGCACCGCATGGTAGCAACGCAACATGGCAGCACCGCATGGTAGCAACGCAACATGGCAGCACCGCATGGTAGCAACGCAACATGGCAGCACCGCATGGTAGCAACGCAACATGGCAGCACCGCATGGTAGCAACGCAACATGGCAGTACCGCATGGTAGCACCGCAACATGGTAGCACCGCAACGTAGCAGCACCGCAACGTAGCAGCACCGCATGGTAGCAGCACCGCATGGTAGCAGCACCGCATGGTAGCAGCACCGCATGGTAGCAGCACCGCATGGCAGCAGCACAACATGGCAGCAGCACAACATGGCAGCAGCACAACATGGCAGCAGCACAACATGGCAGCAGCACAACATGGCAGCAGCACAACATGGCAGCACCGCATGGCAGCACCGCATGGTAGCAGCACCGCATGGCAGCACCGCATGGTAGCAACACAACATGGCAGCACCGCATGGTAGCAGCACAACATGGCAGCACCGCATGGTAGCAGCACAACATGGCAGCACCGCATGGTAGCAGCACAACATGGCAGCACCGCATGGTAGCAGCACAACATGGCAGCACCGCATGGTAGCAGCACAACATGGCAGCACCGCATGGTAGCAGCACAACATGGCAGCACCGCATGGTAGCAGCACAACATGGCAGCACCGCATGGTAGCAGCACAACATGGCAGCACCGCATGGTAGCAGCACAACATGGCAGCACCGCATGGTAGCAGCACAACATGGCAGCACCGCATGGTAGCAGCACAACATGGCAGCACCGCATGGTAGCAGCACAACATGGCAGCACCGCATGGTAGCAGCACAACATGGCAGCACCGCATGGTAGCAGCACAACATGGCAGCACCGCATGGTAGCAGCACAACATGGCAGCACCGCATGGTAGCAGCACAACATGGCAGCACCGCATGGTAGCAGCACAACATGGCAGCACCGCATGGTAGCAGCACAACATGGCAGCACCGCATGGTAGCAGCACAACATGGCAGCACCGCATGGTAGCAGCACAACATGGCAGCACCGCATGGTAGCAGCACAACATGGCAGCACCGCATGGTAGCAGCACATGGCAGCACCGCATGGTAGCAGCACATGGCAGCACCGCATGGTAGCAGCACAACATGGCAGCACCGCATGGTAGCAGCACAACATGGCAGCACCGCATGGTAGCAGCACAACATGGCAGCACCGCATGGTAGCAGCACAACATGGCAGCACCGCATGGTAGCAGCACAACATGGCAGCACCGCATGGTAGCAGCACAACATGGCAGCACCGCATGGTAGGAGCACAAACATGGTACAAACATTTAGGCACAGACAACAGCACAAATGATAAAAAGGTCAAGACAACAATACATGAATGTGTTTGGATTGCTGGGCTTTAATGGTGTTGATAATCTCCCTCCCTCAGGTGGGCGTAGTAGCCAGGCCATAGTGGACGGAGCCCTGAATACTCTCCGTACTCTAGTGAAGGACAGGATGAGTGGAAGGTCAGGTGGTTCTGACTACAGCAGACAGGTAACTACTACTGACACCGGCTGGGTCATGTTCAGTATGGACAAAATGTTTAAAGTAAAATATGGAGGTACTACCTGTCCAACAAGAACACTAGTTCTTTTCTGTCACAAAATGTTTTGCTACATTGTACCCTATTGAACATGAGTTCGGTGTCCTACAACATAAATTTAGCCAGATTTAGCAACGTGTTGAAATAATAATTAAATAAAATTACAGGGTTTTTCAGAATTGTCAAGTCTTCTTGTTTAAACATTTTGCGCAGAGTGTAAGCGGTACGTCTAAGTAAACATACTCTTTCTCCAGAGTGGTGGTGGTGGAAGTAAGAAGAATGTTGTGGAGCTGACTGATGACAACTTTGACCGGCTGGTTCTGGACAGTGGTGAAGTGTGGTTGGTGGAGTTCTTTGCCCCCTGGTGTGGCCACTGCAAGAGCCTGGAGCCTGAGTGGGCGGCTGCAGCCTCGGCCGTCAAGGAGCAGACCAAAGACAAGGTCCACCTGGGAGCCGTGGACGCCACTGTGCAACAGGGTCTGGCCAGCCGCTACGGGGTGAGCAGGAACACCCACCAGTCAGATACTATCAGTGTAGCATCACCACTGATGTCTGCACACAACAGCAGAACGTTCAGATTGTTCTACATTATATATTTCTAACAAATCAAATGTATTTATATATATAGCCCTTCGTACATCAGCTAATATCTCGAAGTGCTGTACAGAAACCCAGCCTAAAACCCGAAACAGCAAGCAATGCAGGTGTAGAAGCACGGTGGCTAGGAAAAACTCCCTAGAAAGGCCAAAAACTAGGAAGAAACCTAGAGAGGAACCAGGCTAACACTCTGATTTTATATAGAAATACAGGAATTGTGTCTGCTCTATTCAGGACATTTCTACCAGAAACGTCCCACAACATTTGTGGCCGAGGACTGAGGTTTTTCCCGTTTCTCTTTCCGTATCTGCAGGTCCGTGGATTCCCCACAATTAAGATCTTCAAGAAGGGGGAGGAGCCTGAGGACTACCAGGGGGGGAGGACCCGAGGTGACATCATTGCCCGCGCTCTGGACCTGTTCTCTGACAACGCCGCTCCTCCAGAACTGCTTGAGGTAGATGTCTGTCTGGGTGTGTGTGTCTGTGTGTGTGTGTCTGTCTGTGTGTCTGTCTGGGTGTGTGTGTGTGTGTCTGTCTGGGTGTGTGTGTGTGTCTGTCTGGGTGTGTGTGTCTGTCTGGGTGTGTGTGTTTGAGAGCATTAAAACAATAAGATTGTAACCCACAAGGTTCCAAGATATCGTTTTTATGCTCTCCATCAAAGTTAATCATAATAAAAATATATATATTTGAACTAGAAGATAATCTTCCTTTTTGAAGATTAGTGTTTCTCTTAAGACAGACTGTTTGATTCTGAATGGTGTGTGTGACTCTCAGATCCTTAACGCAGATGTCCTGAAGAAGACCTGCGATGACTACCAGCTCTGTGTCATCGCTGTGCTGCCCCACATCCTGGACACAGGTTAGATGGAACTACTCTATGCCAGTTTGGACCAGTTCTGACCAGTGTACTATGCTAACTTCTATTATATCAATTTATGCTTAAATTCTCAGGCTATTGATATCGCAGTTAGTCATTGTACCTCATGACGGTGCATTGATCAGCCATTTTGGATCTGTACAAGACTGACCTGTCCATTTCCTTCCTCTTGCCTTGTTACAGGTGCAGCAGGCAGGAACAGCTACCTGGAGGTGATGATGAAGATGGCAGAGAAGTACAAGAAGAAAATGTGGGGGTCAGTATATAGAAAGAGGCTGTGTTTGAGCGTATCACCGACTCAGCAGAATGACTGATTTTACAAATGATTGTATCCTAAAGAAGTACTCAATAGGATTTATTCAGTGCAGTCGATTTCAAACCTTCTGACTGAATGAATTTGATCTCAGACTCTGGATGGATCAACTCAACCCAATAGAATTTATTTAGTGTAATTTGATTATCTCTCTCTAGCTGGCTGTGGACTGAGGCTGGTGCTCAGATGGAGCTGGAGGCGTCGCTGGGCATTGGAGGGTTCGGCTACCCCGCCATGACGGCCATCAACGCCCGCAAGATGAAGTTCGCCTTGCTCAAGGGCTCTTTCAGCGAGACCGGCATTCACGAGTTCCTCAGGTAGGGGGGCGCTGTCTGCTCATTTTGTGCTTTACACAGTATAGAGTAGCTCATGTATGCGTCCCAATTGCACCCTATTCCCTATTTCCCCTGGTCAAAAGTAGTGCATTATAAAGGGAATAGCGTGCCATTTGGGACCGACCCATGCCCAACTCTCTTCCTGGCGAGATACTGGATCTGAATGCTTCTGTCCAAGCTGATTTTAAAGTCCTTGTGAACAGCCAATCAGTATACAGTATTTCCACAGTAGCATTCTGAGGTGTATCTTCTCTGTCTCTCCTAGGGATCTGTCTGTAGGCCGTGGCTCCACTGCTACCGTTGGGGGCGGGGCTTTGCCTAAGATCAACTCAGTTGATGCCTGGGACGGCAAAGATGGAGAGGTGAGAAGGGTCAAAGGTCACTGGGTGGATGGGATGCTGATGTATTCCTACCATAATACAGTTTTGGCTGAACGAGGTGACTTGAGCTTCTTTTGAAATGGTGAAGAATGGCTTTGGATGAGTCTTGCCTAGGGCGTGTTCAGGAGGATGTAACGTTACAGAACATTACCAAACGTCCAGATAGAAATGTACACTGTAGAACAGATATGTCAGGGAGAATAGACTCATTGAATACATCACAGGGCAGTATTGACTAGAAACCAAACGGACTGAAATGTCATCATCTGATATTGTTTTCTTTCAAAAACTTTTATGTTGCAAAATGTTTTGCTGTAGTTTGCAACTGTTTACACTAATGACTACCACCCATATTTTGTATTGTCTGGCCAGTTCTTACATCTTTTATCCCCAGCTCCCCGTGGAGGATGACTACGACCTGAGTGACGTGGACTTGGACGACGACATTGGGAAGGAAGAGTTGTGAGAGCCCAGCTTTCCGGGCGGGCCGATCCAGACGGATACGGTTGGGCGCCATCTTGTGTGTCTGGTCTAACTTGGCGCGACCCGTCTCTCCTCTCCCATGGAACAATGTGTAGATTGGGTCGCCCGGTTACTAAAGTACTCCAGAAGAGGAAAGAAATGAAGAGCATAATCCTGTTTGAATAATTCAGAAAAGTATCCTTCCTTTGTTACCTTGATAGAGCACAGATCTATAAATGATAGGAGAGGTGAAAGCAAGGTTACCAGCCAATTTGACCAATCCAACCAATTTAGATCTGTAATTATTTAAAGGAAGGTAGAAGGTAAGGAAATAAGTATACATTTCTGAAGTATTTGAACAGGGCCAGAGAGACATGCAGCTTCTCACATCATCTCCGTCTGTTTGTCAAGTGGGGAGGCGTGGCCTGCAGTAGACTTCGCCCATAGAGAATGATAGAGATATTGTCTTTTATATATGTCCCATTATGGTGTCTGAGTGCACAGGCAGCGCCATTGAGGCAATCTCCATTTTGAAGTAGTCCATTTGTCTTCTAGAAGTTGGCAAGCAAACTGAAAAGGTGCACTGCCACCTAGTGTTATGTTTGAACCGGTATAAAGCCAAAGTTAGCGATTTACTGGCAACTGCAGTTATGGAATGTTTGCTCAAGAGTGTGTCATTCATTGGCTGATCCCTCCTGATGACCAGGATGAAATCATGTGATCCTTCCTTATCCCATAGGAATCCCCACCCAGTTGACTACTTTAAAATGGTGGAAGCCCTCAATGTCCATGCCAAAACAGGTTATATCCATCTAGAATCCTCTGACTCCAAGACTTTGCCTTACAGACCTGCTGAACATTATATTTTCTGATTTAGTCTTTATTTTTTTTCTCGGTGAGAACAGCAGTGATTTTACATTGTCTGTGCAGGACAAAGGGGAATGTGGGACTTCTTGTGTAGATTCTTCTTACACAACTTTATTTTGATTGTGTGAAAACAAAATGAAATTTGTTTAAAAAATAAATAAAGAGAATAAAAAGTCTGTTTCATTATTCATGTAAATTGCTGAGAATGACAAGCAGCGCTCAGGCACAGCTATAACCTCTAACTGGACTGTAGGGAACCTCTAACCCTTTCACTAGACTGCAAGCGTGTATCTGTATTTAACCTTAGCCGCAATTGGAACCAACCCACTGTACTCATGACATCCTAGCTACACAAACTGTAAAAGCAGCATATTAGTGAAGCAAGGCTTGTGTTGCAGACCTTTTTTGTTACCATAAAGAAGTCTGAAGTAAACAAAGTTGCATTTGTTTTTTATTTTATTTCTGATAAAAAGGCTAAAAACACGTTTGCGGTGTAGTTTTCAGGGTCACGGTCTCCAAAGTGTGCTTATTGGGAACTGAGATAATCCACTCTGTTGACAAGCCCTGTGGAGCTAAACAAACCAGTGACTGCAAAAGATTACAAGATACTGGTTTTAATACATCACTGGAACTTTCTGTACAGTTGGGTATTAAAACATTCATTTTCAAAATTCCTGTGCTGCAGAAACAGTATATAGTTAAAGTGAAAAACATTTTTGAATGTCCCTAACTAATATTACATTTAGAGCAAAGGTCGCAATGAGACGACCCATGGCTTTTACGTGTTAGTAATTTAGCAGATAATTAGGGTTAAGTGTCTTGCTCAAGGGTACATTGACAGAATTTTCACCTAGTCAGCTCGGTGATTCAAACTAGCAACCCTTCAGTTACTGTCCCAACGCTCTTAATTGTTAGGCTACGTGCCGGTTGACGTACAAAATATGGTTTTGGTTGATTTCTTCTTACCGTAACACGTCAGGGGAAAAGGTCATAATACTTACTAGTGTAATAATACATTCAGTACAAATATTTAGATATGGCACTTCACGTTGACTAAAGTAAGGTAAGCTAAAATAAAACATTAAGTAAAACATTTGCAAGGAAATGTCATAAGAGTGTATCAGTGGTACTGTGGGTGTAGAACTTGATGTTTCATGATGCAAAACATATCGCTGTAGAATGCATGAAAGCGCTGCATTGGGATATTGGGAATTGCTATCCTGGTCCCAGATCTGTTTGTGCTGTCTTGCATGCAATAGAGAGAACAAACCGATCTGGGATCAGGCTAGGGAACTACTGATGATGTAAACAAGACATGGAATGAGAGAATACAAAATGGCTGCCTGATATGGGTGTTGTAATGACAACTGTGCCTCTTCCACCTCTTTCTCGTGTGTGTGTTGGATGTGGGATGATACAGTGCTCTCTCCACTTTCCTGTCTTCAGAACTGTGTGTCTGTGTGTGTTTGTTTATGTCTTCAGAACTGGCGAGAGGTCCCCTGGTCAGATTGCAGGAGCCGGACGATAGAAGGGTCACTCTTGGCACCTTTGATGAACTCCTCCAGAGAGAGTTTGCCTATAGTCCAGAAGAGACCCCAGGTTAGCAACACACACTACACTATAAACACCAAAAAGCACATTATTTGCACAGCAGGGGGGGGTGGAAACCTCTGAACGAGGCCACCAGAAATCCATACTGTTTCAATACACAGACATAGCACATAAGAGCTCAAGTTAAATACCCATTCAAGACATACTGTAGGCTTGGGTTTTGTGGACTCAAGTTTGCACTGTAAATGATTGTCACTAGAACAAGTCGAAGAACGAAATGTTTAAAAGCAAAGAAAAACTCACCGTCTTTGTCTACGTCCATCTGTCTGAAGATTTTATCTGTCCGTTTCTCTGGCGTCGACTCATCTTCTGGCATCTTCATCACTGAGGACACCATCTTGTAGATCGCCTGCGGAAGGAAGAAGAATGTATCTTGGGCAAAACAGTTTCATTAAGCTCGTAAGGAATTAAAAAGTTACATTCTTCAAGAATCAATGTGTATACAGTTTGACCATTAAACAACAGGGTAAATCACAAATAGTGCCTTAAAAAAATGATTCAATGTTCTCTGTCAGAATGGAACTATTCTGCAGTCAGGTTACCACCTCGAAAAATCATCACGGGGTCTCTGGCTTTATAAAAACATCAGTGAGACAGGAGCATGTAGTCTGAGGACACTTTAACAAGGCAATTTGTTTATTCAGGTTCGTTTGTATCAGCACCACACACAATCACCTGAGCCAACACTGATACGGTACAGGCTGCTCAGGCCACAATGGTGGGGTGAGCAAATATCAGGATAATAAAGGATAATAAAAGGAGAACAAGTAGCAGCCAATGTTCATGACTTGTGGTGAAAATATGTTTATGATATCACGGATGTGAGTAATAAAGAACATATCACTCAGATATATACAGTAAAAGAAAAGTCGTAAATAGAGAGAGAGATCCTGTCGGAGGTCTTTAGAATCCACAGTGAAAAGTATGGCAATTTAAAGGTAGACTCAGCAAGATGACGTTGCAACGAGCAGCACCGCAGATATTGCGATGAGCGCGATGCAAGACTTTGCTCTCACATGGTCACACAGAGTATCTGCACATGTGCACAGGTGCGCTTCACGCTACAGTGTGGTAGCTATGGGATCGATCTGGAGGCGAAACAAACGCACACCTGTTTAGGCGAGGTGCTGGCTAGCAGAGTAGAACACTTGAGAAAGAAAAGAAGCTCAGATCCAGACAGCTTGTCTGTCAAAACCCTGGTTATTAAATTATTGCATCTGAGGTCCTCTCCTTTTCTTTTTCAAGCTATGGGATCAAAACATCAAAGAAGTTTAGTCTCGTGATTAGTTGTTGCGAAAATTGACCGGATATTGTCCTTACTTCGTGCATGCAACGTCATATCGCTGAGTCTACCATTAATATGGCCATCTATCAGTCATTTTTATCCAAAGCAACGGATAGAACTATCAACATTGACAATGACACATATTCAGAATGTGGTGCATGCAGGAATCACACCCACAACCCTGGTACTGCTAGCACCATGTACTGTTAGAATAAAAGGTGCTTCCTAGAACTAGAAATGGTTCTTTGGCTATTCCTGTTGGGACACTCAATGGAAAACCCTCAGAGGTTTATTGAAAAAGGTTCACTGAGCCATCAGAACTACCTCACCTCATTGGTAGACTACATCTCACCTGTACAATCTCCAGCATCTCAGCCCGGCTGATGTAACCGTTCCCGTCCAGGTCATACATACTGAAAGCCCAGCGCAGCTTCTGCTCCAGGCCGCCGCGCGACGTAACGCTCAGCGCAATGATGAACTCCCGGAAGTCAATGGTGGCGTCGCCGTTGGTGTCGAATGTCCGGAAGACGTGCTCGGCGAACTTGGAAGCGTCGCCATACGGGAAGAAGTTGGCGTAGATCTTCTTGAACTCTTCGACGGTCAGGTGGCCCGTGGGGCAGTCTTTGAGGAAGCCTCTGTACCATTCCTGAAGCTCGTGGTCAGAAAATTCTGTGTTCTCGCGCAGGTCGTTCAGCACTTCGGGACGCAGTTTGCTGTTCTGTTTCCCCATGACTGCCTCTCTGCAACAAAGTTTAGAACCTCGAGGGTCTTTCCTGGTTAAATTACGGTGAAATGTAATGTGGAGCCTCTTTCACAGTCTACTGGGCTGCTAGTCTTGGGACCTGATCTCCACCACGCAGGTTGCAGGTCCCCCTTCTGCTGTCCTCAAGATGTCTGTCTGCTGGCTGGCTGCAGGTCCCCTTCCGCTCTCCTCAAGATGTCTGTCTGCTGGCTGGCTGCTCGATCAATGTCCTCTTCCTCTGTTCCTACGGGAGATGGAACACTCTCATTAGGAACATCAAGTGAAACACCAGTGATAGTGCGGTTTTAATTAAACCAATTTGTCTGGATGTTGTATAATAACTTGTGAGGTTGAAGAACCACCTTAAACAGCCCAATGTTGATTCATACTGAATGATGGTTATTATAAACTGGGTGGTTCGAGCCCTGAATGCTGATTGGATGACAGCCGTGGTATATCAGACCGTATACCACGGGTATGACAAAATATTTATTTTTACTACTCTAATTACGTTGGTATCCAGTTTATAATAGCAATAAGGCACCTCGGGGGGTTGTGATATACGGCCAATATACCACTTTTAAGGGCTGTATCCAGGCACTCCGTGTTGCGTCGTGCTTAAGAACACCCCTTAGCCATGGTATGTATACACCACACCCACTCGTGCCTTATTGCTTAATTATAACGTTTGACCGAAGAGGCTTTGAACAGCCTAGGAGCAGTGGCAGAGTGATACTGATAAGATGACAACTGAGATGCTCCGAGTGCCACTCGGGAGGGCGAGACCTGGTCTCCAAGGCAACCATTTGAATGCCCTCACGCGGTGAGAATTTATCGACCGTTTTCCATGCGATGGAAGGAGAGTGGCTGGGAGCATTCTAGGATTCAATACGTCAGTCTTGTCTCTCAAAAAGGTCAGCATGGTACAAGAAGCTGTTGTTACCTCAGAAGCCAGCCAACCATTAGATAATCCAGGTAACTAGGTTAGGCCAAGTGGGAGGCGGTTACACACACAGGCAGGGGTTTTGAGTTGTATGTATGTGTGTGTATGTGCAAGAGAGAGTGAGGGAGAGAAAGAAAGAATGTGTGAAAAAGAGGGGAATAACAGGGTATCTGGCATCACAGCATATTGGTCGTTTTTTAACACAGATTCATAAGAGAACGCATCTAATTAGCCTACTGGGAAAATTGAAAGAAATTTGCCACTGCAGGGGGCTTCTTGGGCCTTGTTGAGGGCATCATTGTAAAAGTGTGTGTGTGCACGTGTGCGTGGTGTGCATGTGTCTGTGTGTGGGAGAAAGAGAACTTGCAATAGAAAAAGTAACATGTATCGAAGGAAAACCCTAATTTCTAGGTAGGCTATACCATGGGAGCCACGGTGACTGCACACACATGGCACACATTTAATGACACATTATATAACACTTCCTCTCCCTCCACTTTACCAACAAAGCTTTTATTGGCTAGAGAGAAAAGGTCATATGATCCTGTTCTCTGTTTACCTCTCTTTCTCTGTTTACCTCTCTTTCTCTGTTTACCTCTCTTTCTCTGTTTACCTCTCTTTCGCTCTGTCCTCTCTTTCTCTCTGTCCTCTCTTTCTCTGTTTACCTCTCTTTCTCTCTGTCCTCTGAGATTATTGGCACAGGACAGATTATACCAGAGACAGTAGCAGAGGACAGAAACTAATTGGGCTTGTGACTGTGCTCTAACAAGCTTCTCGAAAGGCCTCTCGTCTCGGAAAGAATCATGTGTCCACACTCCACAGTCCTTAATGTAATTTTCTGCAGTTTTCTCAATCTGAGTCGCAATGTAAACGCAATGTAAACGGAGCTCTAAGGGGGTGAGTGGATTGGGAGTAGCCTGAACTCTCCCTGTCTAGCCCTAGCTTGGTTTACAGCTGTGCACAGCTGGGAATGAAACATCACAGACACACACACCCATCCAGAGCCCGACCGCACCCCCTGGCCCCAGAGTGTAACACTCCCAGGATGCAACAGGCAGCGCCTACCCTGGACTGGGTCACATGGTCACATGGACGGTTTTCCACGCCAACTCACTGTGCTTGGCAGGGCTAGGTCAGACATAAACACAGATATTGCTATTTATTCCCTCCTTGCACACAAACCCACAAGACATCCAAAAAGATTCCATTCCAGATAGAAATGGCTGTAATTTTTTAACTTCTAATTTTAAAGTTTTTAAAAACACTTAGTAGCCTACACTCCAATAGATGCCCATGAAGTAACCACTTGATCATACAGTTGTTGATAATGCATTAACACTATAGCAACAATGTCATGTAGTCATTTTTTAAGATAAAGATTTTGCTGGATAGCAATGCAGGTTTACACACAGTGAAGGATGTTTGTTAAAAGCAATGTCTTCCTTTGCGGATGTCTTACTGAAAAGGAGCTACATACGGAAGAACTGTAAGCTATGTGGATCTCCTGTCAGACCTAGAACAATAAGTTCTACAAAATGGCAGTCATGCACATACCGTGTCAGTGGCTGATATTTACCCAGTCTGGTGCTTGGCAGGTTACACAGCATTACATTTGATAGGTTTTTTTCACAGCTAGAACCTTAGCCTAATACTGCCAATTAAAATGATGTATTCAGTGCCATGAACAGAAGTTGGGATGGCAATCTAGCCCTGTTTTCTTGTGTATAGAAAGTATTTGGCTGTGATTCAAACAAACTGCAACGTTCACTTAACAGATTATTAATGTTTGAGCCAACATCCGCAGCTTTTACCACAAAAAACGGTATCAAGTGTGGTACCACGTCAGCACGTTGCAGTTTGTCTTTGTCTGTTTTTATGGCATGAAGGTGGCAGTATAATGACGTTTCCCTTCCTCCTTGTAGACTGTATCATGGTGGAGATGGTGGAAAATGGTACTGACTGGTGCTATTTGGATTGCTGTCATACCTTGTCCATAGAATGTTTACAGGGTAAGCAAACCAATATGTCATTTGGGTGAACTATCCCTTTGTTATTTTCCCCCATTGCGTTCCAACAGGTATTCAAGCAGGTGGCGTCACTCCTATGCGAAGTGCAGACGGTTCATTGTGCTATCTGTTGTAAGATCATGCTTTTTTTACCAACCAGAAAAAATTGTTTAGTTTGCGTGTTTTCATATGCTGATAGAACCACACTTTTGATTTGTTTGTGGGAAAAGAACAGGCCTCACTAAATTCACATATGAACTCCAGTGACATCCATTAGGCCTATGTTCTGCGATTGAGAAACTGGTTGTCCCCTATTAAACCTAGATTCCTTCCACAGCACGTTCACACCATGAGCAGCCCCGTGAGATTATTATTTCACATTCAATGCTTGCGTCCCAAAAGGCACCCTATTCCTTATTTAGGTCTAGTGCACTCCTTTGACCACAGCCCTATGGAACCTGGTCAAAAGTAACACACTACATTGGAATAGGGTGCCATTTTGGACACAACCAATGTCTGCCTTTCCTCTCAGTAACACGGCAACAGTCTTTCTCCTGTTGCTCTGGCTCTACCACTTACTGTAGTCTGTAGAAGCCCCCCCCCTATCAACCTTTTACCCAATAACCATGGCTGTCGTTGTTCCACTTTTTCCACTGGCTAATGAAAATATTTTGCACAGCTTCCAGATTCCACACACTCACACGGCATGCATTTTCCCGACTGGGGAGTCCTGTCCCACCTCTGATCCCCGAAAGTTCCACTCTCTTCCATTTCTAACGGTATGTAGCAAATCATCAGGTCCAGTAAATCACACATGATTCCAGTAACCCCTAACCCCAGTGTCGGTGACCGTTGCCGTGGAGCTCGTCACCTTACACATGGCCTACAGGCAGGCTTAGTGACATCATCACATGCCAGGGGAGACCCCATCCCCTACAGGCAGGCGTAGTGACATCACATGCCGGGGGAGACCCTGACTAGTGTCAAAAGATTCCCCCCAACACAAAGCACCAACTCTCTCCGGCTGCAGTGAACCAGATGATCACACTCAAAACAAACAGCAGGCTGTCAACCATTTGGAGAATTCCCAGTATCGGCCCAGAATAGCATTGTTGGCAATGGCGCTCCGTTTAATGATGTCTGTCAGGGTGCGTCAACATGCACATTTCCCATTGCTGACTACTGCTCCAGAGATGGATTGGACAGAGAAAATATTATTTGGTCCGTCTGTATTTATCATAGCGTTTTGCTGCGAATGCAAATGGCCAATCCATCACGTGATGTGCTTGTGGAGAGAGAACCTAGCTAGACAGCGTACTGGCATTGAACATCTCATTACCGTAACATGCTGTGAAGCTGACTGGGCTTCAATTAAATATGTACTAGTGAACTGAACGTCTTTATGGAAGATTACTGTTAAAGTCACTCATTCACACCTCTCTGTCAAAGTTGGCTGTGATGAGACTTTTGAGAAAAGCTAGGTCAGGAGATGACCCAGTATTTGATCGAGGAGGGCAAAATACATTTCCAAACCATTCTCACGTCCATCTGTGTGTGAGGTTTACTGAGGCAGTGTCAGAAAAGCATGAACTGTAGCAGAAATATATAGTCCCTTGACACACCTGTCTCCACGGCAACACCATGGTGCTAAGGCTGACTTATGCAAGGGAGGAGGCAGTAACTAACGACTGGGGCACATCTCCAACTGGGCACAGCATTCAAAGCATTGCAGATATAAATGGAGCACATAGAACCGCAGACACATGTCTGTATTCTACTTGTTAGAAAATAGGGTTCATTCTAGTACTAGTTGTACCTGATACATTCTGAACATCCTGTTCTGTATTCTCCAAATAAATGACTTGAGAGAAAAAAAAATATTATTGTGTAGAATATGTCACAATGTGATAATATCTGTGGGAAAAAATTATGCAATGTCTTCAACCATAATCCTCTCAATGTTTTTATAAATCCTTTTATATTTCCTAAAAAAATCTATGACATCGACTTTGACTATTGCCACACCTTACATAAAGCAGATAATATGCCATTCTATTTTCCTAGCCCAAAATAACCCCCATATGAGCTTCTATCGGCTGCAGAAAACACCACTGTGACAAGATGGACATACGCATGATCAGATATCTAACCATGGCAAGAAAGTTGCCGATTTTAAACTACAGTCTGAAGGACGCAAGATTATGCACATAAATGCATCGCCATATTGAGCCAACATCGAGCATATACAATTATTAAAATAAATATTGAACTGTCAACAAACTCAACGTTTCATACTTAGTCCTGGCTTACGATGTTGTGCTGTCGGCTGAAGATGGGTAGGCCTATCCAGTCCGGTTGTGTCCAAGTTGCGGCTCAATACCGTTAACTTTTATTTCTAACGCTTCAATAGAAAAACTAAACTCAAGTAAATTAAGGTTACAATTACCTTGAGATTGTATAAGCAACCGTATTCAGTCTGAACATTAAACTATTGAAAGGACTACACAACTAAAAAGTATTTTTGAAGGAAGTTCTGTTTTAAAATATATTCAGAGATCAGGATAAACAACTTCTTCATGCAACGCTGGTTCCTCATTTTGCATGATATACGACACATACACACACGACTGCTCTGCTTTACCCGGACTCGCCCAATTCTCTCGCGGGGGATGTCTTTTCTAACTAATAGCAGTCGTTTTACTTTTATACTGCCTCATAGTGGCATTTGATAGGCTACTTTAATAAAAAAAATAACCCTTCCACTCAATGGAGTGTATGTATTTTGTATGTAGGCTTCGGTAATAAATTCTCAAGTAATATTACTGCCAATAGGCCCCTCCTACTTGGATATAGGACAATCCACACTCGCTACCACAAGATTTGCTCTGCTGATACAGTAGCGGGAACGTAACAGTAACTGTAACTGTTGGCTCAAATACAATCTGCAGGTCCAATGGAAGGATATCTGATCGGTGTGGGTATTTAATTGCACATTCTGGATTTGTTTAAACGTTTGGTGTTCGTCTTGCAACCGTATTATGTTACACTTATTATTTATTTCATAAGAAGTTTGGACTACATTAATATAGTAAATACTGTACTAATATAAATTCATAGGAACATTGTATTCTATGTGTCAATTCCATTGTTATCAAGTCAGTTAACGGACCCTTGTTGAATATAAAAGGCCTAGGCCTATAGAATTTACTTTAAGAATGCTCAATAAGGTATACAGTCGTTGCCAAAATTTTGAGAATGACACAAATATTCATTTCCACAAAGTTTGCTGCTTCAGTGTCTTTAGATATTGTTGTCAGATGGAATTCTGAAGTATAATTGCAAGCATTTCATAAGTGTCAAAGGCTTTTATTGACAATTACATGAAGTTGATGCAAAGAGTATATTTGTAGTGTTGACCCTTCTTTTTCAAGACCTCTGCAATCCGCCCTGGCATGCTGTCAATTAACTTCTGGGCCACATCCTGACTGATGGCAGCCCATTCTTGCATAATCAATGCTTGGAGTTTGTCACAATCTTGAGGATAGACCACAAGTTCTCAATGGGATTAAGGTCTGTGGAGTTTCCTGGCCATGGACCCAAAATATCAATGTTTTGTTCCCCGAGCCACTTAGTTATCACTTTTGCCTTATGGCAAGGTGCTCCATCATGCTGGAAAAAGCATTGTTTGTCACCAAACTGTTCCTGCATGGTTGGGAGAAGTTGCTCTCGGAGGTTGTGTTGGTACCATTCTTTATCATGGCTGTGTTCTTAGGCAAAATTGTGAGTGAGCCCACTCCCTTAGCTGAGAAGCAACCCCACACATGAATGGTCTCAGGATGCTTTACTGTTGGCATGACACAGGACTGATGGTAGCGCTCACCTTGTCTTCTCCGGACAAGCTTTTTTCCGGATGCCCCAAACATTCGGAATGGGGATTCATCAGAGAAAATGAATTTACCCCAGTCCTCAGCAGTCCAATCCCTGTACCTTTTGCAGAATATCAGTCTGTCCCTGATGTTTTTCCTGGAGAGAGGTGGCTTCTTTGCTGCCCTTCTTGACACCAGGCCATCCTCCAAAAGTCTTCGCCTCACTGTGCATGCAGATGCACTCACACATGCCTGCTGCCATTCCTGAGCAAGCTCTGTACTGGTGGTGCCCCGATCCCGCAGCTGAATCAACTTTAGGAGACGGTCCTGGCGCTTGCTGGACTTTCTTGGGCACCCTGAAGCCTTCTTCACAACAATTGAACCGCTCTCCTTGAAGTTCTTGATGATCCAATAAATGGTTGATTTAGGTGCAATCTTACTGGCAGCAATATCCTTGCCTGTGAAGCCCTTTTTGTGCAAAGCAATGATGACGGCACATGTTTCCTTGCAGGTAACCATGGTTGACAGAGAAAGAACAATGATTCCAAGCACCACCCTCCTTTTGAAGCTTCCAGTCTGTTATTCGAACTCAATCAGCATGACAGAGTGATCTCCAGCCTTGTCCTCGTCAACACTCACACCTGTGTTAACGAGAGAATCACTGACATAATGTCAGTTGGTCCTTTTGTGGCAGGGCTGAAATGCAGTGGAAATGTTTTTTGGGGATTCAGTTCATTTGCATGGCAAAGAGGGACTTTGCTATTCATCTTATGTACAGTGCATTTGGAAAGTATTTAGACTCTTTACTTTTTTGGTACCCGTCCCCAGATCTGTAACTTGACAAAATCCTGTCTCGGAGCTCTACGGATAATTAATTCTACCTCAAGGCTTGGTTTTTGCTCTGACATGCACTGTCAACTGATGTGATCAATTTCAAAAATAGTAAAAATAAAGAAAAACCCTTGAATGAGTAGGTGGTCTAAAACTTTTGACCGGCAGTGTATTGTTGTAAAGTGTTTTGTATGTAATGTCTTTTTCATTATGTGTCAGACCCCAGTAAGACTAGATGTCGGCTGATGGGAATCCTAATAAATCAAATCCCGAACTAATGCCTAGGTTTTAGCTCAGTAGACTAAAACAACTTGTTGCACACAGATAACCTGGTTACAAACCCAATTGACCTGGATTCGGAACATTGATGTCTATCAGATGCAGGAGTTGTTGTGAAGAAATTCCGCCCATTGATGATTATCAGATGTAGGGGTTGTTGTGGAGAATAGCAGGAGGTCAATAAGGAGCTGAAGTGTAACAGACAGAGATTGTTCAGAGAACCATGCTCCCATGGTGACCGTGAATAGGCTGACCTAGCCTAAGACCTGGAGACTAGTGTTAGCTCCCTGGCATAATAGCTAGCAGCACACCACACTGCATCCCACTGCTGGCTTGCATCTCAAGCTAAGCAATGTTGGTCCTGGATGGGAGACCAGATGCTGCTGGAAGTAATGTTGGAGGGCCAGTAGGAGGCACCCTTTGCTCTGGTCTGAAAAAAAGATCCCGATGCCCCAGGCAGTGATTGGGGACATTGCCCTGTGTAGGGTGCCGTCTTTCAGATGGGATGTTAAACAGGTGTCCTGACTCTGTGTAGTCACTAAAGATCTCATGGAACTTACTGTAAGTGTAGGGGTGTTAACCCTAGTGTCCTAGATACATTCCCAATCTGGCCCTCATATCATCCCCAGCTTCCAATTGGCTCATTCATCTCCCCTGTAACTATTCCCCAGGTTGTTGCTGTAAATGAGAATGTGTTCTCAGTCAACTTACCTGGTAAAGTAAGAGGCTTGTCTTTAGCTCATAGGGCTAACACAATGTTGTGGCACGCAAAGAACACAGATTCAAACTTAGTTCATCACATATCATAGTCAAAATCAACCATCGAGAAAATCAGACCAGAGGCAGTGAATGAATTTGGCAAGCACATGAAATCATAGCTCCTGTTTTAATATATTACAGCTTTACAGGAAGACTGTACATCGCTCTAATGTTTGTAGAGCTTTAATGTACACTCACCACTCTCACGTTTTTGCATGCCAACCAAATTCAATAGCTTATCTCTTGTACAAAGCACAGAAAAAAGAAAAAACAGACTTAAACTTGAGCTCTACCCAGTAAATGTATATTGCTTGGATCCTCACCTTTACAGCACAGAGTAAAAGACTCCAGTGTTGGTCAGTTGCTAGTCAGAATATCCATGTCACAATGCTGTACCCAAGACCTCAGTGTGCTGGAGACCTGACGTTGTAAAGAGGGTGGTGTACATGTCAGCACTTTAAATAAATAATTAATACCGTAGTGAGTGCGTCACTGTCGCTCTAGGCCAACACCTGTTAATAAGCAAATTGGCTGTTTCTGATTGTCAAAGAATGGGCTAGACTCATGACAATGAACATTTTTGCTGACACTTTAATGGGTGCCGCCTGATTAATTTCTCTGCGTTAGCCTACTACCCAGTGTCTTTACTGAACCTTTATTTAACCCTTGTTTGGTGTTCGGGTCTGTGGAACCCGTTTTCAATGTTTACTAAAATAATACCTCAGAGTCATTGGTGTGTTTGGAGAGAGATGGAAGGAGATGGACCAAACTCATTTACATGCATACTTTGGAGTTCTTATCCTTGCTGGTGTTTTCAGATCCAATGGGAAATCTACAGAATCCCTGTGGGATGCAGAAACTGTCAGAAAACTTTCCAGTGCAACAATATCTCTGGAAAACTTCCACATTACTTCCATGATTATCCGCTTCTCTAACCGAGACACCAGACCAGCTCAGCGGCAGAGAGACAAGCTAGCTGCAATCAGATCAGTGTGGGACAAGTGGGTGGACCACCTTCCCCTGTTTTACAACCCTGGGCCCAATGTTACTGTTGATGAGCAGTTTATGCCATTTAGGGGCTGCTGCCCCTACAGGCAGTACATAACGTTTAAACCCGCAAAATATAGAATCAAGATCTGGGCTGCCTGTGATGCTGCTTCATCAAATGCGTGGATCTTGCAAGTGTCTACGGGGAAGGCAGATGGAGGAGCCCTTGAGAAGAACCAAGGGAGGCGGGTTGTCCTAGACATGATAAAGGGACTCTGTGGCCACAACATCACATTCGATAACTTTTTTACTTTGCCCAAGCTGGGACAGGAGGAAGCTGACGATGGTAGGAACACACACACTTGGAAGGCACCTCCCCCCTAGATATTTGTTAATTTTGTGTTTGAAAGAGTTGCAGCTGTTGAATTTGAATAGCGATATTAAAGAAACACAGATAAGATTCATTTTGAATTGGTATAAGAACACACAGACCTGAAGTTTGTTGATTACATTAATATTGAGGATTTCAAGGCGATGAAAGACTGGTGAGGAAATGTCTGAGTGAGTTGCCATCCTCACAAAACGCTTTGGAGTTATGTTACTGAGATCCAGACTGAATTGTGATCATAAATAAGGCAACACGCTGAAGGATGGCCTACATGGAAAAGTAAGCAGGATCACTACCCAGGAACTTTACTCTATAATCCACAAGAGGTCGCTAAAAGCCAAATATATCACCTGTTACATCATTGCATATATCTTGCTTGTCAAGCTTCAAGAGACACACAGCTGGGAAGGAGACTAGTACAGATGTAAACATGTTATTGGCAACCATGATGTGTCTAACACTTTACTTGAAGTGTTGTTCATGACGCAACCATAAGTGTCATAAAGCGCATCCTAAAGCGTCTATAGTTCTCTTCTATGAAAATCATTCATTTCATCAACATCTGAAGTTTCCGTTAACTTTGCAATCTGTAGACAACAGTAAACTAAGCTAATAGTATGTTTACATTTTATTCAGCAGACACTCTTATCCAGAGCGACTTACCCATTTATCTTAAAGACCCAATGCAGACGTTTTCATATCAATATCAAATCATTTCTGGGTAACAATTAAGCACCTTACTGTAATAGTTTTCCATTAAAATTTTAATAAAAAAATAAAAAAACATTTTTGTCAAGCAAGAATTTTGCTAGGACTGTCTGGTAGTGGTCTGAATGGGGAGGGGAAACTATTAACCAATATACCACCTGGTGATGTCACCAGGCAAGCCAAAACACCCACCCATGCAAACAGGCTGATTAGAAGGTCCTGTGTAGATTGTATTTTCAACCAGCAACTATCAGGAAATAACACGGATCACATTTTTTTTCATACTTTTACAGTGTTAATTTCATCAGCTGTTGTACAATATGATACAAAACACAGGGAAAACAGATGTTTGACTGCACTGGGCCTTTAAAGTAGCTAGCTACAGTAAGAGAGACAACTGCACATCACAGTCATAGTAAGCAAATGTTTTCTTAATACGTAGAGTGTAATTCTTCCATATAATCAGGTTAATAGAGTTCAATTGCTGTTGTCACAGACTGAATGAATATTAGAGCAAACAGCCAATGTGTCGATTTGAGGTTACATTCTTTCAATCAAGAGTTGCGTTATGTTCAGGGTTATCAGGACTTGTTTTTGTTATAGAAAGATAGGGCTCAGAGTAAGAAGAATTTAACATTATTGTTTGGTATGATCACTGGGTCAGAGTAAGAACTTAACAAATAGACAGGATAAATTGCGAAATGCATAAACAGTATTGATCAAACATGGAGATCATGCATTACTATTGCATGTCTGTAAGGCATGAGACAGGTTAGCAAACCCACCGGGCAAAGATTACAACATAAAATAAGCATCTAATTGTGGTTGATATGTGATTGAGTTGTCTACAACTGTGAATTCAACTTGAAATAAAACCAAATATTGCAACCCTGATGTGTGGTTGAGATCTATAGGTTAAAATTAGATAAAAACCTGATTGCATATTCAAACATATTAACTGATGTTCGAAGTCGAGTAGTTGAGAGAGTCCGGTACACAGTAAGCTGAAGTTACCCTCATAATACTGTAATCGGTGTATGTGAGCGTTGTAATGCCCAGGGGTTAGGCGCTCGCCTCTGCATTGTAGAAGCTATGTTTCAAATCCCAGACACAGTTATTACTCTCTCTTGCTATATTGGTGGCAGCTGTGAGATTCATCCTCCTCATGCACCTCATGGGTATATGAGGACACTTCTCTAAAGAGAGGCAGAATACTGTGTAACCGATATATGTCAGTGTTGTACTGTCTCTTCCCATAGGTCCTAGCTCAAACATTCGCCTTTGTACCTACAGATTGATTCCTCACGCTCTCCTGCTACACAACTATTGTTGTTGATTTGATTCGTAGTGGACAGTAGCCATCAGGTATGAGCTGTTCCTGAACTGTCACAATACTGATAGTAGGGCAGCATTATCCAGCTAGTACCATGTCTTCAAGGTATTTCTTTATAAATTGATGACCAACGTTAGGGGCTAGACTCAATCCGTTGCGGTGAAGATCTGCGCTCTAGAGTGATTGAAATTTAAAGGCATTGTACACATGTTCGTGGAGACTGTATTCACAGTTAACGCTGCATATGTCGTCTCAATCGGAAATTACCTTTCAATTTCAATCGTGCTACAGCCGGATCTTCAGTGCTACGGATTGAACCCTATGTCTGCCTCTGATAAACTTGTCTGGGTTAAAGATAGGTGATAAGATTGAACCCTACGTCTGCCTCTGATAAACTTGTCTGGGTTAAAGATAGGTGATAAGATTGAACCCTATGTCTGCCTCTGATAAACTTGTCTGGGTTAAAGATAGGTGATAAGATTGAACCCTATGTCTGCCTCTGAAAAACTTGTCTGGGTTAAAGATAGGTGATAAGATTGAACCCTATGTCTGCCTCTGATAAACTTGTCTGGGTTAAAGATAGGTGATAAGATTGAACCCTATGTCTGCCTCTGATAAACTTGTCTGGGTTAAAGATAGGTGATAAGATTGAACCCTATGTCTGCCTCTGATAAACTTGTCTGGGTTAAAGATAGGTGATAAGATTGGAAGTCTGATCAATGCAGTCGTAGTCATATCTTAAAGAGGCACAGACTGACAACTGTACCCTACTTGTATGGTTTGCAGTGTGCACATGTAAATACTCTCACGTGTTTTCAAAGTGCGTGATTAACCAATAAGCACATATAACACCTATTTTAAAGTCCCTGCATTGGTTGTCTATCAGTTTTAGAATGGATTTTCAAAGCACTATGTGGCCCTGCACACAAAACTATGTCTGACATGCTTTTAAGATAAAGTACCAGTCGATCCGTCAGTTCCTTTTAGTCCGTTAGTTCCGCCCTTTAGTTGTTCCAAAAATCAGAACCAAAAGTTTGGTGAGGCTTCCTTCAGCCACTATGGTCCTGGCCTTTGGAACAACCTGCCGGAGGATCTGAGGGCCTCAGACACTGTAGACATTTTTAAGAAAGAACTTAAGACACCTTTTTTTTGTGCTTTTAGTCATACTATCTATTTTATTGATTTTATCCCATTTTATTTATCTTATTTATTTTTATGCATTTGTCTCTCAGATTCACTGTTATTTTATGTTTTGCAATTAAAATGTGTCTAATTTTGTTTTACCATTTTTATCAAACAGAGAAAAAAACAGTAGTGGACATTCAACTTGTTTTCTAATTGCGGAATTCTTTTGAATGACCTTCTTGAATATGCAAAAGAAATGTGGAGACATTTGTCTTCTATATCAAGACTCAGCCATTGTCAGTGTAACAAACATCATTGGGGGGGCATGGAAATGGGTGATAACTACCTAAGTACAACTGCGTAATGGTGCAGATCAGAATTTTTAGTACAGTACAGTAGCCTGATTGAGCCATGTCAATATGCTCCAATGTTCAATATATGCTCCAAATAAAGATAAACATTTTCAAATGGATAGTTTTCCAATCCAAGTGGCTTTCTGTCTGCAGCCGTACCTTCCCCCATTCCTCTGATGGCTTTCATCTGAAGATAAGTAGCTAGGTTCCCTCTGATGGCTTTCTTCTGAAGATAAGTAGCTAGCTTCCTTCTGATGGCTTTCATCTGAAGATAAGTAGCTAGGTTCCCTCTGATGGCTTTCATCTGAAGATAAGTAGCTAGGTTCCCTCTGATGGCTTTCATCTGAAGATAAGTAGCTTGGTTCCCTCTGATGGCTTTCATCTGAAGATAAGTAGCTAGGTTCCCTCTGATGGCTTTCATCTGAAGATAAGTAGCTTGGTTTCCTCTGATGGCTTTCATCTGAAGATAAGTAGCAAGGTTCCCTCTGATGGCTTTCATCTGAAGATAAGTAGCTAGGTTCCCTCTGATGGCTTTCATCTGAAGATAAGTAGCAAGGTTCCCTCTGATGGCTTTCATCTGAAGATAAGTAGCTTGGTTCCCTCTGATGGCTTTCATCTGAAGATAAGTAGCTTGGTTCCCTCTGATGGCTTTCATCTGAAGATAAGTAGCTTGGTTCCCTCTGATGGCTTTCATCTGAAGATAAGTAGCTAGGTTCCCTCTGATGGCTTTCATCTGAAGATAAGTAGCAAGGTTCCCTCTGATGGCTTTCATCTGAAGATAAGTAGCTTGGTTCCCTCTGATGGCTTTCATCTGAAGATGTTGCTTGGTTCCCTCTGATGGCTTTCATCTGAAGATAAGTAGCAAGGTTCCCTCTGATGGCTTTCATCTGAAGATAAGTAGCTAGGTTCCCTCTGATGGCTTTCATCTGAAGATAAGTAGCTAGGTTCACTCTGATGGCTTTCATCTGAAGATAAGTAGCTAGGTTCACTCTGATGGCTTTCATCTGAAGATAAGTAGCTTGGTTCCCTCTGATGGCTTTCATCTGAAGATAAGTAGCTTGGTTCCCTCTGATGGCTTTCATCTGAAGATAAGTAGCTAGGTTCACTCTGATGGCTTTCATCTGAAGATAAGTAGCAAGGTTCCCTCTGATGGCTTTCATCTGAAGATAAGTAGCAAGGTTCCCTCTGATGGCTTTCATCTGAAGATAAGTAGCAAGGTTCCCTCTGATGGCTTTCATCTGAAGATAAGTAGCTTGGTTCCCTCTGATGGCTTTCATCTGAAGATAAGTAGCTAGGTTCCCTCTGATGGCTTTCATCTGAAGATAAGTAGCTAGGTTCCCTCTGATGGCTTTCATCTGAAGATAAGTAGCTAGGTTCCCTCTGATGGCTTTCATCTGAAGATAAGTAGCTAGGTTCCCTCTGATGGCTTTCATCTGAAGATAAGTAGCTAAGTTCCCTCTGATGGCTTTCATCTGAAGATAAGTAGCTAGGTTTTGGCTTGATACCTGGATGGGCAATAGGGGGCACTTTTCCCTCTTAGCTAAGTAGACCCCAAACCCCTTCCCCTTGCAACCAACAACCTTCACAGTCAACTTACCTGGAATATCAATATCATACCTACTCTGATATGTGTATTTTTCTTGTTATATTGTCATTGTGATAACTGGTCTAGTAAGAATATCATGATCTATACAAATACTATTCAATACTTGATTTATTGGTCCATTTGCAGGGATATTCTTAATGTTTTGTAGTCCCAGTACCCAACCTGACACACATCACAGACTAGGAGCAGCACACAACACCCATCACAGACTGAGAGCAGTACACAACACCCATCACAGACTGAGAGCAGTACACAACACCCATCACAGACTGAGAGCAGTACACAACACCCATTACAGACTGAGAGCAGTACACAACACCCATCACAGACTAGGAGCAGTACACAACACTCATCACAGACTGAGAGCAGTACACAACACCCATCACAGACTGGGAGCAGTACACAACACCCATCACAGACTGGGAGCAGTACACAACACCCATCACAGACTGAGAGCAGTACACAACACCCATCACAGACTGGGAGCAGTACACAACACCCATCACAGACTGGGAGCAGTACACAACAACCATCACAGACTGAGAGCAGTACACAACACCCATCACAGACTGGGAGCAGTACACAACACCCATCACAGACTGAGAGCAGTACACAACACCCATCACAGACTGGGAGCAGTACAGGGACTACTGTAGAGAAGCACCACTGTATCAATTAGGGGTAACGTGCCTTGCTCAAGGGCACAATGGCAGTAGGTAGTATATGGGATTTGAAGCCGATAAAACCTCTGGCTGCCTTCTTAGTCCCTGCAGATTTCCCCCAATCATTTCAGTGATTCAAACCGGCAACCCTCCGGTTACCGGCCTGCATCTCTAATCTTGAGGCAATTTAGTTCATATCACTAAATTCTACAAAATATGTTATTTCCCATTCCCTAAAACTGGGGATAACTAGGCCAACAGTACTTTGCTACTACTGTGACTCAACACCAATTTGCCGCCCTAGACATGATTCTAGTCTAGTGTCACGACTCTTGACCATGAGACGACTCCTGGAACACTGTTATCAAGGAGTGATTTCCTGGGGCTTTCTTCCCTGCATGTGTCATGGCTGTGTGCACAGGAGATACACTGACTGAGCACATCAGCGAGAGAGCAAAGGTAGGATCCAACACAAATGTGCTGAATAAAGTCCAGTAACATTGTGTGTGTGTGTGTGTGTGTGTGTGTGTGTGTGTGTGTGTGTGTGTGTGTGTGTGTGTGTGTGTGTGTGTGTGTGTGTGTGTGTGTGTGTGTGTGTGTGTGTGTGTGTGTGTGTGTGTGTGTGTGTGTGTGTGTGTGTGTGTGTGTGTGTTCGGTCAGGGCATGTATGTACAAGGTTAGTCTGCTTGTTTGTGTTAGTGTATGGATTCATACAGTGTAGAATATGGATATGTTTTTAAACACTTCTACATTCATGTGGATGCTACCATGAACACAGATAATCATGAATTAATAATGTTGAGTGAGAAAGATACAAAGGCATAAATATCATACCCCCCCAAAAAATGCTAATCCCCCTGTTATAGGTAATGGTGAGAGGTTAGCATGTCTTCCGGGTTTGATCGTTGTGCCTCTTTAACGTTCTCACTCATTATTCATGATTCATTTAGGATTATCTGTATTCATGGTAGCATCCACATGAATATAGAAGTATTTAGAAACATATTCTATTCTTATTTACAATAAAAGTGACTCCAAAATGCATTATTTACCATTCATTTGTTTTGGGCACAATATAAATGAGTGGTACATTCATTAAATGCTAGGAATATGGGACCAAATACTAAACTTTTGACTACTTTAATAGTCATATAAGTGAATTTGTCCCAATACTTTTGGTTCCCTAAAATGGGCGGACTGTCCACTATGTTCTAAACGGTTCACCCGATATGGATGAAAATACGCTCAAATGAAAGCTGACAGTCTGCACTTTAACCTCACAGTCATTGCATCATTTCAAACCCAAAGTGCTGGAGTACAGAGCCAAAACAACAAATACTTTTGGACCTCACTGTATACCCATTGATTCTTGAAGAATATAACTTATAAATGTCGCATGAGCTTAGCTCAACTGTCATACCCGTTCAGAACCCCAAAATATAAGCTTGTTTTACTCTGTTGGTAAACATTGTAAATGTAAACACCCACTGTATAGCCTCATAACATGGTTAAAACTATCATTTTGATATCATGGATGGTCAGTTCTTGCATCCATAGCTCTGTCTATGAATTTGAGAGTGGTTACATTTCTCCAGGCCCATGCTGCAGCTTTTTACCAAAACAGAGGCAGGGCAATACTTTGTTATTGTTTCAACCACAGATTGGCCCTTTAATAGTTATTTTACCTCAAGAGAAGTTATATGATCACTTTTGACAGCAATTCACCATTTTGATATCTTAGACCTAGGTTGTCATGTTAGCATGTTGGTATGTTAGCATCCAATTTGTTTTCATTGGTTTGCTATGCTACTCTAAAAAACATTGCAAAATAGCTTACAAATACTTTCATGTAACTTATATCTTGATGACATCACTCCAAAATATTTGTTTATTTGTCTCAGAACTGTTTTCAACCATTATCAAAAGTTAGACAAGATTTCTGTGTTACTTTCCGTACATGCTCTACAGATAAAAAAATATGTATGAAAACTTTAATTAAAAACATTGGAAGAAGTTCTGTTTGAAAAACATGAATTCTATGACGATTACAAATCTTCTGGATGGATGATGTGATGTAAATTTGGTTGAAGTATGTGTGAGCTATTTAAAAAAAAAATATATAGAAATGTAGCGAAGTTGGAAGCGAACATTAGAAATAGCTAATATGACAAACTAGGAAATTAAATTGGTGGATTGCTGTGACAAGTCGTCAAAGTACTTCTCTTGAAGTAAGAAAACTACTAAAATTGGGGGGGAAAAACCCAGAAAACTATTCTATATTTATGAGACTTATTATTTTTTTACAGTTCAACAAAGTACAGTTTCTAAACTAACCATTTCAATGTATGAATCTATCCCCTTTACACACAAGGACAGTTTTGGTCACGTGTAAGGCAGTCTCAGACAGACCTTTTGAACTTCATGCTTTGCTTTCTCTGGGGCAGTGGCACTGATGTGATAACGTTAAGCCCTATGTAAATGTAATGGCTAATCCTCTAGCTTGCTGTGATAAAGATACTTGATCATATGTCACTGACAGAGTTGGTCACAAAGGTTTTTCTTCATCAGTTACAGTAGAGGCCTGAATATATCTTTGAGAGGAGAAGAAAGCAATCTAATCATTGGTTAGAACAATAATAATAATATTATGTATTACATTTGTAAAACGCTTTTCATTATACAAGAATAATCTCTAAGTGCATAAAATAAAAAATAGTAAAATGTAAATAGTTTAAAAAAATATCACAACAAAATATTTCTAACCATATCATGAAAATAGAACAATTAGAAGGATAATAGGTGACTTGCACAAATGTTAGTAACTTTTTCTGGGCTAATAATGGTTAAGGAAAGAGACTGAATACAGCATTGATCTCTCTTGTTGGCTGAAGAAGATTCTGGAAGCACTCCAGCAAAGAACATGGTGTACAATCTCAAACAAATCTTTCGTAATAAAGATTATGTAAGACACACTGAACTGTTGTATTATTGTATGGCACTGTATCTAGGACAGTGGACAAAAGCTAGTATATTACAACATCATAAGTGACATTTCATACAATATTGAGACCAAATCCTTATCTAATGCTGTTCAAGACCATTTGTAACACTACATGATGTTACATCACTACACTTCTGCGAGCAGGCCTTTCTAATCGACCTGGCCCGGGATCCTGGAAGGATATTGACCTCATCCCGTCAGTAGACGATGCCTGGTTGTTCTTCAAAAGTGCCTTCCTCACCATCTTAGATAAGCATGCCCCTTTCAAAAAATGCAGCACTAAGAACAGATAAAGCCCTTGGTTCACTCCAGACCTGAATGCCGTTGACCAGCACAAAAACATCCTGTGGCGGACTGCAATAGCATCGAATAGTCCCCGCGATATGCAACTGTTCAGGGAAGTCAGGAACCAATACACGCAGTCAGTCAGGAAAGCAAAGGATAGCTTTTTCAGGCAGAAATTTTCATCCTGTAGCTCTAACGCCGAAAAGTTTTGGGACACTGTAAAGTCCATGGAGAACAAGAGCACCTCCTCCAAGCTGCCCACTGCACTGAGGCTAGGTAACACGGTCACCACCGATAAATCCATGATAATCGAAAATTTCAATAAGCATTTCTCTACGGCTGGCCATACCTTCCTCCTGGCTACTGGACAATCTGGACCCTCTCTTTCTAAAACTATCCGCCGCCATTGTTGCAACCCCTATTGCCAGCCTGTTCAACCTCTCTTTCGTATCGTCTGAGATCCCTAAAGATTGGAAAGCTGCCGCGGTCATCCCCCTCTTCAAAGGGGGTTACACTCTAGACCCAAACTGCTATAGACCTATATCTATCCTGCCCTGCCTCTCCAAAGTCTTCGAAAGCCAAGTTAATAAACAGTTCACTGACCATTTCGAATCCCACCGTACCTTCTCCGCTGGGCAATCCGCTTTCTGAGCCGGTCATGGGTGCACCTCAGCCACGCTCAAGGTACTAAACGATATCATAACCGCCATCGATAAAAGACAGTACTGTGCAGCCGTCTTCATCGACCTGGCCAAGGCTTTCGACTCTGTCAATCACTGTTTTCTTATCGGCAGACTCAATAGCCTTGGTTTCTCAAATGACTGCCTCGCCTGGTTCACCAGCTACTTTGCAGACAGAGTTCAGTGTCTCAAATCAGAGGGCATGTTGTCCGGACCTCTGGCAGTCTCTGTGGGGGTGCCACAGTGTTCAATTCTTGAGCTGACTATTTTCTCTGTATATATCAATGATGTGGCTCTTGCTGCAGGCAATTCCCTGATCCACCTCTATGCAGATGACACCATTCTGTATACATCTGGCCCTTCCTTGGACACTGTGCTAACTAACCTCCAAATTATTATTTATCCGTTATTTTACCAGGTAAGTTGACTGAGAACACGACCTGGGGAATAGTTACAGGAGAGAGGAGGGGGATGAATGAGCCAATTGTAAACTGGGGATTATTAGGTGACCATGATGATTTTGAGGGTCAGATTGGGAATTTAGCCAGGACACCAGGGTTAACACCCCTACTCTTATGATAAGTGCCATGGGATCTTAAATGACCTCAGAGAGTCAGGACACCCGTTGTAACGTCCCATTCGAAAGACGGCACCCTACACAGGGCAGTGTCCCCAATCACTGCCCTGGGGCATTGGGATATTTTTTAGACCAGAGGAAAGAGTGCCTCCTACTGGCCCTCCAACCCCACTTCCAGCAGCACCTGGTCTCCCATCCAGGGACTGACCAGGACCAACCCTGCTTAGCTTCAGAAGCAAGCCAGCAGTGGGATGCTTCAATGAAGTTGAGCTTCAATGAAATGAGCTTCAATGCCATACAACACTCCTTCCGTGGCCTCCAACTGCTCTTTAACGCTAGTAAAACCAAATGCATGCTTTTCAACCGTTCGCTGCCTGCACCCGCCCGCCCGACTAGCATCACCACCCTGGACGGTTCTGACCTAGAATATGTGGACAACTATAAATACCTAGGTGTCTGGTTAGACTGTAAACTCTCCTTCCAGACTCTCATTAAACATCTCCAATACAAAATCAAATCTAGAAACGACGTCCTATTTCGCAACAAAGCCTCCTTCACTCACTCCGCCAAACTTACCCTCGTAAAACTGACTACCCTGCCGATCCTTGACTTCGGCAATGTCATCTACAAAATAGCTTCCAATACTCTACTCAGCAAACTGGATGCAGTCTATCACAGTGCCATCAGTTTTGTTACCAAATCACCTTATACCACCCACCACTGCGACCTGTATGCTCTAGTCGGCTGGCCCTCGCTACATATTCGTCGCCAGACCCACTGGCTCCAGGTCATCTATAAGTCTATGCTAGGTAAAGCTCTGCCTTATCTCAGTTCACTGGTCATGATAACAACACCCACCCGTAGCACACGTTCCAGCAGGTATATCTCACTGATCATCCCCAAAACCAACACCTCATTTGGCCGCCTTTCCTTCCAGTTCTCTGCTGCCAGTGACTGGAACGAATTTCAAAAATCGCTGAAGCTGGAGACTTTTATTTCCCTCACCAACTTTAAACATCAGCTATCTGAGCAGCTAACCGATCGCTGCAGCTGTACATAGTCCATCTGTAAATAGCCCACCCAATCTACCTACCTCATCCCCACACTGTTTTTATTTACTTTTCTGCTCTTTTGCACACCAGTATCTCTACTTGCACATCATCATCTGCTCATTTATCACTCCAGTGTTAATCTGCTAAATTGTAATTCTTCGCTACTATGGCCTATTTTTTGCTTACCTCCTCATGCCTTTTGTACACACTGTATATAGACTTTCTTCTTTTTCTACTGTGTCATTGACTTACTTATTGTGTTATTGGCTTGTTTATTGTTTATTCCATGTGTAACTCTGTGTTGTTGTCTGTGTCACACTGCTTTGCTTTATCTTGGCCAGACCTTCGCCCCAGTCAGAAGTCCTGAGCGTTCTGGAGCAGGTTTTCATCAAGGATCTCTCTGTACTTTGCTCCATTCATCTTCCCGCTCGATCGTCACTAGTCTCCTAGTCCCTGTCGCTGAAAAACATTGCCACAGCATAATGCCAAGGACAATTCCTTTAACCTCATGGCTTGCTTTTAGCTCTGACATGCACTGTCAACTGTGGAACTTTATATAGACAGGTGTGTGCCTTTCCAAATCATGTCCAATCAATTGAATTTACCACAGCTGGACTTCAATCAAGTTGTAGAAACATCTCAAGGATGATCAATGAAACAGGATGCACTTGAGCTTAATTGCGAGCCTCATAGCAAAGGGTCTGAATACTTATGTAAATGAGGTATTTTTACTTTTAATACATTTGCAAAAATTTCTTAACCTGTTTTCACTTTATCAATATGCGGTATTGTGTGTAGATTGATGAGAAGAAATTTTTTTTTTAATCAATTTTACTTTCAGAATGCACTGTACATTAATTGAAAATATCCTCCACGATCTCCATATAGTTAGCTACCAGTTTTGGGTCCGGTGAAGATGTTTACACCAGGGCACAAGCGGATAAGGCTCTGGACGGATTTACTGCGCATCCATTTCAATCGGATGTTCGTGTCTGTGCAGATGTGTATGTCAGAACATTGTTAATGTGGAAGGCAACAGGTCTGCCTAGGGAGCCTAATGTCATAGAGTTTTAATGCACCAGTCTACAGTAAAATCCCTTTGAAGCATCCTGTACCTATTTCCTGTATATCTATGGGCTGTCAACATCGGGTGAATTTTGTAGCATCTGCAGACATCCTCTCTAAATGCACATGCAAAATCTGAGGTTTTTCGTTGTCTTTTGTTGAAGACAAAGTTTGACTCTATCTGTCAACTTGCCAAGCTGTAAAACAATGCCCTGAGGTCACCCCTTATGTTTTACGGCGATCTTAGTCCTGCAAAATCATCATTTGAATTAGAAATATGTTTTCTTTCGGCTTCAAGTCAAATATGTCAGACTGTCCCCCCAAAAGCAAAAAGCAATGCGTTGTGATGTTGTTTTTTGAAATGGCTCTACGTACTCTAGGTTTCTCAGACTGGAACTAAATCCTACATATGCATCTCACACATATTTTCACCAGAATAAGGAAGTAAAATTACTGCTGACAAAGGCCTGTGAGATGTACTGTATATAGGGGAAACAAAATCTACATGACTTATTATTATTTTAATTTGGATTTAATATTAACCCTCAAAATAATGGCATGGATGTGAGTGTTGTTTGTTTTATGATCTGTGATGATGACATGCTTGTTTTAAGTGGTTGCTTGTGCTGCCCTGTATTTGAACACATTTTCATATAGTTATGGTAGCAAGCGTATAAAAATGATAACCATTAAATCTATAATCTTGACGGGCAAATGTATTATGGTTGGCTAACCAGCTAACCAGCCAACCAGTTAACCATTGATATCCCTAATATGAATAATCTGACTGGGCAAAAACTGGTTGAATCAACGTTGGTATCGGTGGGTATGAGCTCAGTGATATCAGTGGTTTGTATCAGTTCAGTGATATCGGTGGGTTGCATCAGTTGAGTGGTAGCTGTCTCTCTAGCTACGTTCAGTAATTTTCTTCAGTACTGGTAAGAGTCTTCCTGAGCTGGCAGTTCGCCAAAGCTCTCAAGATAAACGTAATGACCAATTGACCAACTAGTGAATAAATGACATGCCTGTATCACAACAAGCAACAATAAAGCAATGCACGTGGACATGAAACATTGGGATTCTGCTGCTACTTTGCTCATTTTGCAGTAATGCCTTGAATCCTACATATACTGAACAAAAATATCAACGAAACATGTAAAGTGTTGGTCCCATGTTTCATGAGCTGTAATAAAAGATCCCAGGAATGTTCCATATGCACAAAAAACGTATTTCTCTCAAATGTTGGGCACAAATTTGTTTACATCTCTGTTAGTGAGCATTTATTATTATTATTATTATTTGCCAACATAATCCATCCACCTGACAGGTGTGGCATATCAAGATGCTGTTTAAACCGCATGATCATTACACAGGTGCATCTTGTGCTGAGGAACATAAAAGGCCACTCTAAAATGTGCAATTTTGTCACACAGCACAATGCCACAGGGCACGTGCAATTGACATGCTGACTGCAGGAATGTCCACCAGAGGTGTTGCCAGAGAATGTAATGTTTATTTCTCTACCATAAGCCGTCTCCAACGTTGTTTTATAGAATTTGGCAGTACGTCGAACCGGCCTCACAACCGCAGACTACGTGCAACCACGCAGGCCCAGGACCCACACATCCGTCTTTCCACCTGCGGGATTGTCTGAGAACAGCCACCCAGACAGCTGATGAAACTGTGAGTTTGCACAACCGAAGAATGTCTGCACAAACTGTCAGAGACAGTCTCAGGGAAGCTCATCTGTGTGCTCGTCGTCCTCACCAGGGTCTTGACCTGACTGCAGTTCGGTGTCATAACTGACTTCAGTGGGAAAATGCTCACCTATGATGGCGACTGGCACGTTGGAGAAGTGTGCTCTTCATGGATGAATCAAGGTTTCAACTGTACCAGGCAGATGGCAGACAGCGTGTATGGTGTCGTGTTGGCGAGCGATTTGCTGATGTCAACGTTGTGAACAGAGTGCCCCATGGTGGTGGTTGGGTTATGTTATGGTCAGGCATAAGCTACGGATAACGAAGACAATTACATTTTATCAATGGCAATTTGAATGCATAGAGATACCGTGATAAGATCCTGAGGCCCATAGTCATGCCATTCATCCACCGCCATCACCTCATGTTTCAGCATGATAATGCACGGCCCCATGTTGCAAGGATCTGCACACAATTCCCGGAAGCTGAAAATATCCCAGTTCGTCCATGGCCTGCATACTCACCAGACATGTCATCCATTGAGCATTCTTGGGATGCTCTGGATCGATGCGTATGGCAGCTTGTTCCAGTTCCCACCAATATCCAGCAACTTTGCACAGCCATTGAAATGGAGTGGGAAAACATTCCACAGGCCACAATCAACAGCCTGATCATCTCTGTGCGAAGGAGATGTGTCGCGCTGCATGAGGCAAATGGTCACACCAGATACTGACTGGTTTTCTGATTCACGCTCCTACGTTTTTTTAAAAGGTATCTGTGACCAACATATCTGTATTCCCAGTCATGTAACATCCATAGATTAGGGCCTAATGAATTCATTTCAATTGACTGATTTCCTTATATGAACTATAAAATCTTAGAAATTGTTGCATGTTGCGTTTATATTTTTGTTCAGTGTATGTGTTCCCTCTTGGCATGTGTTGGGAAACTGACTCTATGCACGATAGAGTTGAAAAGATAGTGATCTGATATTGAGTTTGTTCATCCCCCAATCTAAATATAACCTGCAAATAAACCCATTGGCAGAGACTGGACACATGTTGCAATTTATTAACAAATAGAAACTCTATGGCATGATTGGATGGGTGTACGTTGTGTGTTATCAATCCTCTCCTTCCATTTGATGATTCAAAGTACGTACAAACGGTACTTAATGTCATCGTACTGGTGTTCCGTTGACCCTTTGTAGTCAAGGATCCATTTGGAGACTCTTTGCAAATACATGCATCAGCATAACGATCTCCACTTTTGACCCTTGCTTATAAAGTTATCTCTCCATCTCTCCATCAGGCACTCAAAGATCAATGACCGTACTCAGTGAGCACTGATCCCTTCCTGTACCTTGGTCGAGAACAACTGGGCTCTAGTTAAATGAGTCGGAGGTTGACTATCAGTCAGCAATGTAGCAATCAGTGGAGGTTGCTTAGGGGAGGACGGCTCATAATAATGGCTGAAATGGAGTCTATGGCATGGCATCAGACACATGGAAACTATGTGTTTGATGTATTTAATACCATTCCACTAATTCCGCTCCAGCCATTACCACGAGCCCGTTCTCCCCAATTAAGGTGCCACCAACCTCCTGTGGTAACAATGTGCTGGGGAGGCAATCCTCAGCACAAATATAAACTGTGAGGAGACTTTTCTACCTGGCAGACAGGTTTCTGAGATTTGCTCATCTGATGCAGTAATTTAGCAATATAATTGATGGTAATGTAATTTTACTTTTCAAGAACGCTGTGACATAATTTTTCTATGCAGCGCTAGCGTAGCACAGCAGGTCATTTCTATAATTTTGTATGTTTAAAGCATGATGCAGATATTGGTTGGTTATACATGTTCAATTAGAATATTGATCCCATCTGGACTTGTAACGTACATAAATGAGATTAAAAACCATGCCTCATAAGATATTCTAGTGTTTTGAAGGGCTTAATTTGATAGGGAATGGGAAAGGGGAATACCTAGTCAGTTGTACAACTGAATACATTCAACCAAAATGTGTCTCCCGCATTTAACCCCAACCCCTCTGAATCAGAGAGGTACAAAAACCTCTGAAACAAAAACCTCTGAGATATTGTCCTAATATGTTCCATCTTTTGGTCCTCTCCTTGAGTCAATTAGTTATACACCTTTACCCATTCTCAACATCCATGTGAAGTGTGTTTGTATTGACTGGTAAACTTTCCATTAGGTCTTTATCAAACCATGTCCTTTAATCAATTTTAATTGATGAAATGTAGAGTTATACATTTTATCAAAATATAAATTACAAACATACCAAACAGGAGAAAATAAAAGCATAGTTATTCATTGTTTCTGCTACTGTATGTGTTGTCTCTCCAGCCAGTCCTGTATACCTGCAGGGGAATCAAATGTTGCATGAACCATTGGGGTTCATTGTCTCACCTAGTTCAGAGTTTGGCAAAGATACCAAATATTGGCAAGTGTCCTGGCACTGAAGCCAATCAAAGACGTCAATTCATTTTGATGATTTACAACTTCAAATGAACTTCATAATGATACACATGGCTTGTTGTTGAGAACTTTTGTTCATTAAAGAATGGGAGCATACAGGAGATGTCAGCCTGTCTTTGATACGGGACACAATAACTTTTTTGCAGCAAGGAATCTTTACTACCATTGTACAGTATGTATGTAAGTAAAATGCATTGATAGCTGTGTAACCAAGGCAACAAAATGATCTGCTCCTACTTTTTTACATTTTGTGTTAGAAATGTGTACAGATTTATCGCATGAATCAAATTAAGAATTTATAATGCATAAATATTCATAAATAATGTATATTTAGAAAGAATTATGATTGCACAGCTTGTTTCTATTAAATATAAATATATATTTTTTATATATATATACAGTACCAGTCAAAAGTTAGGACACACCTACTCATTCCAGGGTTTTTCTTTATTTTTTAGTATTTTCTACATTGTAGAATAATATTGAAGACATCAAAACTATGAAATAACACATATGGAATCATGTTGTAACCAAAAAAGTGTTAAACAAATCAAAATAGATTTTACTTTTGAGATTCTTCAAATAGCCACCCTTTGCCTTGATGACAGCTTTGCACACTCTTGGCATTCTCTTAACCAGATTCATGAGGTAGTTACCTGGAATGCATTTCAATTAACAGGTGTGCCTTGTTAAAAGTTCATTTGTGGAATTTCTTTCCACAAATGAACCAGTCAGCCAATCAGTTGTGTTGTGACAAGGTATGGGTGTTTACAGAAGATTCAACCTGGACTTTGGACAGATGGCACCAACAGATATGGCAGCTCTGCTTCTAGCTCCTAAGCAGCTTTGCAATATTTTTTTTGTGTGTGTTATTTCTTATGTTATTAGCCCAGACTTTTTTTGTTTTATTACATACAGCCGGAAAGAACTTTTGGATATCAGAGCGACGGTTTCTCACAAGCATCATGACCAGGAATACAACTTACCCGAATTGGATCCTTTGTTCGTAACCCCCAGGGCAATTGAATTTATTCCAGAGGCTGCTCCATAACACCACCGGCAGAGAAGAGGTATTCAGAGTGGACTATCTTGTCCGACTCAGAATGCGTGCACACCATCCACCGCTTCCAAATATATTACTCGCTAATGTTCAGTCTCTGGATAATAAAGTAGATGAGCTCAGGGCGAGGATCTCCTTCCAGAGAGACATCAGGGATTACGACATACTCTGTTTCACGGAAACATGGCTCTCTCGGGATATACTGTCCCCGTCCATACAACGAGCTGGGTTCTCAGTGCTTCGCGCAGACAGGAATAAAGAACTCTCAGGGAGGAAGAAAGGTGGGGGTGTATGATTCATGATTAACTACTCATTTGTTAACCCGACCTAGAATACCTCACGATCAAATGCAGAACCTATTACCTCCCAAGATAATTATCTTTGGTTATAGTCACAGCTGTGTATATTCCCCCTCAAGCCGATACCACGACGGCCCTCAAATAACTACACTGGACTTTATGCAAACTGAAAACCACATATCATTTGCTCCAAGATGGCGTAGCAGTCGGACGTGTGTTTGTCTTGTCTTGTCCCGTCTTGTCCCGCGTAAATAGTCCTCGTATTTTTTGTATACATTTCGTATATATTTTAATTTCACTTTCCATCTTGGAACTGAATATACATTCCCACAACCCGCCTCACCCAATGTGGTACGGATCTGCTATTTTCTTATACTTTAGAACCGTAACCCCAATCAGAAGCTAGCCAGATAACTAGCTACTAGCTAGTAGTCAGTTAGCCACTGCTGCGGTCTTCACCCTTAACTCGGACACCAGCCAGCTTCAGCTCGGGCCAATACCTGCCAGTCTGCAGGCGCGATATCAACCCAGAGAATATAGGACTGCTTTTTCTCTACCACATCACCGGATTCCTGACGCAAGCTCTGGACAATTACACCGGATCATCGTCGCTAGCTAGCTGCAACCAAGTGGCTACTACTGGCTAATACCTCTGTCCCGAAACAAGCACCAGTTAGCCTTGAGCTAGCCTCGAGCTAGGCCCATCTGCCGGCTAGCCGAAGAGGCCTACCAGCGAATTCTTGGGCTACAATACCTCTTTTGCCAATTGGACTGGACCCTTTATTGCCGACACGGAGCCCCGCCGATCCATCACGACTGGTCTGCCGACGTAATTGTCCGAGGTGGTTTCAACAGGCTTTTCCATTGCGACGTTTCTGAATACCCATCTGCTAATTATTAGCTGTCTTATCGGCTGCTATCTAAATAAATATACCGGACAATTTTTTTTTATTTATTTTTTTTATTTTTTATTTTTTTAAATTATTTTTTTTATTATTTTTTTTCCCTGGGTCACTATATCAACTTTGCCAATTGGATCGATCCCCTCTACCACACGGAACCCCACTAATCTACCGACGGAAACGAACGAGGTGACAAAATAAATAAATAAAAATAAATAAATAAAAAATAAATAAAAAATAAAAACAGACCTCCATCCTATGTTATCTTGCTACCGATAGCCAGCTACCCGGCCAGCTGTCTGGATCGCCGTGACCCCAACCAACCTCTACTCACTGGACCCTTATGATCACTCGATTAAGCATGCCTCTCCTTAATGTAAATATGCCTTGTCCATTGCTGTTCTGGTTAGTGTTTATTGGCTTATTTCACTGTAGAGCCTCTAGCCCTGCTCACTATATATCCAACCTCTCAGTTCCACCACCCACATATGCGATGACATCACCTGGTTTCAATGATGTTTCTAGAGACTATATCTCTCTCATCATCACCCATTACCTAGGTTTACCTCCACTGTATTCACATCCTACCATACCTTTGTCTGTACATTATTCCTTGAAGCTATTTTATCGCCCCCAGAAACTTCCTTTTACTCTCTGTTCTAGACGTTCTAAACGACCAATTCTCATAGCTTTTAGCCGTACCCTTATCCTACTCCTCCTCTGTTCCTCTGGTGATGTAGAGGTGAATCCAGGCCCTGCAGTACCTAGCTCCACTCCTATTCCCCAGGCGCTCTCTTTTGATGACTTCTGTAACCGTAATAGCCTTGCATGTTAACATTAGAAGCCTCCTCCCTAAGATTGTTTTGTTCACTGCTTTAGCACACTCTGCCAACCCAGATGTTTTAGCCGTGTCTGAATCCTGGCTTAGGAAGACCACCAAAAATTCTGACATTTTCATCCCTAACTACAAGATTTTCAGACAAGATAGAACGGCCAAAGGGGGCGGTGTTGCAATCTACTGCAAGGATTGCCTGCAGAGTTCTGTTTTACTATCCAGGTCTGTTCCGAAACAATTTGAACTCCTACTTTTAAAAATCCACCTCTCTAAAAACAAGTCTCTCACTGTTGCCGCCTGCTATAGACCACCCTCTGCCCCCAGCTGTGCTCTGGACACCATATGTGAACTGATTGCCCCCCATCTATCTTCAGAGCTTGTGCTGCTAGGCGACCTAAATTGGAACATGCTTAACACCCCAGCCATCCTACAATCTAAGCTTGATGCCCTCAATCTCACACAAATTATCAATGAACCTACCAGGTATCACCCCAATTCCGTAAACACGGGTACCCTCATAGACATCATCCTAACCAACTTGCCCTCCAAATACACCTCTGCTGTTTTCAACCAAGATCTCAGCGATCACTGCCTCATTGCCTGTATCCGTAATGGGTCAGCGATCAAACGACCTCCACTCATTACTGTCAAACGCTCCCTGAAACACTTCAGCGAGCAGGCCTTTCTAATCGACCTGGCCGAGGTATCCTGGAAGGATATTGATCTCATCCCGTCAGTAGAGGATGCCTGGATATTTTTTAAAAATGCCTTCCTCACCATCTTGAATAAGCATGCCCCATTCAAGAAATTTAGAACCAGGAACAGATATAGCCCTTGGTTCTCTCCTGACCTGACTGCCCTTAACCAACAGAAAAACATCCTATGGCGTTCTGCATTAGCATCGAACAGCCCCCGTGATATGCAACTTCTCAGGGAAGCTAGAAACCAGTATACACAGGCAGTTAGAAAAGCCAAGGCTAGCTTTTTCAAGCAGAAATTTGCTTCCTGCAACACAAACTTAAAAAAGTTCTGGGACACTGTAAAGTCCATGGAGAATAAGAACACCTCCTCCCAGCTTCCAACTGCACTGAAGATAGGAAATACTGTCACCACCGACAAATCCATTATAATTGAGAATTTCAATAAGCATTTTTCTACGGCTGGCCATGCTTTCCACCTGGCTACCCCTACCCCGGTCAACAGCACTGCCCTCCCCTCTGCTACTCGCCCAAGCCTTCCCCATTTCTCTTTCTCCCAAATACAGTCAGCTGATGTTCTGAAAAAGCTGCAAAATCTGGACCCTTACAAATCAGCCGGGCTAGATAATCTGGACCCTTTCTTTCTAAAACTATGTGCTGAAATTGTTGCCACCCCTATTACCAGCCTTTTCAACCTCTCTTTCGTGTCGTCTGAGATTCCCAAAGATTGGAAAGCAGCTGCGGTTATCCCCCTCTTCAAAGGGGGAGACACTCTAGACCCAAACTGCTACAGACCTATATCTATCCTACCCTGCCTTTCTAAGGTCTTCGAAAGCCAAGTCAACAAACAGATTACCGACCATCTCGAATCCCACCATACCTTCTCCGCTATGCAATCTGGTTTCAGAGCTGGTCATGGGTGCACCTCAGCCACGCTCAAGGTCATAAACGATATCTTAACCGCTATCGATAGGAACAGTACTGTGCAGCCATATTCATTGACCTGGCCAAGGCTTTTGACTCTGTCAATCACCACATCCTCATCGGCAGACTCGACAGCCTTGGTTTCTCTAATGATTGCCTCGCCTGGTTCACCAACTACTTCTCTGATCGAGTTCAGTGTGTCAAATCGGAGGGTCTGTTGTCCGGACCTCTGGCAGTCTCTATGGGGGTGCCACAGGGTTCAATTCTTGGACCGACTCTCTTCTCTGTATATATCAATGATGTCGCTCTTGCTGCTGGTGAGTCTCTGATCCACCTCTACGCAGACGACACTATTTTGTATACTTCTGGCCCTTCTCTTGACACTGTGTTAACAACCCTCCAGGCGAGCTTCAATGCCATACAACTCTCCTTCCGTGGCCTCCAATTGCTCTTAAATACAAGTAAAACTAAATGCATGCTCTTCAACCGATCGCTGCCTGCACCTGCCCGTCTGTCCAGCATCACTACTCTGGACGGCTCTGACTTAGAATATGTGGACAACTACAAATACCTAGGTGTCTGGTTAGACTGTAAACTCTCCTTCCAGACTCACATCAAGCATCTCCAATCCAAAGTTAAATCTAGAATCGGCTTCCTATTCCGCAACAAAGCATCCTTCACTCATGCTGCCAAACATACCCTTGTAAAACTGACCATCCTACCAATCCTCGACTTCGGTGATGTCATTTACAAAATAGCCTCCAAAACCCTACTCAATAAATTGGATGCAGTCTATCACAGTGCCATCCGTTTTGTCACCAAAGCCCCATATACTACCCACCGCTGCGACCTGTACGCTCTCGTTGGCTGGCCCTCGCTTCACACTCGTCGCCAAACCCACTGGCTCCAGGTCATCTACAAGACCCTGCTAGGTAAAGTCCCCCCTTATCTCAGCTCGCGGGTCACCATAGCAACGCCCACCCGTAGCACGCGCTCCAGCAGGTATATCTCTCTGGTCACCCCCAAAACCAATTCTTCCTTTGGCCGCCTCTCCTTCCAGTTCTCTGCTGCCAATGACTGGAACGAACTACAAAAATCTCTGAAACTGGAAACACTTATCTCCCTCACTAGCTTTAAGCACCAGCTGTCAGAGCAGCTCATAGATTACTGCACCTGTACATAGCCCATCTATAATTTAGCCCAAACAACTACCTCTTTACCTACTGTATTTATTTATTTTGCTCCTTTGCACCCCATTATTTCTATCTCTACTTTGCACCTTCATTCACTGCAAACCAACCATTCCAGTGTTAGTTTTGACTTGCTATATTGTATTTACTTCGCCACCATGGCCTTTTTATATTTTTATTTATTTATATATATATTTTGTTTGCCTTCACCTCCCTTATCTCACCTCACTTGCTCATATTGTATATAGACTTATTTTTCACTGTATTATTGACTGTATGTTTGTTTTACTCCATGTGTAACTATGTGTTGTTGTATGTGTCGAACTGCTTTGCTTTATCTTGGCCAGGTCGCAATTGTAAATGAGAACGTGTTCTCAATTTGCCTACCTGGTTAAATAAAGGTGAAATAAAAATAAATAAATAAAAAATATCCTGAGGCCGCATTTATTGTAGCTGGGGATTTTAACAAAGCAAATTTGAGGAAAACGCTACAGAAGTTCTACAAACACATTGACTTTAGTACTCACTCTGGAAAAACATTGGACCACTGCTACTCAACTTTTCGAAATACCTACAAGGCCCTCCCCCGCCCTCCCTTCGGCAAATCTGATCACGACTCCATTTTTCTCCTCCCTTCCTATAGACAGAATCTCTAACAGGAAGTACCCGTGCTAAGGTCCATTCAACGCTGGTCTGACCAATCGGAATCAATGCTTCAAGTTTGTTTTGATCACGCGGACTGGGATATGTTCCGGGTAGCCTCTGAGAATAACATCGATGAATACACGGATATGGTGACTGAGTTCATCAGGAAGTGTATAGGAGATGTTGTACCCATTGTGACTATTTAAACCTACCCAAAACAGAAACTGTGGATAGATGGCAGCATTCGCGCAAAACTGAAAGCGCAAACCATTGCATTTAACCATGGCAAGGTGACTGGGAATATGGCCGAATACAAACAGTGTGGTTATTCCCTCCGTAAGACAATCAAACAGGCAAAATGTCAGTACAGAGACAAAGTGGAGTCGCAATTCAACAGCTCAGACACAAAACGCATGAGACAGGGTCTATAGACAATCACGGACTACAAAGGGAAAACCAGCCACGTCGCGGATACCGACGTCTTGCTTCCTGACAAGCTAAACACCTTTTTCACCCACTTGAGGATAATACAGTGCCACCGGCGCGGCCAACTACCAAGGACAGTGGGCTCTTCTGTGGCCGACATGAGTAAGACATTTAAGCATGTTAATCCTCGGAAGGCTGCCGGCCCAGATAGCATCCCTAGCCGTGTCCTCAGAGCATGTGCAGACTAGCTGGCTGGAATGTTTACGGACATATTCAATCTCTCCCTATCCCAGTCTGCTGTCCCCACTTGCTTCAAGATGTACGCCATTGTTCCTGTACCCAAGAAAGCAAAGTTAACATAACTAAATGACTATTGCCCCGTAGCACTCACTTCTGTCATCATGTCATGAAGTGCTTTGAGAGGCTGGTTAAGGATCATATCACCTCTACCTTACCTGTCACCCTAGACCCATTCAATTTGCTTACCGCCAGAATAGATCCACAGACGATGCAGTCACACTGCCCTATCCCATCTGGACAAGAGGAATACCTATGTAAGAATGATGAATGCTGAGCTATAGTCAATGAACAACACCTCGGGGCCCTGGGTCTGAACCCCCCCCTCAACACAGTGGCCCCACAAGGGTGCATGCTCAGCACCCTCTTGTACTCCCTGTTCACCCATGACTGCGTGGCCATGCATGCCTCCAACTCAATCATCAAGTTTGCATACGACACAACAGTAGTAGGCATAATTACCAACAATGACGAGACAGCCTACATGGAGGAGGTGAGGGCCCTGGGAGAGTGGTGCCAGGAAAATAACCTCTCACTCAACGTAAACAAAACAAAGGAGCTGACCGTGGACTTCAGGAAACAGCAAAGGGAGCACGCCACCTATCCACATCGACGGGACCACAATGGAGAAGGTGTAAAGCTTCAAGTTCCTCTGTGTACACATCACTGACGATCTGAAATGATCCTCCCATACAGACAGCATGGTGAAGAAGGCGCAACAGCACCTCTTCAACCTCAGGATGTTGAAGAAGTTTGGCTTGGCCCCTAAAACCCTCACAAATTTTTACAGATAACAAATTGAGAGCATCCTATCGGGCTCTATCACCGCCTGGTACGTCAACTGCACCCCTAGCAACCACAATGCTCTCCAGAGGGTGGTGCGGGCTGCCCAACGCATCACCGGAGGAAAACTACCTGCTCTCCAGGACACCTACAGCACCCAGTGTCACAGGAAGGCCAAAAAGATCATTAAGGACATCAACCACCCTGGCCACGGCCTGTTCGCCTGCTATCGTCAAGAAGGCGAGGTCAGTACAGGTACATCAAAGCTGGGACCGAGAGACTGATAAACAGCTTCTGTCTCAAGGCCATCAGACTATTAAATAGCCATCACTAGCTGGCTTTCACCCAGTTATGCAACGCTGCACCTTAGAGGCTGCTGCCCTATATACATAGACTTGGAATCACTGGCCACTTTAATAATGGAAAACTAGTCACTTTAATAATGTTTACATACTGCGTTACTCATCTCATATGTATATACTGTTTTCTATTCTAATGTATTACAGTTAATGCCAACTGACATTGCTCAATCTAATATTTATACATTTCTTATTTCCATTCTTTTACTTTTAGATTTGTGTGTATTGTTGTGAATTGTTAGATACTACTGCACTGTTGGCGCTAGGAACACAAGCATTTAGCTACACCCTCAATAACATCTGCTAAATATGTTGTGGCAGATGGCAGGGAGAGTTGAGGGGAGTGGTGATTGAAGGAAGATATTTTGCAGTGGAGGATTACTGCCGCAGTTGCCCGGAGTGTCAGCAGGTGGCGCCAAAACCGCACTTTGGCAGGCCCTTAATACCCCTACCCATAATTTCAGTCCCTTTCAGCAGGATCGCAATGGACCTAGTGGGACCTCTACCCAAGAGCAACCGAGGGCACCAATACATCCTGGTGATTCTGGATTATGCCACCAGGTACCCAGAAGCCATTCCCCTGCGCACCATGGCTACCAAGAGAATCGCATGTGAGTTATTCTCCCAAGTCGGCATCCCCGACGAGATATTAACCGACCAGGGAACCCCGTTCATGTCCCAAATCATGAAGGATCTCTGCAAACTAATGAAAATAACCCAGTGGATTGGTGGAAAGATTCAATAGAACCCCAAAGCAGATGCTAAAGAAGGTGATGAGGCGGACGGAAGGAATTGGGATCAGCTAGTACCCTACCTGATGTTCTCGATCCGAGAAGTGCCCCAAGCTTCAACAGGGTTCTCTCCCTTTGAATTCCTGTACGGGAGACGACCCGAGGACTGCTGGATGTGGTTAAAGAAGCTTGGGAACAGCAGCCTTCGCCCCATCATATCATGGTGGAACACGTGGAAGACATGAGACCGGATGGCAACCCTGTAGCCCCTGGTACGGAAATGCATGCTGGAGGCCCAGGATGCCCAAGCGCGGGTGTACAACAGAGGGACACAACGAAGAGACTTTCAGCCAGGAGACAAAGTATTGGTGTTGGTCCCCACCTCAGAATGTATGTTTTTGGCCGAAACCACATCCTGGTTTCGGCCACATGAAATCCTTGAGAAAGTGGGTGAAGTTAATTATTGGGTCAGACAGCCAGTACGTAGGGATCTGACCCAGATTTACCATGTGAATGTGTTATAGAAATGTAATGCACGTGATGTACTCTCCTCTATTACCCCGAAGAAGGCTACCATAGAGACCAAGCCAGCGGAGGTGCCACTGGGGGAGCAGCTGAGCCAAGCACAGAAGCAGGAGCTGACGGAGTTGGTCGGCCGAAACCAGGATGTATTCTCCAGTGAACCGGTACACACCGATCGGGTACAGCACAGCTTCCTCACCGAACCTGGAAAAAAGGGTGAAGTTGAAACACTACCGCATACCAAAAGCAAGGAGAAAGGCCGTTAGGACCGAGGTAAAGCTATGATGGAAGCTGGAATCATCGAAGAGTCGAATAGTGAGTGGTTTAGCCCAATGGTGTTGATGCCGAAACCAGATGGCACCATTCACTTCTGTATTGATTTTAGAAAGTTAAATGAAATCTCAAAGTTCAATGCCTACCCCATGCCATGAATTGATGAACTAACAGAATGGCTAAGGACCGCCCAATTTATCAGCACACTCAACCTGACGAATGGTTATTGGCAGGTGCCCTTAGCTACCGAGGCTAGGGAGAAAACTGCTTTCACCACCCCGGACGGGCTGTTCCACTACAGGAAGCTGCCCTTTGGGTTGCACGGGGCCCCGCCCACTTTCGAGGTTGATGGACCGGGTTCTCCGTCCCCATCATGAGTACGCGGCGGCCTAACTCAATGATATTGTAATCCATGGGAGCGAGTGGGAGACCCATCTAAACCAGGTGAGCTCGGTATTGCAGACCTTACAGGGGGCGGGGCTAACAGCTAACCTGAGGAAATGTCGGCTCGGCTTGCGGGAGGCTGAGTACCTGGGCTACATGATTGGGAGGGAATGTGTAAAACCCCAGGTGAAGAAAGTTGAGGCGATTTGGGATTGGCACCGCCCCCTCACCAAGAAGCAGATACGCACGTTTGTGGGGTTGACTAGTTACTACCGGAGATTTATCCCCCACTTTGCCTCCCTAGCCAGCCCCCTGACAGATCTGACCAGGAGCCGTCTGCCCGCCCAGGTGACGTGGACTGAGGAGATGGAGAAAGCCTTCCAGGAACTAAAGGGAACCCTGTGTTCTGGACCCATGCTGGTGACCCCGGACTTCTCCAAACCACTGGTGGTACAGACCGATGCATCTCTAACAGGGGTGGGTGCCATCCTATCACAGCTACAAGAAGGTGAGGAATACCCAGTCGTATACATTAGCAGGAAGCTGTTGCTGCGGGAACAAAGACGGACCATGCACCACTGGTTTGGATGTCACGGAATAAGGACAGTAACGCCCGGGTCACCTGCTGGTTCCTGTCCTTACAGCCCTTTGCTTTTTCTGTCGTCCACAGATCAGGTGCAGCCCATGGAAATGCCAATGCCCTCTCCAGGAGGGATACTCTAGACTCTAGGGAGCTGGACCGGGGGGGGGGGGGCAGATGGCAGGGAGAGGTGAGGGGAGTGGTGATTGAAGGAAGATATCTTGCAGCCCGCTGGCTCCACCCCCGAGCCTTATATGGACTTCCTGCCCCAACGAGGCAAGCTGGTGGATCATTAAGCCATTGAGTGCTTGGGGATAAAAGAAGAAGCAGGCTGCACAAAGAGGGAGAGGACCGAGAGGGAAATGCATGTTATGGAGAGTGTGAGAAGCAGGAGAATTATCTGTACCATTACCCGTTGTGAACTGGTTGCTGGATCCCCCCCTTCCCCACCGTGTGCAAATATCCCTAATAAATTCCCCATTTGCATTCTGGTTATTGAACTAGGTGATGTGGAAACGCCACACACTTGAGCCTGCTACAATGTGTACTGTATGTGACCAATAACATTTGAAGATGGCCCTATTTGGTAAAAGAGCAAGTCCATGTTTTGGCAAAAAGCTCAAATAAGCAAAGAGAAACGACAGTCCATCATTGTTTTAAGAAATTAAGGTCAGTATATTCTGAAAACTTTGAACGTTTCTTCAAGTACAGTCGCAAAAACCATCAAGCGCTATCATGAAACTGGCTCTCATGACGACCACCACAGGAAAGGAAGATACAGAGTTACCTCTGCTGAACTTCTAGGCAGAGTTGCAAAGGAAAAGCCATATCTCAGACTGGCCAATAAAAAGAAAAGATTAAGATGGGCAAAAGAACACAGACTCTGGACAGAGGAACTCTGCCTATAAGGCCAGCATCCCGGAGTCGCCTCTTCACTGTTAACCTCTCAGATTTCAAAAAGGCTTTACGGCGAAAGCATACCATGCGATTATCTGAGAACAGCGCCCAGCAGGCAAATCATTACAAACAGTTACCAGCCAAGTAGAGGAGTTACACAAGTCAGAAATAGCGATAAAATGAATCACTTACCTTTGATGATCTTCATATGGTTGCACTCAAAAGTCTCCCATTTACTCAGTAAATGTTTGTTTTGTTCGATAAAGTCCCTCTTTAAATCCAAAAACCTCTGTTTCTTCACGCGTTTTGTTCAGTAATCCACAGGCTCAAAGGCAGACGAAAAATCCGGAAAGGATCAGTAAAGTTTGTAGAAACATGTCAAACAATGTTTATAATCAATCCTCGGGTTGTTTTTAGTCATAATAATCAATAATATTTCAACCGGACAAAAGCTTTGTCAAAATAAAAGGAAAACAAGAAAGGCGCGCTCTCGGTCGTGAAAAACCTCTGGGACACTGCAGTGTCCACTCATTCAGAGTGGTCTTACTCCCTCATTTTTCAGAATACAAGCCTGAAACAATTTCTAAAGACTGTTGACATATAGTGGAAGCCATATGAATCTGTATAGGCAGTCAATGGAAAACTACAAACATAAAGAAATCCCACTTCCTGGATAGATTTTTCTCAGGTTTTCTTCCATATCTGTTCTGTTATACTCACAGACATTATTTTAACAGTTTTGGAAACTTGAGTGTTTTCTATCCAAATCTATTTATCCAATTATATGCATATCCTAGCTTCTGGGCCTGAGTAACAGGCAGTTTACTTTGGGAACGCTTTTCATCCGGAGGTGAAAATAGTGCCCCCTACCCTAGTGAGGTTAACGTTGAGACTGGTGTTTTGCAGGTACTATTTAATGAAGCTGCCAGTTGAGGACTTGTGAGGCATCTGTTTCTCAAACTAGACATTCTAATGTACTTGTCCTCTTGCTCAGTTGTGCACCGGGGCCTCCCACTCCTCTTTCTATTCTGGTTAGAGCAAGTTTGCGCTGTTCTGTGACGGGAGTAGTACACAGCGTTGTACAAGATCTTCAGTTTCTTGGCAATTTCTCGCATGGAATAGCCTTCATTTCTCAGAACAAGAATAGACAGATGTGTTTCAGAAGAAAGTATTTTTGAAGAAAGCCATTTTAAGCCTGTAATCGAACCCACAAATGCTGATGCTCCAGATACTCAACTAGTCTAAAGAAGGCCAGTTTTATTGCTTCTTTAATCAGTACAACTATAAGGGCACAAGGCGAGACCCAGATGCAGACACGGGAGGCAGATGGTTTGAGTTTTGATATTTATTAAACAATCCAAAAGGGGTAGGCAAGAGAATGGTCGTGGACAGGCAAAAGGTCAAAACCAGTTCAGAGTCCAGGAGGTACAGAGTGGCAAGCAGGCTCGAGGTCAGGGCAGGCAGAATGGTCAGGCAGGAGGGTACAGAGTCCAGAAAACGGGAAAGGGTCAAAAACCGGGAGGACTAGCAAAAGAGAATAGAAGCAGGAGTACGGGAAAAACCACTGGTTGACTTGAGAGGCATACAAGACGAACTGGCACAGAGAGACAGGAAACACAGGGATAAATACACCAGGGAAATAAGCAACACCTGGAGGGGGGTGGAGACAATCACAAGACAGGTGAAACAGATCTGGGTGTGACAACAACAGTTTTCAGCTGTGCTAACATAATTGCAAAAGGGTTTTCTAATGATCAATTAGCCTTTTAGAATGATAAACTTGGATTAGCTAACACAACCTGCCATTGGAACACAGGAGTGATGGTTGCTGACAATGGGCCTCTGTACGCCTATGTAGATATTGTCACGATTGTCTTCGGGTGAATGAGTGGACCAAGGCGTAGCGTGATATAAATACATCCTCTTTTTAATGAGAGAAGAAGATGAACACGAAACGAAACACTTTACAAACTAACAAAACAACCGTGAAGCTACAAAACGAAAGTGCACACACCAGCTACTAACGTTTAGACATAGACAATTACCCACAACAGCCTAATGCCTATGGCTGCCTTAAATATGGCTCCCAATCAGAGACAATGAAAGACAGCTGTTTCTGATTGAGATCCACTCAGGCAACCATAGACATACCTAGACACCTACACTGAACACAACCCCATAAACTCTACCAAACCCCCTAATACAATACAACCACCCAATATGAGACAAATACACACAAACATCCCCCATGTCACACCGTGACCTAACTAAAATAATACAGAAAACAAAGATAACTAAGGCCATTATGGACAGATATTCCATAAAAAACATCAGCTGTTTCCAGCTACAATAGTCATTATCAAAATTAACAATGTCTACACCATATTTCTGATCAATTTGATGTTACTTTAATGGACAAAAAATTTGCTTTTCTTTCAAAAACAAGGACATCTCTAAGTGACCCCAAACTTTTGAACAGTGGTGTATATAAAAAACACAGAATACAAAAAGATTGAATAAAAACAAGTTCAATGTAGCTATATACCAGTATGTACTTAAAAACATAGGTATTATGTTGTGGAACGAAGTTGTGTTCGTGTGTATGTGTGTTGGGGGGGAACGAACAAAATAAATATCTTGTCAGTGTATCATTATATCTGCTTAAATCTATATGATTAACAAAATATATATGACTAATAGATAACGTTTACAGATGCTTGGAATCCATGAACAGCCACTCGCCTGTGTCCCTCCAAAGGGATGGGTGGGATGGACTTTGGAGCAGGGACATCAGTACTGTCTGTGACTCCCACCAACCCCTCCGGTCTCTCGGAGTATAAAAACATTGTACTGGGGTTAAGGAATCAGTCTCGACTGAGTACTCTCAAACCTTAAGGAAAGCGCTTCAACGAACCCATCATGGGGGACGCAAAGCTCTGCCTTTTGCTACTTCTGAGCACCCTTGCCTTGGCCTGTAAGTATCTTTCTGACCTTTCCCTGCTTCTGGAAAACGTGGTTGATTAACTGTCTATGGAAAAAGGTTTTTGTAACACTTATCATATGTTTTAATTTGGAGAGGTTTATAGTTTTCAACAGATGCCAAATTGATGTCAAATAAGCCTATTTTGCATGAAATGTATGTATTGAAATGTTAATATATCACATCACAAAGTGGAAGCATCTTACATTACCCTTATCAGGGGTAGGCACCTATATTCAGCTGCAGGACGATTTTTTGTCAGAGCGGATGGTCAGGAACACAGTTATAATAATTTGTACACTGCAAATTGACCACAACTAAGGCCAAAAAAATATTGCATTTGCAAAATAAGAATACATTTTATATCTTGATTACATTGAGTCACGATCACATCTCTTTTTTTAAATTGTGGGAATACTTGGGTACAGATTTCCTAAATTTAACAAATTTTTTCTCTGAATTCCTGTTGATTTTACAGGCTTTTATGACAAAACAAAACAGAACAACAACAATTTAACAAAAAAACTTTGGGGGGCCAAAAGTAATCCCTCACTGTTGCCGCCCCCTGCCCTATATAACCCTTTCCAACTTTCCTCATCTTCCGCCCCTCTTCCCAATCCCAACATTTTACACCATACATTTAAGAAAGATGTATTACATTCTTTTACAGAAATGTGCATCAAATATTGTACATTTTAAAGGTTAAAGGTGTGGTAGCACCTTGGAATCATCTGCCTTTAAAATGATCAGGCCAATATCTCGTTTAACATATTTCATAGACTAATAAGCAAGACAGTCGCTAGTCACATTTTCAAATACACTGTATTTCAAAAGAAACATACTTATGCATCTTTCCCTTACAGATGCCCAAGACAATGCTGAAGAAGAAAATCCAACATGCTTACGTAAGTGAAAAATCACAAAGGCTTTGTTTTAGCTCTAACAGAAAGCAGGCGATTTATTGCCATCGGACGCACACCCAACAATTACTACCGAGATCAATAAAGAGTCCAATTCTATGTGTTAAGCAGTAGTAGATGAGCTTGTTTGGAATATAATTAACTATCTGTCTTAACTTTGCAATATATTTCTGTCCTCCACTCTAGTGGCAAAAAGGTATAAGAGCCTTCACAAATATGAATACCAATATGAAGCAGAGTCCCTGAATGCCCTGAACGGAGCTTCCAACATCAGGAACGGACCAAAGGGCTCTTGCAAGGTAAGCCCATCAATATATCAATATTACAGTAACATAAAAGTTATGCTGTGTACATACTGGTGACTCATGAAAAAACTGAATGTCATTGTTTGCAATGAGACAACGACAGAAATTTCTAGCAAATTTGAACGCAAGCTTGCATGTTCTAATCACATAGGGTAGCCCACAAGTTCTCATGCTGTCATGCTGTCCCGTCTCCTATGTTTGCAGAATAAGTAAACATTGTGACCTCTTTGTCTCCCCCTACAGGTCGAGATTGAAGTTCCTCAGTCTTGCAGCTACATCCTGCGCACCACAGGCTGTAGCTTGAGTGAGGTTGTCGATATGGACTCAGAGGGCAACCCTGTGTTCGGACCTGCCCCCGGATCTGATGCCTTCGCTGCTGCCATGGAGAAGTAAGACCCCAAGGCTGTCACACATGCCCTAACCCAAAACTTGTCCCCAATATTTGTTTAAAATTCCTTGTCCTCTCTTCAAATAAGCACATTGTAATTTGGAGTTAACAACTGGTATCCAACCTTTCACCTCTCTGTCCCTGCTCAGACATCCTCTGAAGGTTGTGGTTGAGGGAGTGTACGATGTGAAACTGTACCCTGAGGAGGATGAGTCCGTGACCATCCTGAACATCAAGAGAGGTATCGTCTCTGCCCTTGCCGTGCCCCTGCTGGAAGAGGAGAACAACAAGAAAATGGTATGTTGATCTTCTCAGAAAACACCCTAATCATAACTACACACTTTTTATAACAGTGTAGTTTCAGCGATATGAGCAAGTCATTTCTTATTGAGTACTTTATTACTAATAGTGTGTACATAATTACTCCATATTATTCAATACAATTGGAAACTACCTGGTAAACAATTGTACATATTGGTGCTTGTTTTAGTGAATCCAATAAACAAAAATGTAATTATTGTGTAATAAAGCAATAATAAATTAAAGAGAATGCAGTACTGTTGGCACGCCGACGTGATGCACTACAAGGTACAAGACTAGCCAAGAAAATTATGTTCATGGCTCTGCAGAGAGCAATTTGTCACATTCAGTTTTTCAGAAAACATAATTCAGTATTTATATTTATTCAAATATGACAAGGGTCATTGACTTTCCCCTCAGCCCACCATCCACGGCATGTGCAAGACCCACTACATAGTCAATGCCATGGAGGACACCGCTACTGACATCACTCTCAACAGGGACTTGTCCAAATGTGACCACTTCATCCCCCAGAGGGACCACACCAGCCCCCTGGCCCTCATCTCTGGCATGGTAAGCCTGGAAAACAGTAAAAGTCGCTGGTTAGATTCTGAAATACATTTTAAATAATTTATTAATCCTAATTCACTTTTTAACTCCTTTCCAAAAACCATTCAAAGTAATTATTTTTCTCCGCTCCAGTAGCTGAAATGACAACTAATATTACTCCTTATTCACTTTTTAACTCCTTTACAAAAAAAAACGAAACACTAATAATTTCTCCTCCTACAGCACTATCCTCTTGCTCAGCTGATCAGAAGCTCCCAGACCTGCAACTACAAGTTTGACAATGACAAGAAGCACATGATCTCTGGTGTCTGCACTGAGACCCACATCCTGGTGCCTTTCTCTCACAAGTGTGGAAAACATTATGCCTATCATGTTTTATGAAATACGTACCTGCAATGGTAAGAGATGTTGCATACGTCTTTATCATCTCTTTGGCTTTCCACAGGGGAGAGTATGGAGTTACCAACGTTGGCAAGCAGTTCCTGACTCTGCTGGAGGTTTCCACATACAATGAGAGAGTTTTTGACCACAGTAAGTATCCCTTACATTGCATTCTAATTATGAAGATGATTGAAAAAGGATTTCACCCGCTCACTGTCAAAACTGACTTTATCTTCCTGCAGATGTGGCCAACCTCAAGGGTCTGCCAATGGAAGCTGCTGAGGACAAGAGTGTTGTTCAGGACAAGGATGCTACTCTGGCCGTCCTGAGGGAACTGGCCACTCTGTCCAACGGTGAGAGGAGAGCCCACCTCTTCCAGCAGCTTGTGAGCATGGTCCGTGGAATGAAGGCTGAAACCCTGAGCCCTGCTATCCCCGAGGCCCTGAAGGTGTCCGGATCCCTGACCTACCAGGTTCTGGCCCAGTGCGGTACCCCAGAGTGCAGCAGTGCCATCATGCAGATCCTCAGGACCTTTGACAACTCTGCCTTTGAGGTTGATGCCGTCGTGTTTGCCTTGGGACTGGTCCCCAACCCCTCTGCCCTCCTGGTCAACGACATGCTGGCTATGGCACGGTACAAGCAGAGCAAGCCTATCCTGTATGCCCTGAGCAATGTTGTCAAGAGGTAAACAGACATTTTAAAGCAACGTATTTTCTAAATGGAACTGAGCAGATGCAGACAATGAAATTCTGACATTGTGTTCCTCATCAGGTTCTACAAGGCCGAGGGCAAAGTGACCCCTGAGATTTCGGCTGTGGCTGAGTTTGCTGTTGCCCAGCTGGGTGACTGCACCGGTGACAAGGAGCAGAACTTCCTGGCCCTGAGGGTGAATGTTCCATCGCTCCCCTTAGCTTTTTCAGATTTACTCACACAGCAAGCAACAATTTGAATCAGAATAATTCATGTTTGCTTCCTTCTGCTCCCCAGGTTATTGGTAACATGGCTGCAGCCATGGGAGCCGCCAGTCCTGCCCTGAAGTCTGCTGTGATCCAGTGTGTAAACGAGCCCGCCGCTTCCCTGGAAGTCCAACAGGCTGCCATTCAGGCATTCAGACAGACCCCTGTCCCTGAGGAGGTAACTCACTCTTTTCCTATTAGCTTCAAAAATATATATATGGAAACCATCAACTCTTTGTTCACTGCAGAACTGTTATACACATTCTCCTGTTTACAGGGCAGAGAGGTGCTCATGCAGGTTCTTTTGAGTGGTGCTAGCCCCCTGCAGAAGCGCGTTGCTGCCTACCTGGTGCTGATGAAGGACCCTCAGCCTGCTGAACTGGCTCAGCTGGCTGCCGCTCTGCCCATCGAAGAAGACCAGCAGGCCAAGAGCTTTGTCATCTCCCACCTGACTAATATACTGGCATCCACAGCAGCTGAGACCCAGGAGTACGTGAGAGATATCTGCAGTATTTACTGCCGAAGCTAACAGAAATATTCTGTTCGGTTGTTCCCTCCTCATCATAGGTTTGAACATATAATAAATTATTCCTTCCATTAAAGGCTGAGACAGAAGATTCTTGATGCCCTGCAGGACAATGAGGTTGGAACTGTCATGGATCCCACCAAGTTTTCCCGCAACTACATGATCGGATCTGTGCAAGGAAATATGCTCTTCGAGGGCACCAGCTATCTGCCCAAGGAAGTCATGCTGGAGATGACCCTGAAGGCCTTCGGCTACAATGTTGACATGGTGGAGGTAAAAAATACTATTTGAGTTGTTTCTCTAAAATTATTATAGGGATGATGTTTTTTTGCAGAATATACACTTATTTTTCTATCAGTCTCATGGTAAACATTCTCTTCACTTGTAAGGTTGGCATGGAAGGCAAAGGACTTGAGCCAACTGTTGAGGCTTTGTTCGGAGAGAACGGATTCTTCCCTGACACAGTTCTAAAGACCGTCTACTTCGTTTCTGACAAGATGCCTCTGCAGGTTAGTGAGGTCATGAAGAGGATGATGCCCGCTCTGAAGAAAGACAGAATGAAGAGACAGGTATTCAAAACCATACTATGTTCTTCCTCTTTCCTTACCAAACATTTTAATTTGTGTGATTTTAATCCTAGTTATTTAATTGTAGCATGAGCTATCTGCCTCTTTCATTGAAAAAAATATTCTGTAGGCTTCCCAGAACATCGTGAGAGAAATTGGCCGTAACCTCAACAAACTGGTCAGGAATCTGAAGGCTCAGGAGTCCCCTGAGGCTATGATTTACCTGAGACTGCTGGGAAATGAACTTGGATACCTGAAGACCAATGAGATGGAGAAGATGGCCTACTCTGCTGGTCTGATGATTGACAACGTACTCAAGATGTTCCCCACAGATGTATGTACAAAATACATTAAAGTGCAACACTATCAATTCACATAGACATTAAAGATAGTTTTTGAATCTATAGGTTAATCAATCAATCAAAGATATTTATAAAGCCTTATTTACATCAGCCAATGTCACAAAGTGCTGTACAGAAACCCAGCCTAAAACCCCAAACAGCAAGCCATGCAGATGCAAATATCACTGTCAAAATACTTCTGGAGCTCACCGTATATAAGGGGAACATAGTGGAATCAAAGTAGCAAAACAAACTAGTCTTTAACATTGTGTACAGTCCTCAAACACTGTGGGAGTTGAAAACCAGAAAAATCCCTTGCTTTCATGCCAAGAGTGTTTAATAATTTCCTAATCTGTCAGACTAACCAGTGACGTTATCAATAACAACACAAGGTAAGAGAAGACAGCTTCATCAAGTTTGACTCTCAACCAGGGAGGGAGTGTCTCTACTTTAAGTCTGGAGTCTAGTGCAGTCAGAATAGAACAGTGCTGGTCATAAGGAGGGGTGAAAATGTGAGGGGTGAGGAGGGTTGAGAATTAATCTCACAAGAATGATATTTAAGGGCCTCCCGGGTGGTGCAGTGGTCCAGGGCACTGCATCGCAGTGCTAACTGCGCCACCAGAGTCTCTGGGTTCGCCCCCAGGCTCTGTCGCAGCCGGCCGCGACCGGGAGGTCCGTGGGGCGACGCACAATTGGGATAGCGTCGTCCGGGTTAGGGAGGGTTTGGCCGGCAGGGATTTCCTTGTCTCATCGCGCTCCAGCGACTCCTGTGGCGGGCTGGGTGCAGTGCGCGCTAACCAAGGGGGCCAGGTGCACGGTGTTTCCTCCGACACATTGGTGCGGCTGGCTTCCGGGTTGGAGGCGCGCTGTGTTAAAGAAGCAGTGCGGCTTGGTTGGGTTGTGTCTCGGAGGACGCATGGCTTTCGACCTTCGTCTCTCCCGAGCCCGTACGGGAGTTGTAGCGATGAGACAAGATAGTAATTACTAGCGATTGGATACCACGAAAATTGGGGAGAAAAGGGGGTAAAATTTAGAAAAAAAAGAAGAAAAAAAGAAAAGAAAAAAAGAATGATATTTAATGATCAAAAATGTAAACTACCCTAACTCTGAAATCTACAGTTGAAGTCGGAAGTTTACATACACTTAGGTTGGAGTCATTAAAACTCGTTTTTCAACAACTCCACAAATTTCTTGTTAACAAACTATAGTTTTGGCAAGTTGGTTAGGACATCTACTTTGTGCATGACACAAGTAATTTTTTCAACAATTGTTTACAGACAGATTATTCCAGTGGGTCAGAAGTTTACATACACTAAGTTGACTGTGCCTTTAAACAGCTTGGAAAATTCCCCAAAAAATGATTTAGAAGCTTCTGATAGGCTAATTGACATCATTTGAGTCAATTGGAGGTGTACATTTGGATGTATTTCAAAGCCTACCTTCAAACTCAGTGCCTCTTTGCTTGACATCATGGGAAAATCAAAAGAAATCAGCCAACACCTAAGATTTTTTTTTTGTAGACCTCAACAAGTCTGGTTCATCCTTGGGAGCAATTTCCAAATGCCTGAAGGTACCACGTTCATCTGTACAAACAATAGTAACACACAATAGTACGCAAGTATAAACACCATGGGACCACGCAGCCGTCATTCCGCTCAGGAAAGACGTGTTCTGTCTCCTAGAGATGAAGGTACTTTGGTGCGAAAAGTGCAAATCAATCCCAGAACAACAGCAAAGGACCTTGTGAAGATGCTGGAGGAAACAGGTACAAACGTATCTATATCCACAGTAAAACGAGTCCTATATCGACATAACCTGAAAGGCAGCTCAGCAAGGAAGAAGCCACTGCTCCAAAACCGCCATTAAAAAAGCCAGACTACGGTTTGCAACTGCACATGGGGACAAAGATCGTACCTTTTGGAGAAATGTTCTCTGGTCTGATGAAACAAAAATAGAAATGTTTGGCCATAATGACCATCGTTATGTTTGGAGGAAAAAGGGGGAGGCTTGCAAGCTGAAGAACACCATCCCAACCGGAGCACGGGGGTGGCAGCATCATGTTGTGGGGTTTCTTTGCTGCAGGAGGAACTGGTGCACTTCACAAAATAGATGGGATCATGAGGTAGGAAAATGATGTGCATATATTGAAGCAGCATCTCAAGACATCAGTCAGGAAGTTAAAGCTTCGTCGCAAATGGGTCTTCCAAATGGACAATAACCCCAAGCATACTTCCAAAGTTGTGGCAAAATAGCTTTAGGACAACAATGTCAAGGTATTGGAGTGGCCATCACAAAGCCCTGACCTCAATCCTATAGAACGGAAAAAGTGTGTGCGAGCAAGGAGGCCTACTAACCTGACTCAGTTACACCAGCTCTGTGAGGAGGAATGGGCCAAAATTCACCCAACGTATTGTGGGAAGCTTGTGGAAGGCTACCCAAAACGTTTGACCCAAGTTGATCAATTTAAAGGAAATGCTACCAAATACTAATTGAGTGTATGTAAACGTCTAACCCACTGGTAATGTGAATAAATAAATAAAAGCTGAAATAAATAATTCTCTCTACTATTATTCTGACATTTCAAATTCTTAAAATAAACTGGTGATCCTAACTGACCTAATACAGGGAATTTTTACTAGGATTAAATGTCAGGAATTGTGAAGAACTGAGTTTAAATGTATTTGGCTAAGGTGTATGTCAACTTCCGACTTCAACTGTACATGTTCCACAGCTGATGAAGGGACTGATGACCAACGCTGACAATGAAGTCTTCGCCCATTACATCTTCATGGATAACGAATTCTTCCTGCCAACTGCCACTGGTGTACCACTGAAGATTGCCCTGTCTGGTACCTTCACCCCTGGCATCAAGGGAGGACTGCACATTACACCCGACATGGTAAACTTTTATATTTATTTTCACTGATCTGTTTTCTATTTGTAGTAACCCTAATACATGTGAAGTCCGTCAGTCTTTTTGTATATCTATATAATATACTTGGACTGATCCCTTTCCCACAGAGCGAGGTCTCCTTCATGCCCTCCGCTGGAATTGAGTTTGTGGCCCGGGTTGGTTCCCACATTCCTGAGTACCTTCTCTCTGGCTTGGAGATGCACACCAGCCTATACCATGAGAGTGGGCTCAGCGCTAAGATCGTCATGGCCGACAACCAGGTCAAGCTGACCATCCCTGCTCCTCAGGGTCCTGCCAAGCTCATCAGCATCACGTAAGTGTCAGAGTATCATTCAGATAACACTTGATGACCAATATTTATCAGAGCCTAAACATTTCCTTTCCGCGACCCCTATTATAGCAACAAGCTGTTCGGAGTGACCTCTGCTGGAGTGAAACCCATCCCGTCTCTGGTAGAGGACAGAATTGATGTGTCTGAGTGCACTCCATTCTTAGCTGGTATGAAGTACTGCACCACCCTTCAGTACTCTGATGCTAGCTCCCATGACACTGCACCCTACTTCCCCTTTACCGGAGATAGCAAGTAAGTACTAGTTCTATGCAAATACATTTTAACATGCTCCATTTATGTTTTCCTATTTTCAGGTAGAAATTGATCTTAGACATAACTTTTGGAAATGAAACATTTATTTAGGCTTGCTGTGGAGCTCCACCCCACTGGTGAGGTCACTGAATACACGGCCACCATCGGCTACGAACTCCTCCGGGAGGGAGAAGAAAGTCGTCAGAAAGTTGACACTGTAAAGATGGTCCTGAAGGCAGAAGGTATAGCTCTAAGTTACAAAAGCCCTCTTTTAGAGTAACACAGTCCTTCCATTTCTGTCATACAACCTTTTCCTTGGTGACTAACTAATTCAGTTTATCCTGGACACAGGTGCTGACCCCACTGAGGCCACAGCCACTGTGAAGTACAACAGGAAGAAGAATGTCCTCACCACCGACATCCAGATCCCTGACTTTGACTTGGAGGCCGGAATCAGACTGGGCGTTGTGGATGGCAACACCAAGGGCAAAGGAATACACTCCATCTCCATTGACCTCATCAACAAGAACATCCCTCAGCTGTCCCTGGTTGGCCGCGCTAAGTAAGCTGACAATGCTGCCCCACAAAGTACTTCCCTGTTTTGGTTTCTTCTGTTTTCCCTTTCTTCCAAATTCCAACTGACTCATGGTTTTCTATGCAGAATTGAGGCCATGAAGGATGCTATGCTGCAGGTGCAGCTGCTTGTCCCTTCAATCAAGGCTGACGCCACAGTTACAGCCAACGTGAAGCGTGGTGAGGAACTGGAACTTGAGCTTGAGAGTGACATCAAGCTCCCAGAGACCACCTCAGTGCAAAAGATCACCCTAAAATATGGTATGCAGGCTTTCAATATCGACCAACCTTTGTACGATAAATTGTTTTGCTTCATGATCAATTTTAACTGTACGTTTCTGAGAGCTTTGCCAGGCTTTAAATGTCAAGTATCCATGGGAAAGTCATTCAAATTTAATTTAATTTACAATAAATTTCTCCTACTTTTTAGATGACGAGAAGATTGTGGCTGAGGTCAAGTCTGACATGAACTCTGACATCCAGAACATCCTCCCTCACGAGGCAATCCAGAAGATGGTCAGTGATGTTCTTGATCAGCAGGTGGGCCAGACCGACATGAAGGTCCGTCACATCCTCACCAAGTCTGTGGAGGTAATACTTTAAAAAAAATACTTTTATCGTCTGATCACTATTTTGTCCACTTTGAACTTAATATATGACTATATATTTATATTACAGGCAACCAACAACTACCTGGAGAAATATGCTGCTGATATCCCATACATGCAGAACCTGAGAGTCCCTGGGATGCCGGAGATGACTCTGCCTGAGAAACTGTTCCTGAATGCGTAAGTTACATCAATCAACTACCATAAGAATCATTTTCTATCAATACATTAACTGATTTCTTTTGGGGGTGGGGTTCCATGACTAATTAGATTAAATATAATTTTCTTAAACAGTGAGGCCACAGCTGCTTACCACTTCAACAATGAGCGTATCTTCATCGCCATTCCCCTGCCTCTTGGTGGAAAATCATCTGAGGAGCTGAACTTCCCAGCTGCACTGACCACACCACACCTGGTTCTGCCCCTGCTTGGCTTGGACATTGCATCCATGGAGATCCCGATCCCTGAGCTTTTCATCCCAGAGAGCCTTGATGTGTTTGTGCCCCTCTTCGGAAAAGCTCAGCTGTCCACAAAAGTGAAGAGCAACTTCTACAACTTGGAGGGCTCAGTGTCTGCTGGCAAAGATGCCGTTGAGACACCAAGCTATTCTGCCAAGTTTGATGTGACAGGCAGCTGCTCAATGGAACTCCTGTGCATCAAGATTGAAGGTAGCGCTCCACCTCCAGACATGTTCTAATGTCTTTGTAAATAATAGATTATTACACCATCTGGAACATGTTTAGTTGTGCAATAATCAATAATTGTTCCTTCTGTGTTGTAAATAGGATCTGGATTGCTTGCCACCACTCCTGCTGATTCCATCAAGGCCCATGTGAAGACCTCCGTGAGCCACAAGCTCATTGATGCCAGCATTAGCATAAGGGAAGTTGGCACTGTTATAGACAACAAGATCAATGTGAAATCCAGCAGCAAAATTGAAGCAACAAGCCCCATGGGTCTGAGTGTAAATCTAGAGCACACCGGCCAAGTTGGCTTCAATACTGAAGTGTCAATATTCACTCCAACACTGAAGATCTTTGGTGATAGCAACTTGGAGGGAACAGTCAAAGCAGGACATGTCTATGGCACCACAATCACCACCCAGTCTTTTACCATCTTCCCATTCAGACCAGAGGCAAAGATTGATTCTTCCCTGAAAATTGATTCAACAATTCTTAAGGCCCAGAACACCATTGCTGCATCCTTTGCCAATGGCGAGCTGTCTGTTGTGTCTAACACGAATGCATTCGAAGACATCCTGACCCATGCTGCTGAACTTGCCTTCAAGGATAACCAGCTGTCTCTGAAATGTGACACCAATGCCCTTGCCCTTGGCATGAGTATCCACAACCAGGTTGAGGGTTCTGTTGGCTCTGGAGCAGTCACAATCAAGATGGAGTCCAACACTGAATACTCAACGAATCGCATATACTCTCTTCTCACTGGCTCCCTGGATGTCAGTGGCCTGGCTGTAAACAGTGATGCCACTGTAAAGCTGCTTGAGAACAAAGCTGTACACAAAGCTACCCTGACAATGAACAAGGATGGCCTGGCCACAAGCGGAACAACCACCCTGCAGGGCCCGTTCACCATGGAGAACACCTTCAACAGTGGAATTGATGCCTCCAAGGCTACTCTGTCCATTGAGACCAAGAGTGCATGGAATTACATGAAGGTTGAGAATGCCAACTCACTGACCATCACTCTCTCCACCCTTGCCTTCACCTCAAAGGCTGAGGCCATTGTCAGCGAGAGCACTTCCTATACACATGATATCACCATTGACCTGCAGGACTACACTGCCTCTGTAAATGTGAACAATGACCTGAAACTGCTGGGAGCCAACCTAGTCAACGAGGCTCAGCTGAAGGCAGTGGTCTACAAAATTGACTTTACTGGAAGCCTGAAGGCGGCCTATGGTGAGGAAGAGCTCAAACACACCTATGAGATCAACTATGCAGACTTGACCGCTAATGCTAAGTGCAGCACTACTGGAAATCTCCTCGGTACTCACATGAGCCACAACACTGAGCTTGAAATTATTGGCCTTGCTGCAAGGATCCAAAATGATGCTCGCTTCAACTCCCAGCCGTTCCGATTCGACAACACCATCCGTGCCAGCATTATTCCCTTCGACTTCAATCTTGACGCCATCTTCAATGCTGATGGTGACCTGACCTTGTATGGCAAGCAGAGCGCTCAGCTCTATGGAAAGTTCCTCCTTAAAGCACAGCCCCTGGCTTTTGCCAGCTCTCATGAATGCAGAGCTTCTGTCACCCAGCAGCTGGACAATGGCTTCTACCTGGAGACCACACTGGACAACAAGATGGATACACTTTTGACTCCCCAGGAGCAGAAAGCCACACTCAGGGTGAAGTCCAAGGTGAACAACCATGCCCTCAATCAGGAAGTGAGTGCCTACAACAATGATGAAAGGCTTGGACTGGAGCTGTCTGCAAACCTCCTCACCGGCCTCCTGAACACAGCTGCCAGTGAAGACCAGGAATTCACAATTTCTGGTTTCCTGAAGTATGATAAGAACACTGACAGTCACTTGATTAACCTGCCCTTCCTTGAAAGTTTGCCTGCAATCCTGGAAAACATCAAGATCACTATTGTTAATATGGCAGAGAAACTGCAGAATTACATTAACAGTGAAGAGATCAAGGCTAAGCTTGAGGCTCTGCCCCAGCATGTGAGTGACTTTGTTACCAAACTGAATCTTGAAAGCAAGGCTGTCCAGCTCAAACAGGACCTGATTACCCTCACCCAGGTGTATGCCATCTCTCTGGAAGACCTAGAGGCCTTTCTGGTGAACCTCAAGACAGCTTTTGAAAACCTGCTGATTGATCTGTCATCCCGCATTCAGGGAATTGTTGATGTTACCAAGGATATGATTGTGAATGGCATCCTGTCTGAAACTGTCATCCAGAGGCTCAACCAGGAGCTGAATGCCATCAACAAGGAGTATCAATTAACTACAATGATCATAGCTGTCATTGATGCCATTGAAGAGCTGATCAAGCAGATTGACATGCAGAAACTGAAGGACAGCAGCATTTCACTCCTGCACGACATTGATGCCCAGTTTGAAATCAAGGCTAAGCTTGAAAATGCAGTGAATGAATTGAAGCAGTTCATTGAGAACTTTGACAGAACCCAATTTGTTGAGGATCTGAGGAACTACATTACCTCCCTCAACTTGGAAGCTTATGTTGAGCAGCTGATAGATCAGTTTCAGCAAGATTGGCAAAGATTCAGCAAGGCTATTGAGCCTGTCAAGGCAGTGATTCAGGATTTTGACATCTTTGGTAAGTTGAATGCTTTCCATGCCAAGTTGACAGAACTGATTGTCAAATATGATGTTGACAAGAAGGTTGAAGCAGTCCTGGAGAAGGTTGTGGACCTCATTGAGCAGTTTAAAATTGGTGAAACAATTCAGGTCCTTGTTAACAAGCTGACGGCCATCAATATCCCAGGGAAGGTAATGCAGATGCTGGAAGAAGCCATCAACTACTTGAAAGCTACTGAGATCAAACAGGTGATTGACCAGCTGAACGAGTATCTCGACTGTGTTGTCCAGAAGCTGAGGTCGTTTGATTACAATGCCTATGTGGATGAAACCAACCAGATGATTGCTGAATACACCGCTCATGTGAATGAGCTGATCAAGGCACTTGAGATCCCACAGAAACTTCAGGCTTCAAGAGAGTTTGTCAACTTTGTTGTGTCATCTGCACTTAACTACATTGAACATCTGAGGGAAATCAAGGTTGCAGACATGATCAAAACAGTGAAAAACATGGTCGACCATGCCATCCTTAATGACGTTAAGGCAATTTCTGACAGCCTGAAGCAGAGAATCACTGATATGGACCTCAGAAATTATATAATCTCCTTCCTGCATCAGCTGAGCGAACACTACACCATGGTCACCACCATCATCAATGAGGTGTTCGGCAATGTGTTTGAGGTGATCCAGAAGTTTGCTGGTGAACAACAAATTGTCAGCGAGGTCAAGCAGATAATTGAGGGAGTTGTTACTGGACTGAAGACAGCTGAGCTGGACTTCCCTTCATTCACCATTCCTCTCACTGACCTGGTCATGCCCTCCATGAAGGTCAGCCTGGAGAAGCTTCAGGAGATTGAAATTCCAACACAGCTGGATATCCCTGAGTTCACTATCCTGGGTTTCCACACAGTGCCAGCCACCACCGTTTCCTTTGACGATATCAAGCAGAAGGTCACAGAGCTCATCGACTTCATTGTCAACTTTGAGATCCAGATGCTTGATTTGGATGCTTTCTTCGGAGACCTGACCATGAGCTACCTGCCAACCCTACCTGACATTACTCTCCCAGAGATCACATTCCCAGAGTTCTCCTTCCCTGCCCTCCCTAAGATGGCCACAGAGAAGCTCCTAGAGATTCCAACTCTCCAGATCCCTGAGATCAAGCTCCCTGCCATTCCCAGTGAGATCAGCGTCCCTTGCTTTGGCAAGCTCTATGGTAAGATCAGTGTCATCACCCCAGTCTACAGCATCAGGAGCTCTGCTGAGCTCTGGAACAACACTGAAAATGAGATGACTCCTCAGTTCACTGCTCTCCTGGCCACCCAGGCCACATCACCCAGTATTGAGATCCTCAATTTCAACCTGAACTCCAGTGTTCGTGTTGCCATCCCCAAAATGAGACGCATGATTGTTGCAGAGACCCTTACGTTCATTCACAATGCACTTGCAGTTGAACATCAGGCATCAGTGATCATCTACGGATTCTCATCCCAGGCCTCAGCTAAGACCACAGTCAAGGCAACCACTGCACACTACACGGCTGACATTATCAATAATGCATTCTTTGCTATGGAGGGTGGAATATCTGCCTCTGTGGACACCACCTACAACCACCAGATAAATATCCCAATCCTTGGCTTCACCAATGGAGCCTCTGTGAACCAAAAGGTTGTTGCCCGCCTGGAGGACACAGCAATCACTCTGACCGTTGGAAATGATGGTGCTATGAAGTTCAACTTTCACGAGGGCACACACAAGTGTGACCTTCACTTCGCCATCAGCCCCAGCACTGCTAAGCTGACAATCTCTGCTGACACTGACACTGTCCTTCTGAAGATGAAGCAGACCGTGAACGCTGATGCAGACATGTACCGTCACATCACATTTGATGCCCGGTTTGAAGCAGAAGGCCCAGAGGTCAAGAACAGCCTTCTGGTGGTATCTGGAAATGCTGACTATGGATATTTGAAAATTGAACTGAAGGCAAACCATGACACAGAGCTTGTTGGAGATCTCAGTGGAATAGTGTCCAACTCACTCAACATTGTGATTGATCCAAGTGAGGTTGTCTTTGACTTCCAGAACAAGGGAAACACCAAGCTTCGCTTCAACGAGGCACTGGTGGCCAAGATTGATCTCCAGAATGACTACTCTGCCATCATCAAGCCTGAAACTCAACAGATCAACACTGTGGCTCTTGCCCGTTTCAACCAGTACAAATCCTCCTACAACTTCACTATTGACAACAACGAAAAGGAGGCTGGCATCTTTGCTACCATGAATGGTGAAGCAAATCTTGAATTCCTGACAAACCCCATCAGCATCCCAGAGATTGATCTGCCCTTCATTAACATGCACATTCCAGCCATCAGTGATCTAAACCTGTATGAGCATACTGGCTTGAAGAACATCTTGACCACCACAGAGCAGTCTCTTGATGTTGATTCCAAGATCCTGTACCAGAAGAGTCAGTTTTACTCTCTGGGCAACCTGATCACCGAACTCTCCCTGAAGTCACCCATCTTCAATCTGAATGCCAATGCCGGACTTTACGCTGAGGACGACGTTGTGTTCCGTCTCGGAGCTACCACAGCCTCCGTATTTGAAGCTCTTAAGGTCAAGCTTGATGGCACCAGCAGCCTGACCACTAAAAGAGGACTTAAGCTGGCCACATCCCTGTCTCTGGAGAACCCCCACATTGAGGGAAACCATGACAGCACAATCAGCCTGAACACTGACAACCTGGAAGCTGCAGTGTCTGTGGCTACCGGTGCAAAGATTGCTCTGCCCATCTTGAACCTTGAAGCCAACCAGCAACTTGTTGCAGACACCAAGACCAAGCCAAATGCTGCCTCTACATTGAAGCTGAAAGGTGATTTCAACCTGCCCCTTATCAAAACAATTGGCAAGGTAGAGGCTGACCACAGCCTGAAGCTAGAGGGAACCCTTGAGTACATCTCCGTGGAGTCATCCATCAAGGGCAACATTGATGCCACAATCCTGGAATACAATGCTGTTTTGGGAGCTCTGGACAATGAAGCTAACATCTACCTGAATGATGATGGCCTACGCTCCACCTCAAAGGTCACTGCCAATGCTAAACTCAGCAATGGTGACACAATTGTCCTGGAGATGGATGTGGACGAGAACCTGGCTGTTGAGGCATCCGTGAGCCGTGTGTATGCAGTGCTGAAATTTGTGACCAACAACAAGGCCAATGTTATTACCTTCAACACCAAGGGAAAGCATGTAGCCCAGGCTACCATTGACTTTGCACCATTGGCATCACTGACTGCTGATGTTGAGATTGACATGTCTCAGCCAAGCAACATGGGTGACATTTCCCTCTTTGAGAAGACTGCTGTCGAGCTGACAGGTACCAAGCAGAAGATCTCTACCACCGCCAAGATTGCCACTCCTGTGTACACCACAGATATGGCAGCTGAGTTGGAGGGTGATTCCCCTGTTCTTAAAGCCACACTCAAGTCATCTGCTACCTCTGCCATTGTTCTCATGGATTATGACATGGATGGTAAATTTATTTGACATTTGCATTATTTTTAAGTAATAGATGAAAAACTAATCATATTGTCACCGATCTTTTACTGTAAATTGTTATTCAAATTATTTGTAACTCTAACTACTTTCAACAGCTTCCATCAAAGCAAATGTTGAGAATGAAGCCCTTGGCTTGACTGGCAAGATGATCCTGACCCATGCTGACCTGACCATGGACATTCTGAATGTGATTACACACTCTATGAGGTAATAGTTTCTTTTTAACAGACCCCTTCTCAATGTATAATACCCATTGGGACATTATTTAGTCTCACAGTGTTAATCAAAATAACAGACATTATGTAGATTTGAAGATATTTCAATATCAGTTAACACAGTTGGTTTAATTTGATTTGTGAATACCAGGAAGAAACGCCAAGATGAGGGAAGGTAAATATTGTAAAAAGTATCTTAACTTCCTTATCTCTATGTCTGAGATAAAACAAAGGCTGAGCGTTACTTTTAGAACTACCTTAACCACACAAGTATAAATGAAGATGGCAACTGATTATGCTTGTCATGTTTTTCTTCAACTACTTAGTGTCTCCCGCCACACCCTGAATGTGGACATCACCAGCCCAACCTTCACTGATGCGAACTTCCGCTACGCTGCCCGCAGAGATGGCGTCAGTGCTTCCATCTCTACTCCATCCACTGGGTTATTGGGTCTTGAATTCCAGGGCAGGAAACCATCTGAGCTGAGCGCTAGACTCTACAGCCGTTATGCTGTGAGTGTCTTTCATATTTTAAAATATTTATTGTGTGCCTATTTACACGTCAGATACATTTCACCGTATTGTTAAAGTATTTTGAAATTGTTATTTACTCTTATGTTTTTCCTATATCCAACAGTCTTCCCCAGAGGATGATGTTGACATCTTGGTCATCAGAGTTACTACCAATGACGCCGATAATCTAAAACTACAGGTTTCCAACAACAAGGAGGCCCTCCACGACATGCTCCTGGGCCTGAAGGAGAGACTCCCTGCCATCACATCCACCCTGGAGAACTTCGTAGACAGGTTCGAGATCTACACGCTCATCCTAACTTCAGGCGAACACATTGACGAAGCCTTCAATGCTGTCTGCCACCATGTTCTCCAGCTGTCAATCTTCTTCAGGGACACTGTTGCCCAGTATAATAAAACCATCCAGGTCTTCCTGGATGCTGCCATTGAGTTCCTGAAGGAGACTCAGTTGAAGCTGCCTGGCTATGAGGAGATAACCACCCTGCCTGTGCTGCTCCTCAAACAGCTGACCAGCGCCATTGCCTCCATTCTTGAGCAGGCCATCCAGATGACCATTGACAACGTGGAGTCATGGAGATGAGCATGTCTGTGGTGAACCAGCTCAATCTCGCCATCACTGGTCTTCTGCAGCAGGCTTCTGATGAGGCTTTCGTGAAAGTTAGTGGAAGGCTTGAGAACGACCTTCCACCAGTGAGATACCCACAGACTAAACCCTGAGTATATTAAACACTGCCATCTGTTAAACACATATGCTCGCTTGGGAGGGAAAAAATTGACACTTAGCCCAATAAGTGTTTCAGCATGTATTTATAGCAGTCAAGTTAACATGTACAACTTGATAAAAATATGTTGTATTATTATTTTGTGTAAATGACTACTGATGTACCAACATGGAAATGCATTACTTTGTTGTGTTCTACTTCCCTTGTCTATCCTATTCAAGATGTAAAGAGTGAAGTGTATCAATAAAGTCTATTATAAACTGGGTGGTTCGAGCCCTGAATGCTGATTGGCTGACGAGTATGACAAAACATTTATTTGAACTGCTCTAATTATGTTGGTAACCTGTTTATAATAGCAATAAGGCACCTCTGGGGTTTGTGGTATATGGCCAATATATCCAGGCACTCTGCGTTGCGTCGTGTTTAAGAGCAGCCCTTAGCCGTGGTATATTGGCCATATACCACACCCCCTCTGGCCTTATTGCTTAATTATACCATACAGCATTAATTATTTTTAAGCATGGGGTAAAACATTATAAACCTCACTTTGTGGTATTTTGTATATTTTAGGCTTTCAAGTATGTGTTTAAACGCAGATGTTGCTCATCATGTTTGATTGCATTGACACACATTAGCTATATGTGGTCACTGTGTGTTTGTGTATGCTCTGTTGAAGGTCTTGAGACCGAAAGCTAATTAAATGAAATTTGTGCATTGATTCTGAGTGTGCGGAGACTTTATTCCATTACGGTATTGCTCTTCATCTCCTGCACCTTAAGTACAGTCGGGTGTGTGACAGATCCTTACTTCAATAGCAAAAAATAGGCAATCTTTTCTGAAACTTAGAGGGTGCCATTCTATGAGCATGGGACTTAAGTGAGATGCAACTTTGTTGCAAATTCATTCACTGAACTTCTCAACTGTCAAAACAATAACACGTTCTATACTCTTAAAGTCTCAAACTTTCAACAGAGAAACATTGCTTAAAAACAAACAATTTGTTAATGGTCTAGTTTAAGAAATATTCAAATCAAAGTTAAGCTTATGTACACTACAGTTCAAAAGTTTGGGGTCACTTAGAAATGTCCTTGTTTTTGAAATAAAAGCAACTTTTTTGTCCATTAATATAACATCAAATTGATCAGAAATACAGTGTAGACATTGTTAATGTTGTAAATGACTATTGTAGCTGGAAACGGCAGACTTTTTATGGAATATCTACAGTTGAAGTCAGAAGTTTACATACACTTAGGTTGGAGTCATTAAAAAAAGAATTCAAACTCCACAAATTTCTTGTAAACAAACTATAGTTTTGGTAAGTCGGTTTGCGCTTTGTGCATAACAAGTAATTTTTCCAACAATTGGTTTACAGACAGATTATTTCACTTATAATTCACTGTATCACAATTCCAGTGGGTCAGAAGTTTACATACACTAAGTTGACTGTGCCTTTAAACAGCTTGGAAAATTCCTGAAAATGATGTCATGGCTTTAGAAGCTTCTGATAGGCTAATTGACATCATTTGAGTCAATTAGAGGTGTACCTGTGAATCTATTTCAAGGCCCACATTCAAACTCAGTGCCTCTTTGCTTGACATCATGGGAAAATCAAAAGAAATCAGCCAACACCTCAGAAAAAGAATTGTAGACCTCCACAAGTCTGGTTCATCCTTGGGAGCAATTTCCAAACGCCTGAAGGTACCACGTTCATCTGTACAAACAATAGTAACAAACAATAGTACGCAAGTATAAACACCATGGGACCACGCAGCCATCATTCCGCTCAGGAAAGACGTGTTCTGTCTCCTAGAGATGAAGGTACTTTGGTGCGAAAAGTGCAAATCAATCCCAGAACAACAGCAAAGGACCTTGTGAAGATGCTGGAGGAAACAGGTACAAACGTATCTATATCCACAGTAAAATGAGTCCTATATCGACATAACCTGAAAGGCCGCTCAGCAAGGAAGAAGCCACTGCTCCAAAACCATAAAAAAGCCAGACTACGGTTTGCAACTGCACATGGGGACAAAGATCATACTTTTTGGAGAAATGTCCTCTGGTCTGATGAAACAAAAATAGAACTGTTTGGCCATAATGACCATCGTTATGTTTGGAGGAAAAAGGGGGATGCTTGCAAGCCGAAGAACACCATCCCAACCGTGAAGCACAGGGTGGCAGCATCATGTTGTGGGGGTGCTTTGCTGCAGGAGTGCACTTCACAAAATAGATGGGATCATGAGGTAGGAAAATTATGTTCATATATTGAAGCCACATCTCAAGACATCAATCAGGAAGTTAAAGCTTGCTCGCAAATGGGTCTTCCAAATGGACAATAACCCCAAGCATATTTCCAAAGTTGTGGCAAAATGGCTTAACAAAGTCAACGTATTGGAGTGGCCATCACAAAGCCCTGACCTCAATCCGATAGAAAATTTGTGGGCAGAACTGAAAAAGCGTGTGCGAGCAAGGAGGCCTACAAACCTGACTCAGTTACAACAGCTCTGTCAGGGGGAAGGGGCCAAAATTCACCCAACGTATTGTGGGAAGCTTGTGGAAGGCTACCCGAAACGTTTGACCCAAGTTGATCAATTTAAAGGAAATGCTACCAAATACTAATTGAGTGTATGTAAACTTCTAACCCACTGGTAATGTGATGATAAAAATAAAAGCTAAAATAAATAATTCTCTCTACTATTATTCTGACATTTCACATTCTTAAAATAAACTGGTGATCCCAACTGACCGAAGACAGGGATTCTTTACTTGGATTAAATGTCAGGAATTGTGAAACACTGAGTTTAAATGTATTTGGCTGTATTTGGTACGTCAACTTCTGACTTTTTATAAGAGATGTATTTGATTTTATAAGAGATGTATTTCTGCATAGAGCATGGCAATGTGAAAGCCAACATAATTGCACTGCTCATAAAATTAGATAATAGAGACAGAAGAAAGACAGAAGAAAACAGCAAACAACAATGCAAAAAATATATATATTTAAAACAAAGGACATCTAGGACAACTGAAATCATAACAGCAATGCCTACTTTATATGTTTGTGTGCATGTCTGGTCCGTGGGTGTGAAAGATTCAGCAGGCTACTGGCATTACACACCTAGCTAAAAGACTACTGTAGCTCTGTTGGAATAACTTTTATAGATAACTTTGACACCTTCTGGAAACAGAAGATGCTCAACGGGAATGACGGAGTCCATCCAAATCATCTTGGCTCCTGGACTCTTTCACGGCTGGCTTGAGACAATGACTTATCAATGACCCGAACCCAGCTCAGATAATCCCTACCATTTCATCGCTGAATTGTAAAAATGCTGCAGCAAATTTCCATTATCCCAGGGGCGTTGGCAGTCACAATGTAAGTAACCTAAATTATGTCCGACTAACTTCCCGGAATAACTCTATCGATCCTACAGCTATTGTATACAGTAATCATGTGTCTATTAACCAGGGTTATACTGTTACAACGGTGTGCCCTAGTAGGAAGTCCACTGTGTGCAGCTCATCCTGCACTATCAGCTCAAACATAAATAACATTGTCATGTCTACTTCTGATAAGCTTCCCAGTAAAGCAATAAAAACAATCAAGCAACCCAGAAAAGTGCTAAAAATAGCCCACATTAACATATGTAGCCTTAGAAACAAGGTTCATGAAATCAATAGTAACTGCAAGTAACAGACATTCATATTCTGACTGTCTCTGAAACTCACTTAGATAATACCCTTGATGACACAGTGGTAGCAATACATGGCTATAACATCAACAGAAAATACAGAAATGCCAATGGTTGCGGTGTTGCGGCCTATATACAGAGCAAAATTCCTGTAAAGCTTAGAGAGGATCTCATGCTAAATACTGTTGAAGTAATATGGCTAAGGGTGCACCTGCCTCACCTAAAGCCCATTCTGGTGGGAAGATGCTATAGACCATCAAGTGCTAACAGTCCGTATCGGGATAATATGTGTGAAATGCTTGATAATGTATGTGATATCAACAGAGACGTATATTTTCTGGATGACCTTAATATTGACTGGCTTTCCACAAGCTGCCCACTCAAGAAAAAGCTTCAAACTCTAACCAGTGCCTGCAACCTGGTTCAGGTTATCAGTCAACCTACCAGGGTATTTACAAACAGCACAGGAATTAAATCAACATGTATTGATCACATCTTTACTAATTCTGCAGAAATCTGCTTTAAAGCGGTATCCAAATCCATCAGATGTAGTGATCACAATATAATAGCCATATGTATCTAGGAAAACCAAGGTTCCAAAGGTTGGGCCTAATATAGTGTATAAGAGGTCATACAATAAGTTTTGTAGCGATTCTTATGTCGACGAGCTAAAGAATATTTGCTGGTCTGCGGTGTGTAATGAGGAGCAACCAGATGCTGCACTTGACACATTTATAAAATTGTTTATTCCAGTTACTAATAAGCATGCCACTATTAAGAAAATTACTGTAAAAACTGTTAAATGCCGTGGATTGATGAGGAATTGAAAACTTTATGGTTGAGAGGCAAAAGTATGAACTGCCTTAATTTTGCTGGACCCCAGGAATGGGGATAATGGGGATCCATAATAAATACAAATACAAATAGAAATGGAATGGCAAATAAGTCTTGCTGCATGACCAATTGGCAAACGCACTGGAAATTGAGAAATCATGTGACTAAACTGAATAAAAGGAAGAAATTATACTATGAAACAAAGATAAATTATATAAAATAATGATAGTAAAAAGCTTTGGAGCACATTAAATTAGATTTTGGGCATTTTTCATTGAATCAGATGGCTCATTCATCACAAAACCAATGGATATTGCTAACTACTTTAATTATTTTTTTATTGGCAAGATTAGCAAACTTAGGCATGACATGCCAGCAACAAATGCTGACACTACACATCCAAGTACAGTATAACTGACCAAATTATGAAAGACAAGCGTTGTAATTTTGATTTCTGAAAAGTGAGTGTGAAAGAGGTGAAAAACTATTGTTGTCTATCAAGAATGAAAAGCCACCTGGGTGTAATAACTTGGATGGAAAAATACTGAGGATAATAGTGGACGATATTGCCACTCCTATTTGCCATATCTTCAAGCCTACAAGAAAGTGTGTGCCCTCAGACCTGGAGGGAAGCAAAAGTCCTTGCGCTACCCAAGAATAGTACTCAAACACATACACAGCCAACATTGAGTGTGGGGCTTACAGACACACAGAGCCTGCAATAGTTTCCGGCGTTCGAACCATCAAAGAACCGTTAGACCTAGAACTCTGAAACTTATAAACCTGTTTTAGAGCTTAAGCCGGTAGTGCACTGGGAGTTATGTGGCTCTAGAAGGTTCTCAGGCCGAGAAACAGCCACGTCCATTTGACATATTATGGACCCTGGGTCACACAGAGACACTCCGTTTTCAATGGGCTCATCGGGGGGAGGTTGGGGTGGATAAGCCGCAGAGTTATTCTAGCTGAATGGTCTCCTTCATATCCTAAAGGGGAAGTATGAACATTACCATCAAATACGGCTGAAATCTACAAATGGGCAGGCTGAAATCACCACAGAAAGGGAAAAAGATAGCATCACCATAGTCTCTAGGCCGTGCCGAGTTCAATGAGACGCCACACTTAACCGTAGCTCGCTCGCAGCGACCGTGCAAAAAAGTAGGCCCAAAATGAAGCCTGACCTACATTTTATGGGCTTTTGGGTGACAGCGGCAGAACCGTTGAAGCTAGAAACACAATTCAACCACAAGAACGTTCCAAGGGTCCTCCCGATATGTGCAAGGGAATTAACCCTTAACAGTGAAAACATGGTGTTTTCTTCTAAAAGTTTACATTGATATCTCTCCCCATAGGAATACATTGCCTGCTCCCCTAACTTCAACCTGATGCCTATGTGAGGTTATGATTGCCATATCAAACTGTCTTCAATGACAATCCATCAGGCCACTATGAGGATTATCTGTGTTGATTTTAAGCTAGCTGGAGCAACCGGAAGTGGTTAAATTGACTCTAAAACTATTTTTGATTTCATAAACTACAGTTAGTGAAAAACACTGCATTCAACCCTCTGTAAATCAGTCAGTTCACAACGTAAAGACTTGAAACCCGTGATTCTGTATACGCGTGTCCCAATGAGGATATGTGTTTACTTTCAGCTTCCTGTGACAACCGGAAGTGCCTTAAATTGGGGTCATAGGGGCTGTTTTGAAGGGTTAAAAAGGTTCTAGCTTTCCAAAATCTCATATCTGTGATGAGGCAACCCTCATGCGATAGGTGGCTTCTAAAAGAGTTGGACAAAGTGAGTTTGGTGTCAGTATGTAGAAGTTTGGTGTCAGTATGAAATCTTATTGAATGATGGCTGACTTGATATATTGGCATTGTACATTTTATATTGCAAATGGGCAGTGTACATTTCAAATGTATTTAATGAGGGATTTACCATCACCAAATGGACAGGCTGAAATCAACACCAACGAGCAATAGAGAGGAACCACTATCACTGGTCGGTTCAACGAGCCAGTCAATTGGGCATTTCTGCAGCATATTAGAGCATGTCCAATTTGTGATGGTAAATACCCATAGTAATACATTGCAAATGGACAGTGTACAGTTGTACATTTCCAATGTATTTAATGAGGTATTTACCATCCCCAAATGGACAGGCTGAAATCAACACCAACGAGCGATATATTTTTGATGTCCATTTGAGTAGTATTTGCGATTGTGTATATGGTTCGCCCAATGAAGTAGCCATTAATTTTTGTCCATTTCATGGGGGTCTTCCCTTACTTTTTAAAAATCTTTACTTATGACCTGCCACTAGCTCTGAGTAAAGCCTGTGTGTCTATGTATGTGAATGACTCAACACTATACACGTCAGCTACTACAGTGAGTGAAATCACTGCAACACTCAACAAAGAGCTGCAGTCAGTTTTAGAATGGGGGGCAAGAAATAAGTTAGTCCTAAATAGTTATAAAACTCAAAGCATTGCTTTGAGCAAGTTGAGGAGACTAAACTGCTTGGAGTAACAGTGGATTGTAAACTGTCATGGTCAAAAAATGTTGATGCAACAGTAGCTAAGATGGAGAGAAGTCTGTCCATAATAAAGTGCTGCTCTGCCTTTTTAACAACACTAGTCCAGAACAGACTATGGGAGGTTCACAGTACTACATAGAGCCATGGCTACATGGAACTCTTTTCCTCATCAGGTAACTGATGCAAGCAGGAGAAGCAGATTTTAAGAACAGATAGGAATAGACCTTATGGAACAGCAGGGACTGTGAGGAGTCACACACACACACTTAATGTGTTGTGAAAAGTTTTGTGAAATGTATATGTAATATTTTAAATTGCTTATAACTGCCTTGATGTTGCTGGTTTGCAGGAAGAGTAGCTGCTGCCTTGGAAGCAGTTATTGGGGATCCTTAGTAAATACAAATACAAATACATACAATACTATACATACACAATACCCAATAATGTCTAAGTGAAACTATGTTTTCCAATTTTTTTACTAATTAATAAAAAATCAAAAGCTGGGTCGCATTGTTCTCAAAACTCCCAAATATGTTCTCTTGTTTTGCCGGTTGTACTTTACCATATAATACCTTGTGACCCTGCTCTGCCACATAGTTTACTAATGTGGCGATGTTTGGTATGAGTTTCTTCGTCTTTTCACGCCAATAACAAATTCACTACATATTGTATCAACACAGAAGGCCAATATCTACACGCTCACTGGTGTGAAACAAAGCTTGACTATTTGTCAACATAATTTGTGCTCTTGCCCATATATACTGCCAATTTTAATATGGTACGTAATATCCACTGTCCTTAATTCTTACAAGGGTTATTCAACCCCAAAATCTACTAAGGAGCAGGGTTGATCCAAGCTCTCTGACCTCACAAAATATAATCATTTTCTTGCCTCACACCTAAGCTAACTGGCTAGAGTTGGCTGGCTTGCTAGCTAACGCTACTTCCAGACACAAACAAGAGAATACATCTTCACTCTCCATTCTACTCACCTAGCAGAGCTGGTTAGGCTTTTACATGTTTATTCAAAACATTGGTGACTAACTGTGCTGCTGGCAATAATTCAAATTACGTTATTTCCCTAACGTCTACCCTAACGTCTACGTCTACGACCATATTCAACCGGCGTTGAGCATTGGTAAATTCATCAGTTATTCTGCGCTCTGGTACATTCAATCAGCTGCTCTGAAATCCAAACAAAATAGCCTGAATGAATGCAGACCAAGGAGCATCATAAGCCACTCTGGGTTCATCCTGTTGTTATCTGCATGTGGGTTGTTGTCTTAACCCCACCCTGGCTTAGTTCACAGATGCAAGGATGATTTAGAGACAATGAGGACTTGTTCTAAACTCCTCCTGGGTATCTCTATCTCGGTTACACCCACCACATCTTGTTTATGTAATGCAGTCTTTAACTCATTTGTCAGCTCAAGCCATCTCTAGTGAACATGCGCCCAGATTAGCTGCAGGGAACTAGAGTGGAGACCATAAAACACAGCATTAACAGGACAGAAATATCTTACTGTTTGTTAAGTAAATAATCGTTTACTATTAACATCAAACAAATCAGGTAAGTATGTAATTTTCTATCACAATGGAGTGTGTCACCCAGTTTAGAACTAGAGGGGTCACAGGTTGTCCCGGAGTTTGACCTCTTCAGAGACTTGAGCAGGGGCATATGACCTGAGGTCATAGCAAGGAATGGGATGGTTTTGGTTTTGACTGGCTTCTGGTTTTCTAGAATGGCTTTATCTCAGAGTTGAGGGTTCTGTAGGCAAGTTTCATCGCTATAGCTGTAGTTAGAGTGTACATACTGTATTGGTATTTTTAGCTAAGGACATTTTATGGAAACTAAAAAGTATAAACGTTTGGAAAATTTGGGAAAATACATACTGGTAACTATGTACATTTCTTTCTATTATTTTCTCTCAGCTCGAAAAATTAGTAGAATTGCTAAAAGTTAGCTTTTCAACTGCAACATTTTCTCTACACTACCAAGATACCTTTTTAAGTAATATATTATTTCAGAGTTTACACTTCCTCTGTGGGGATGTCAAAATAATGAAATATATTCATTTTAAAATGTTGATAAGTTTTACTTGCCATTATCATTCACCTGATGATAAGACAAGATTTTTTTTTTTTTTTTTTTTTTTTGTATGATGGGAGGTGGGTAAGTCATCAGTCTGCCTGGGCGAAGGTCACTGAAAACCCCTGGCCGACAGATTAGAGAGGAGGACCTGTAACCGGAGGGTCGCCGGTTATAATCTCTAGCCAGGCACTAAAACGTGGGGTCTGGAATCTGGATTGCTAACTGGGGGGCTGCTGGTTACAGATCCCAAGTTATATTTCCCACCGTTGTTCCTACTTGACAGTGGCTGACCCTGTGCACCTCTCAAATGTGTTCAGAGCAGAAGACTACATTTCGATGAAACAGTTGGATTAATAAAAGTTGTATTTGATTACTCACTTTTAACCAACACAAATAGCCATGAAATCCGTCATCAGATGTCTGAGCACTTTTTCTGTCTGAAAAGTAATATTCCAAACCATAACAAGTCCTATAGCCGAAACATATTTACACACACAAAAAACATAATTCAGTACAAAATCTGCATCATCATTTCAAGTTCCAACCACCCATTCCATTACTGCTTCAACATTGTATAGCTTCAAACCATGGTTAAAACTATCATTTTAATCTTATGAACTGTCAGTCCTTGCATCCATAGCTCCATCTATGAATTTGACAGTGGTTCAATTTCGCCAGCCTCATTCCTGAATTGTTTACCAAAACAAGTGGTAGGGTGGCTATTTTGTTGTTTTTCGAATGCCAGACTGTAGCTTTTGTGTCGTGTTGTGTTTGTGTCGTATCTCATGTGCAATGTGCTGCAGTATGTGTGAACAAAGTACAGATGTGTACAGATGTGTGTGAACAAAGTACAGTTGTGGAGAAGTACAGATCAAGGTTGGGTTATAAAAAAAATATCAGAAACTTTGAACATCCCACGGAGGACCATTAAAATCATTATTAAAATTAAGAATATGGCATCATAACAAACCTGCCAAGAGAGGGCCGCCCACCAAAACCCACGGACCAGGCAAGGAGGGCATTAATCAAAGAGGCAACAAAGAGACCAAAGATAACCATGAAGGAGCTGCAAAGCTCCACAGCGGAGATTGGAGTATCTGTCCATAGGCCCCCAACATATGGAAGAAGGTACTCTGGTCAGATGAGACTAAAATTGAGCTTTTTGGTCAAAACGCTATGTCTGGTGCAAACCCAACACCTCTCATCCCCCTGAGAACACCATCCCAGTGAAGCGTGGTGGTGGCAGCATCATGCTGTGGGGATGTTTTTCATCGGCAGGGACTGGGAAACTGGTCAGAATTGAGGGAATGATGGATGGTGCTAAATACAGGGAAATTCTTGAGGGAAAACAGTTTGTCTTCCAGAGATTTGAGACTGGTTCACCATCCAGCAGAGGTTCATCTTCCAGCAGGACAATGACCCTAAGCATACTGCTAAAGCAACCCTCGAGTGGTTTAAGGGGAAACATTTAAATGTCTTGGAATGGCCTAGTCAAAGCCTTAAAGATTGCTGTACACCAGCGGAACCCATCCAACTTGAAGCAGCTGGAGCAGTTTTACCTTGAAGAATGGGGAAAAATAGATGTGCAAAGCTTATAGAGACATACCCCAAGAGACTTGCAGCTGCAATTGCTGCAAAAGGTGGCTCTACAAAGTATTGACTTTGGGGGGTGAAGAGTTATGCACGCTCAAGTTTTCAGTTTTTTTGTCTTATTTCTTGTTTGTTTCGCAATAAAAAACTATTTTCCATCTTCAAAGTGGTAGGTAGGTTGTGTAAATCAAATGATACAAACCCCCCAAAAATCTATTTTAATTCCAGGTTGTAAGGCAACAAAATAGGAAAAATGCCAAGGGGGGTGACTACTTTCGCAAGCCAGTGTACACACCCTGGAGGTGTGTTGGGTCATTGTCCTGATGAAAAACAAATGATAGTGTAACGAACGTCGTCGGGAGAAGGAGAAGAGGACCAAAGTGCAGCGTGGTAAGTATTCATAATACTTTTAATAAATACGAACACTTGAACAAAAATGACAAAACAACTAACAAACAGTTCTGCAAGGTGCAAATACACAAAACAACTACCCACCAAGCACAGGTGGGAATGAGGCTACCTAAGTATGGTTCTCAATCAGAGACAATGATAGACAGTTGCCTCTGATTGAGAACCACACCAGGCCAAACACCTAGAAATACAAAACATAGAACAAAACATAGAATGTCCACCCCAACTCATGCCAAACCAAAATAGAGACATAAACAAGGAACTAAGGTCAGGGCGTGACAGATAGTCCCACTAAGCGCAAACCAGATGGGATGGCGTATCGCTGCAGAATGCTGTGGTAGCCATGCTGGTTAAGTGTGCCTTGAATTCTAAATAAATCACTGACAGTGTCACCAGCAAAGCGCCCCCACATCATCACACCTCCTCCTTCATGCTTCATGGTAGGAACCACACATGCAGAGATCATCCGTTCATCTACTCTGCGTCATACAAAGTCACGGCGGTTGGAACCAAAAATCTAAAATTGTGACTCATCAGAAGAAAGGACAGATTTCCACCGGTCTAATGTCCATTGCTCATGTTTCTTGGCCCAAGCAAGTCTCTTCATCTTATTGGTGTCCTTTAGTGGTGGTTTCTTTGCAGCAATTAGACCATGAAGGCCTGATTCACGCAGTCTCCCGTGAACAGTTGATGTTGAGATGTGTCTGTTACTTGAACTCTGTGAAGCATTTATTTGGGCTGCAATCTGAGGTGCAGTTAACTCTAATGAACTTATCCTCTGCAGCAGAGGAAACTCTGGGTCTTACTTTCCTGTGGCGGTTCTCATGAGAGACAGTTTCCTCATAACACTTGATGGTTTTTGTGACTGCACTTCAAGAAACTTTAAAAGATCTTTGAAATTTTCTGGATTGACTGACCTTCATGTCTTAAAGTAATGATGGACTGTCGTTTCTCTTTGCTTATTTGAGCTGTTCTTGCCATAATATGGACTCGGTCTGTTACCAAATAGGGATATCTTCTGAATACCATCCCTACCTTGTCACAACAGAACTGATCGACTCAAAAGCATTAAGAAGGAAAGAAATTCCACAAATCACTTTTAACAAGGCACACCTGTTAATTGAAATGCATTCCAGGTGACGACCTCATGAATCTGTTCAATCTAACCCTGGAATGTAATGAAATTCCAAAGATCTAGAAATCAGCATTTGTCCTACCACTTTTAAAAGGGGGAGATCCAAATCTTTTAAATAATTATAGGCCAATCTCAAACCCTTGTAAGTGAACAGCTAAAATAGTTTTTTTTTTTACTAACTCTATTTTATCAATGTACCAATCGGGCTTCAGGAAGAAGCATAGCACAATTACAGCAGCCATGAAGGTTTTAAATGATATCACTGAAGCCCTTGACAAAAAACAGCACTGTGTCTCACTTTTTATTGATCTCTCTAAGGCTTTTGATACAGTTGATCATGCTATACTAAGGCAGAGATTGTTGAGTGTAGGTCTTTCGAAGCATGCAGTTGCATGGTTTGCTAACTATCTGTCTGATAGAACTCAGTGCATTCAATTTGATGGGCTTATGTCTGTTAAATTGTCTGTCCTTAATGGTGTGCCCCAAGGCTCTGTACTTGGTCCTCTCTTATTCACTATTTATATAAATGATTTAGACAAAAATGTCCAAAATGCACAACTTCATTTTTATGCTGATGATACTGTTATTTACTGTTGTGCCTCATCTCTTACAAAAGCTTTCCAGAACTTGCAAACTGCTTTTAATACTGTTCAACATACCTTGTGTCAATTGAAGCTTATCCTCAATACTGACAAAACTAAACTAATGGTGTTTTCTAATGCAATAAATAGACCTCTGAACCTTTCACCTATTACTACCTGTCAGGGCAAGGAGATTGAGGTTGTAACCTCATTTAAATATCTTGGAATTCTAATTGATGACAGCCTCTCTTTTAAATTGCATATTCAACAACTTACAAAAAAATTGAAGCTGAAATTGGGATTTTATTTTAGGAATAAGGCCTGTTTTTCTTTTGAAGCCAGAAGGAGGCTAGTATCAGCTACATTTATGCCTTTACTAGACTATGGGGATATTTTATATATGAATGCTTCCACTCAGTGTTTGAGATCAATTGACACTCTTTACCATGGCACTGAGATTTGTTTTAAACTGCAAAACCCTTACGCACCACTGCACTTTGTATACCAGGGTTGGCTGGCCTTCTCTAGTCACTCGTAGGCTCAGTCACTGGTATACTTTTATTTACAAAGCCATTTTGGGTTTACTACCTTTTTATTTGGGCATTTTTATTGTTCAGAAATGTGGTGGGTACTCTCTTCGTTCGCTGGACTTTATCCTGCTAACTGTTCCAAATGTCCGAACTGAATTTGGTAAAAGGGCTTTTATGTACTCTGCGCCATCGTCTTGGAACACCTTACAAAATACTTTTAAACTGGAAGAACTTGTCCCGATTGGTGTTTTTAAATCACTGATGAAGGATTTTGAGGCTGATTCCCTGACCTGTCAATGTTTTTAATTTGCTGTTTTTGATTTTGTTATACTCTTGTGAATTCAATGGTTTTTACTAGATTACTTGTAGTTTTTCATATTGTCTGTCTGTAATTTTTGTAATGACTTGGTGCTGCCTATCTTGGCCAAGACGCTCTTGAAAAAGAGATTTTAAATCTCAATGAGCCCTTCCTGGTTAAATAAAGGTTAAAAAAAAAAGAAAAAAAAAAGAAGCTGGTTGAGAGAATGCCACGAGTGAGCAAACGGTGGCTACTTTGAAGAATCTCAAATATAAAATACATTTAGATTTGTTAAACACTATTTTGGTTACTACATGATTCCATAGGTGTTATTTCATACATGCAGTTCTGATGTCTTCACTATATTCTGCTATGTAGAAAATAGTAAAAATAAAGAGAACCCCTGAAATGAGTAGGTGTGTCCAAACTTTTGACTGGTACTGTATGCGATAAGTTATTCATTGCTGTAATGTTACACAGCAACACTGTATGTCTAAGACAAAAGCTTTCTCAGGGACAATAACGTTTATCTTATCTTATTAGTAACCAGGTTAATAATGGACATGGTTGATAAAAAAGTACTGTAAAATGCTCAGGTGCATATCTGTGATGTGGACTTGTTTCCATCTAGTGGTTTACATTTAAATTATGCTCTTTTGAGAAATAAAATATGGAGGAATTAAAGGTGCCTCTCAAAGCACAATTTCTTTCTTCATTTCAAGAGACAATATACGTACCACTCTTTGTGACCTGAAAATGTTGGCATCATATTATCAGAAAATTGTTTTCACTTTATCAGTGATACATTAGTTACATTCTGTACAAATTAACACACATTTAAACATTTCAATAATTGTTAGTTAATGTTTTCTTATTTGGTGTGCAGTAGCCTAAATCAGAGATATAACGACTGAGAATGAATGGAGACTGTGCGTGCACAGTTGTTATAGACTTGAAAAATGTGTCTACCAAACGGTCTAACAGTGGCTCCGCCTATCTCCACCCAGTAAATAATGGTAATGGGGACACTACCCACTGGGCACAGACGTCAATTCAACGTCTATTCCACATTGGTTCAATGTAATTTCATTGAAATGACGTGGAAACAACGTTGATTCAACCAGTGTGTGCCCAGTGAGTAGATTTTAACACTGCCATTGATGCACGGTGTAACGCTCGGCGGAAGAAGGGGACCAAGGTGCAGCGTGGTACATGTTCATGATTCTTTATTCTCTCAGAACACCAAACAAAACAACAAAAGAATAACGAGCGTAACGTTCTGTACGCTTCACTGAACTAACAAAAAACAACATCCCACAAAACTAAGGTGGCAAAACAGGCTGCCTAAGTATGATTCCCAATCAGAGACAACGATAGACAGCTGTCCCTGATTGAGAACCATACCCGGCCAAAACATAGAAACACAAAACATAGAATGCCCACCCCACATCACACCCTGACCTAACCAAATAGAGAAATAAAACGTCTCTCTAAGGTCAGGGCGTGACACACGGTCATGTGTGGCCTAGGCGTACTGTGTAGGACCAATTATGAAGAAGAGGGTTGTGATGTGCTGCTGAGTGTCTCAGGGAAGTTAAACTCCTCCATGTACGGAATGAATAAAGCATCACGAGTCGTCTGAAATATTTTACACTTAAACAGCTCAAATGCAATATGTGAGGAATGGCGTTGGCTATGTTAATTTAGAACATTGGGGCGGCAGGTAGCCTAGTGGTTAGAGTGTTGGACTAGTAACCGAAAGGTTGCAAGATCAAATCCCTGAGCTAACATGGTCAAAATCTGTCGTTCTGCCCCGGAACAAGGCAGTTAACCCACTGTTCCTAGGCCGTCATTGAAAATAAGAATTTATGCTTAATGGAGTTGCCTAGTTAAACAAAGGTAAAATAAAAATGGTTTTTGGTAGGTACAGTCTGCCTATCTTAATCCAATGCAGACATTGAGATTTATAGGCGTGAGAATATGTTCCCTGTGCTAAGCAGATTTCACATCACACGTGCGCTCAAGACAAAGACATTGACAAATCAGTGCTCCTTTGAAGAGTTTGTTGATAATGATACACACATGGCCAATTCCATCACTCGTTATCAATGCACAGGAAATATCAGTATAATACCCTGCAAAGAAATGATTACCTTTGTGGCTCTGAACTCTCATCTCCATATTGAATGAAGAGAGGCTGAATATAGATCATGTAGACCTATAAGCTTATGTTTGAATTCTCAGTTTGAATTTATATGCAAGTCAGCTTTTTGTTAGTCAAGAAAATGATGCAATAAAGCCTTTTTTTGGACTTCACCCTTGCCTGTAGCTCTGTACCCAGACCCGCCTCGCTCCAATCAGTGGCAGTGGCCAGGCCTTGCTACACTTGCCTAATGCATTAAGTATACTATGTCCATGCAATATAGATAAGTCATAAGTCCATAGATACATACACAGTGATGACCTATTTGTTTCTTGTGAATGTGATATCCCTCTGAATATCCTAAGATGGGAGTAATTGATAGCCATAGCATGATCTGCTTAATTAACCAATTCAAACTAAACAAGTGGAAGTATTTACTCTTCATTGTCTCCATCTTAAGCACATAAATATGTTCTAATGTGTATCAACAAAACGTTTAGTAATAGGTTATGTATTGCTTTTATATAGTTTGTCAATGCTATGTTGTTGAATGCATGCTTTTATGACATTGAGTTAAAATTATACTATATCATAGTTGGGATTATGTATTGCCTAATTTTTGGCTCAATCCCCTTCTAACATGTGAATTGTAGTTTTATCAGGAAAAAATATATATAAAATGTGTGAAATAAGATGAAACCTTCGCAATTCATTGACATTGAGAGAAATCACTAGTTTTTGCTGTTTTCTTTAGTGGTCTTCCTAATCTTGGAAAATACGCGTTACTACTGCACAAAAATGACTGATTCTGCAAGTTTGTTATCATATCCATGGACAGTTTTATGAAACTAGTTGCCTTTGTCCCTCCACACATACGTATGGGATGGACTTTGGAGTAGGGGTAGCACTGTCTGTAGCTCCCACCTTCCCTTCCTATAGAATCCCTAGGGTATAAAAGACTATTGCTGGAGTGGAGAAATCAGTCTCGACGAGTACTCGCCAACGCAAAGGAAAGAGCTGCAACGAACCCATCATGGGGAACACAAAGCTCTCTCTTTTGCTTCTTCTGAGCACCCTTGCCTTAACCCGTAAGTACCTCTCTGACTGGTCCCTGCTGTGGATAAAAATCATTTTTTACCAGGTAGTAGTTTGTTTCTTGAGTTTACATGTTGGTTATTTTCAGATATTAAATATATGCTTTAAAAGTTTTTATTTTGGACATTTTTTGTTTTACATATTATAATACCAAAGAGACATGTATGTAGCTGTTAACTTTTTAAAAAGATTTAAAATGAACTTTTACCCAGTAGTAGTTTGTTTCTTAAGTTTTCATGTTTGTAATTTTCAGATTTAAGGTATTTTCTTTAGAAGTGTTGCATTCGGAAATGTTTAATTTTAAATAAATAAATATTCCAATGCCAAACCAAAATATCGGTAGCTGTTAAATTGAACAACTAGAATGTGTTTATAAAAGTGGGTGTTTTTAGCTATGTGCATTTTACTTTGCATGTGCAATATCTATTATGTCATTTTGTGAGCAAAATCATTTTTTGGGGGAAAATAACACTTACAGAGTGAACTGAAGCATCTCCTCTCGACATTGCACAGTTAATCTCGTAAAATAAGCACTGTCCCTGTTGCAAATTACAAGTTGACTTTCTTCAAAACCGCCAAATACATTGACTGTATATCAGCTAAACTATTTCTGATGGTGAACCTGAACCATCCAAATAAAATGGAAATGATGAAAGTCCTGTTCAGCTAGTCGAGATCTGTCTTTGAGCTTTTTGTCCTCTATTTTTAGTCTTGTAAAACAGTGTTTTCTCACAAAATGTATGATTTAATAAGTGATACTGTGCAAGCAATTTTACAAATATCTGAATTCTGACAGTGCAGACATGCAAATATCACTTTCTGGGATGTAAACAATATCACAGTTTTTATTTTAAACGTTTGGGGGCAGTTCCCCCTCACGCCCACATGATTTGATAGTAAAGTGAGTAGAGGGGACAGGCAGTTGAACAGATACATAACTGCACCCACACACTTCAAAGAAAGAAAAGCTGCTTTTTTTACACACTTAAAAACGATTTCAGTCATGTTGTAATTAATTATAAAACTTCTGTATAATCCTGCTTTGACCAAAATTGCGTTATCCTCTCACAGACTCCCAAGACGATGGTGCTGAAGAACATCCAACATGCTTGCGTACGTACCAACAAATCATTGCTTATCCTACCAATGTGCTGCAGTTTGTTCACTGTTATGGCAACATGACGGGTCTTTACTCAAACACATTCAAAATACAATTTCTAATCTCTCCCTAGTGGCAAGAAGGTACAAGAGCCTTCACAAATATGAATACCAGTACGAAGCAGAGTCGCTGAATGCCATTAATGGAGCTTCCAATCTCATAAATGGACCCAAGTGCTCTTGCAAGGTAGACATCATACCTCAGAGCATTAAGCCTTCACTTCAGTCCATTAATATTGTCCTCATGCAACATTCCAGTAAGGAAGCCGTCTAACCTCTTTGTCTCCCCCTACAGGTCGAGATTGAAGTTCCTCAGTCTTGCAGCTACATCCTGCGCACCACAGGCTGTAGCTTGAGTGAGGTTGTCGATATGGACTCAGAGGGCAACCCTGTGTTCGGACCTGCCCCCGGATCTGATGCCTTCACTGCTGCAATGGAGAAGTAAGACCCCAAAGGCTGTCACACATGCCCTAACCCAACCCTTGTCCCCAATATTTGTTAAAAATTCCTTGCCCTCTCTTCTATTAAACACATTGTAATTTGGAGTTAACAACTGGTATCCAACCTTTCACCTCTCTGTCCCTGCTCAGACATCCTCTGAAGGTTGTGGTTGAGGGAGTGTACGATGTGAAACTGTACCCTGAGGAGGATGAGTCCGTGACCATCCTGAACATCAAGAGAGGTATCGTCTCTGCCCTTGCCGTGCCCCTGCTGGAAGAGGAGAACAACAAGAAAATGGTATGTTGATCTTCTCAGAAAACACCCTAATCATAACTACACACTTTGTCCTACAGTGTAGTTTCAGTGATATGAGCAAGTCATTTCTTATTGAGTACTTTATTACTCCAATGGGTACTTTAGAGTAGCCTAGTGGTTAGAGCATTGGACTAGTAACCGAAAGGTTGCGAGATCGAATCCCTGAGGTGACAAGGTAAAAATCTGCCATTCTGCCCCATAACAAGGCAGTTAACCCATTGTTCCTAGGCTGTCATTGAAAGTAAGAATTTGTTCTTAACTGACTTGCCTAGTTAAATAAAGGTAAAATAAACAGTGTACCTGATTACTTCATATTATTCAATACAATTGTAAACAATGGTACATATTGGTGCTTGTTTTAGTGAATCCAAGAAACAAAAATGTAATTATTGTGTAATAAAGCAATAATAAATTAAAGAGAATGCAGTACTGTTGGCACGCCGACGTGATGCACTACAAGGTACAAGACTAGCCAAGAAAATTATGTTCATGGCTCTGCAGAGAGCAATTTGTCACATTCAGTTTTTCAGAAAACATAAATCAGTATTTATATTTATTCAAATATGACAAGGGTCATTGACTTTCCCCTCAGCCCACCATCCACGGCATGTGCAAGACCCACTACATAGTCAACGCCATGGAGGACATCGCTACTGACATCACTCTCAACAGGGACTTGTCCAAATGTGACCACTTCATCCCCCAGAGGGACCACACCAGCCCCCTGGCCCTCATCTCTGGCATGGTAAGCCTGGAAAACAGTAAAAGTCGCTGGTTAGATTCTGAAATACATTTTAAATAATTTATTAATCCTAATTCACTTTTTAACTCCTTTCCAAAAACCATTCAAAGTAATTATTTTTCTCCGCTCCAGTAGCTGAAATGACAACTAATATTACTCCTTATTCACTTTTTAACTCCTTTACAAAAAAAAACGAAACACTAATAATTTCTCCTCCTACAGCACTATCCTCTTGCTCAGCTGATCAGAAGCTCCCAGACCTGCAACTACAAGTTTGACAATGACAAGAAGCACATGATCTCTGGTGTCTGCACTGAGACCCACATCCTGGTGCCTTTCTCTCACAAGTGTGGAAAACATTATGCCTATCATGTTTTATGAAATACGTACCTGCAATGGTAAGAGATGTTGCATACGTCTTTATCATCTCTTTGGCTTTCCACAGGGGAGAGTATGGCGTTACCAACGTTGGCAAGCAGTTCCTGACTCTGTTGGAGGTTTCCACATACAATGAGAGAGTTTTTGACCACAGTAAGTATCACTTACATTGCATTCTAATTATGAAGATGATTATTGTAGACAGTCAGAGATAATTGAGATAATTGATTTCACCCGCTCACTGTCAAAACTGACTTTATCTTCCTGCAGATGTGGCCAACCTCAAGGGTCTGCCAATGGAAGCTGCTGAGGACAAGAGTGTTGTTCAGGACAAGGATGCTACTTTGGCCGTCCTGAGGGAACTGGCCACTCTGTCCAACGGTGAGAGGAGAGCCCACCTCTTCCAGCAGCTCGTGAGCATGGTCCGTGGAATGAAGGCTGAAACCCTGAGCCCTGCTATCCCCGAGGCCCTGAAGGTGTCCGGATCCCTGACCTACCAGGTTCTGGCCCAGTGCGGTACCCCAGAGTGCAGCAGTGCCATCATGCAGATCCTCAGGACCTTTGACAACTCTGCCTTTGAGGTTGATGCAGTCGTGTTCGCTATGGGACTGGTCCCCAACCCCTCTGCCCTCCTGGTCAACGACATGCTGGCTATGGCACGGTACAAGCAGAGCAAGCCTATCCTGTATGCCCTGAGCAATGTTGTCAAGAGGTAAACAGACATTTTAAAGCAACATATTTTCTAAATGGAACTGAGCAGATGCAGACAATGAAATTCTTATGTTGAAATTCTGACATTGTGTTCCTCATCAGGTTCTACAAGGCCGAGGGCAAAGTGACCCCTGAGATTGAGGCTGTGGCTGAGTTTGCAGGCGCCCAGCTGGGTGACTGCACCGGCGACAAGGAGCAGAACTTCCTGGCCCTGAGGGTGAATGTTCCATCGCTCTCCTTAGCTTTTTCAGATTTACTCACACAGCAAGCAACAATTTGAATCAGAATAATTCATGTCTGCTGCCTTCTGCTCCCCAGGTTATTGGTAACATGGCTGCAGCCATGGGAGCCGCCAGTCCTGCCCTGAAGTCTGCTGTGATCCAGTGTGTAAACGAGCCCGCCGCTTCCCTGGAAGTCCAACAGGCTGCCATTCAGGCATTCAGACAGACCCCTGTCCCTGAGGAGGTAACTCACTCTTATCCTATTAGCTTTAAAAAAATATATACACTGCTCAAAAAATAAAGGGAACACTTAAACAACACAATGTAACTCCAAGTCAATCACACATCTGTGAAATCAAACTGTTCACTTAGGAAGCAACACTGATTGACAATACATTTCACATGCTGTTGTGCAAATGGAATAGACAAAAGGTTGAAATTATAGGCAATTAGCAAGACACCCCCAATAAAGGAGTGGTTCTGCAGGTGGTGACCACAGACCACTTCTCAGTTCCTATACTTCCTGGCTGATGTTTTGGTCACTTTCGAATGCTGGCGGTGCTTTCACTCTAGTGGTAGCATGAGACGGAGTCTACAACCCACACAAGTGGCTCAGGTAGTGCAGCTCATCCAGGATGGCACATCAATGCGAGCTGTGGCAAGAAGGTTTGCTGTGTCTGTCAGCGTAGTGTCCAGAGCATGGAGGCGCTACCAGGAGACAGGCCAGTACATCAGGAGACGTGGAGGAGGCCGTAGGAGGGCAACAACCCAGCAGCAGGACCGCTACCTCCGCCTTTGTGCAAGGAGAAGCACTGCCAGAGCCCTGCAAAATGACCTCCAGCAGGCCACAAATGTGCATGTGTCAGCATATGGTCTCACAAGGGGTCTGAGGATCTCATCTCGGTACCTAATGGCAGTCAGGCTACCTCTGGCGAGCACATGGAGGGCTGTGCGGCCCCACAAAGAAATGCCACCCCACACCATGACTGACCCACCGCCAAACCGGTCATGCTGGAGGATGTTGCAGGCAGCAGAACGTTTTCCACGGCGTCTCCAGACTCTGTCACGTCTGTCCCATGTGCTCATGTGCTCAGTGTGAACCTGCTTTCATCTGTGAAGAGCACAGGGCGCCAGTGGCGAATTTGCCAATATTGGTGTTCTCTGGCAAATGCCAAACGTCCTGCACGGTGTTGGGCTGTAAGCACAACCCCCACCTGTGGACGTCGGGCCCTCATACCACCCTCATGGAGTCTGTTTCTGACCGTTTGAGCAGACACATGCACATTTGTGGCCTGCTGGAGGTCATTTTGCAGGGCTCTGGCAGTGCTCCTCCTTGCACAAAGGCGGAGGTAGCGGTCCTGCTGCTGGGTTGTTGCCCTCCTACGGCCTCCTCCACGTCTCCTGATGTACTGGCCTGTCTCCTGGTAGCGCCTCCATGCTCTGGACACTACGCTGACAGACACAGCAAACCTTCTTGCCACAGCTCGCATTGATGTGCCATCCTGGATGAGCTGCACTACCTGAGCCACTTGTGTGGGTTGTAGACTCCGTCTCATGCTACCACTAGAGTGAAAGCACCGCCAGCATTCGAAAGTGACCAAAACATCAGCCAGGAAGCATAGGAACTGAGAAGTGGTCTGTGGTCACCACCTACAGAACCACTCCTTTATTGGGGGTGTCTTGCTAATTGCCTATAATTTCCACCTTTTGTCTATTCCATTTGCACAACAGCATGTGAAATGTATTGTCAATCAGTGTTGCTTCCTAAGTGGACAGTTTGATTTCACAGAAGTGTGATTGACTTGGAGTTACATTGTGTTGTTTAAGTGTTCCCTTTATTTTTTTGAGCAGTGTATATGGAAACCGTCAACTCTTTTTTCACTGCAGAACTGTTATACACATTCTCCTGTTTACAGGGCAGAGAGGTGCTCATGCAGGTTGTTTTGAGTGGTGCTAGCCCCCTGCAGAAGCGTGTTGCTGCCTACCTGGTGCTGATGAAAGACCCTCAGCCTGCTGAACTGGCTCAGCTGGCCGCCGCTCTGCCCATCGAAGAAGACCAGCAGGCCAAGAGCTTTGTCATCTCCCACCTGACTAACATACTGGAATCCACAGCAGCCGAGACACATGAGTACGAGAGATATCATCTGCAGTATTTACTGCCTCAGCTAACAGAAATATTCTGTTCGATTCTCCCCTCCTCATCATAGGTTTGAACATATAATAAATTATTCCATCCATTACAGGCTGAGACAGAAGATTCTTGATGCCCTGCAGGGCAATGAGGTTGGAACTGTCATGGATCCCACCAAGTTTTCCCGCAACTACAAGATCGGATCTGTGCAAGGAAATATGCTCTTCGAGGGCACCAGCTATCTGCCCAAGGAAGTCATGCTGGAGATGACCCTGAAGGCCTTCGGCTACAATGTTGACATGGTGGAGGTAAAAAATACTATTTGAGTTGTTTCTCTAAAATTATTATAGGGATGATGTTTTTTTTGCAGAATATACACTTATTTTTCTATCAGTCTCATGGTAAACATTCTCTTCACTTGTAAGGTTGGCATGGAAGGCAAAGGACTTGAGCCAACTGTTGAGGCTTTGTTCGGAGAGAACGGATTCTTCCCTGACACAGTTCTAAAGACCGTCTACTTCGTTTCTGACAAGATGCCTCTGCAGGTTAGTGAGGTCATGAAGAGAATGATGCCCGCTCTGAAGAAAGACAGAATGAAGAGACAGGTATTCAAAACCATACTATGTTCTTCTTCTTTCCTTACCAAACATTTTAATTTGTGTGATTGTAATCCTAGTTATTTAATTGTAGCATGAGCTAACTGCCTCTTTCCTTGAAAAAAATATTCTGTAGGCTTCCCAGAACATTGTGAGAGAAATTGGCCGCAACCTCAATAAACTGGTCAAGAATCTGAAGGCTCAGGAGTCCCCTGAGGCTATGGTTTACCTGAGACTGCTGGGAAATGAACTTGGATACCTGAAGACCAATGAGATGGAGAAGATGGCCTACTCTGCTGGTCTGATGATTGACAACGTACTCAAGATGTTCCCCACTGATGTATGTACAAAGATATGGAAAAAAGCAACACTATCACTTCAGATATACATTAAGGTTAACTCATCTGGCAAGAATGACATATCAATGATAAAAAATGTAAACTCAATTTACTATCCAAAATCTGAAATCTACATGTTCCACAGCTGATGAAGGGACTGATGACCAACGCTGACAATGAAGTCTTCGCCCATTACATCTTCATGGATAACGAATTCTTCCTGCCAACTGCCACTGGTGTACCACTGAAGATTGCCCTGTCTGGTACCTTCACCCCTGGCATCAAGGGAGGACTGCACATTACACCCGACATGGTAAACTTTTATATTTATTTTCACTGATCTGTTTTCTATTTGTAGTAACCCTAATACATGTGAAGTCCGTCAGTCTTTTTGCATATCTATATAATATACTTGGACTGATCCCTTTCCCACAGAGCGAGGTCTCCTTCATGCCCTCCGCTGGAATTGAGTTTGTGGCCCGGGTTGGTTCCCACATTCCTGAGTACCTTCTCTCTGGCTTGGAGATGCACACCAGCCTATACCATGAGAGTGGGCTCAGCGCTAAGATCGTCATGGCCGACAACCAGGTCAAGCTGACCATCCCTGCTCCTCAGGGTCCTGCCAAGCTCATCAGCATCACGTAAGTGTCAGAGTATCATTCAGATAACACTTGATGACCAATATTTATCAGAGCCTAAACATTTCCTTTCCGCGACCCCTATTATAGCAACAAGCTGTTCGGAGTGACCTCTGCTGGAGTGAAACCCATCCCGTCTCTGGTAGAGGACAGAATTGATGTGTCTGAGTGCACTCCATTCTTAGCTGGTATGAAGTACTGCACCACCCTTCAGTACTCTGATGCTAGCTCCCATGACACTGCACCCTACTTCCCCTTTACCGGAGATAGCAAGTAAGTACTAGTTCTATGCAAATACATTTTAACATGCTCCATTTATGTTTTCCTATTTTCAGGTAGAAATTGATCTTAGACATAACTTTTGGAAATGAAACATTTATTTAGGCTTGCTGTGGAGCTCCACCCCACTGGTGAGGTCACTGAATACACGGCCACCATCGGCTACGAACTCCTCCGGGAGGGAGAAGAAAGTCGTCAGAAAGTTGACACTGTTAAGATGGTCCTGAAGGCAGAAGGTATAGCTCTAAGTTACAAAAGCCCTCTTTTAGAGTAACACAGTCCTTCCATTTCTGTCATACAACCTTTTCCTTGGTGACTAACTAATTCAGTTTATCCTGGACACAGGTGCTGACCCCACTGAGGCCACAGCCACTGTGAAGTACAACAGGAAGAAGAATGTCCTCACCACCGACATCCAGATCCCTGACTTTGACTTGGAGGCCGGAATCAGACTGGGCGTTGTGGATGGCAACACCAAGGGCAAAGGAATACACTCCATCTCCATTGACCTCATCAACAAGAACATCCCTCAGCTGTCCCTGGTTGGCCGCGCTAAGTAAGCTGACAATGCTGCCCCACAAAGTACTTCCCTGTTTTGGTTTCTTCTGTGTTCCCTTTCTTCCAAATTCCAACTGACTCATGGTTTTCTATGCAGAATTGAGGCCATGAAGGATGCTATGCTGCAGGTGCAGCTGCTTGTCCCTTCAATCAAGGCTGACGCCACAGTTACAGCCAACGTGAAGCGTGGTGAGGAATTGGAACTTGAGCTTGAGAGTGACATCAAGCTCCCAGAGACCACCTCAGTGCAAAAGATCACCCTAAAATATGGTATGCAGGCTTTCAATAACGACCAGATTGTGTACAATGATAAATTGTTTTGCTTCATGATCAATTTTAACTGTATGTTTCTGAGAGCTTTGCCAGACTTTAAATGTCAAGTATCCATGGGAAAGTCATTAACATTAAATTTAATTTACTTTAATTACTTCATTACTTTAATGAATCTTACTTTGTAGATGACGAGAAGATTGTGGCTGAGGTAAAGTCTGACATGAACTCTGAGATCCAGAACATCCTCCCTCATGCCGAGGCAATCCAGAAGATGGTCAGTGATGTTCTTGATCAGCAGGTGGGCCAGACCGACATGAAGGTCCGTCACATCCTCACCAAGTCTGCAGAGGTAAAACAACAAAAAAACACTTTAATCTTATGATCACTATTTGTCCTCACTGAACTTAATATATTACAATATTTACAGTACCAGTCAAAAGTTGACACACCTACTCATTTAAGGGTTTTTCTATATTTTTAAAATGTTCTACATTGTAGAATAATAGTGAATACATCAAACCATGAAATAGTTTGTTTAACACCAAAAAAGTGTTAAACAAATCAAAATCTATTCTTCAAAGTAGCCACCCTTTGCCTTGCTGACAGCTTTGCACACTCTTGGCATTCTCTCAACCAGCTTCAACTGGAATGCTTTTCCAACATTCTTGAAGGAGTTCCCACATATGCTGAGCCCTTGTTGGCTGCTTTTCCTTCACTCTGCGGTCCAACTCATCCCAAACCATCTCAATTGGGTTTAAGCCCTGTGATTGTGGAGGCCAGGTCATCTGATGCAGCACTCCATTACTCTCCTTTTTGGTCAAATAGCCCTTACACAGCCTGAAGGTGTGTTGGGTCATTGTCCTGTTGAAAAACAAATTATAGTCCCACTAAGCTCAAACCAGATGGGATGGTGTATTGCTGCAGAATGCTGTGGTAGCCATGCTGGTTAAGTGTGCCTTGAGTTGTAAATAAATCACTGACAGTGTCACCAGCAAAGCGCCCCCACACCATCACATCTCCTCCTCCATGCTTCCCGGTGGGAACCACACATGCGGAGATCATCCGTTCACATACTCTGCTACTCATTAGAACAAATGACAGATTTCCACCGGTCTAATATCCATTTCTCATGTTTCTTGGCCCAAGCAAGTCTCTTCTTATTATTGGTGTCCTTTAGTGGTGGTTTCTTTGCAGCAATTCGACCATGAAGGCCTGATTCACGTAGTCGCCTCTGAACAGATGTTGAGATGTGTCTTTTACTTGAACTCTGTGAAGCATTTATTTGGGTTGCAATTTCTGAGGCTGGTAACTCTAATGAACTTAGCATCTGCAGCAGAGGTAACTCTAGGTTTTCTTTTCCTGTGGTGGTCCTCATGAGTGCCAGTTTCACCATAGTGCTTGATGGTTTTTGCGACTGCTCTTGAAGAATCTTTAAAAGTTCTTGAAATGTTCCGGATTGACTGACCTTCATGTTCTAAAGTAATGATGGACTGTCGTTTCTCTTTGCTTATTTGAACTGTTCTTGCCATAATATGGACTCGGTCTTTTACCAAATAGGGCTATCTTCTGTATACCACCCCTACCTTGTCACAACACAACTGATTGGCTTAAACTTATTAAGAAGGTCGACAAAATTCCACAAATTCACTTTTAACAATGCACATATGTTAATTGAAATGCATTCCAGGTGACTACCTCATGAAGCTGGTTGAGAGAATGCCAAGCTGTCATCAAGGCAAAGGGTTGCTACTTTGAATAATCTCAAAAGTAAAATATATTGTGATATGTTTTACACTTTTTTAGTTACTACATGATTCCATATGTGTTATTTCATAGTGTTGATGTCTTCACTATTATTCTGCAATGTAGAAAATAGTAAAAATAAAGAAAGACCCTGGAATGAGTAGGTGTGTCCAAACTTTTGACTGGTACTGTATTTCTATTACAGGCAACCAACAACTACCTTGAGAAATATGCTGCTGATATCCCATACATGCAGAACCTGAGAGTCCCTGGGATGCCGGAGATGACTCTGCCTGAGAAACTGTTCCTGAATGCGTAAGTTACATCAATCAACTACCATAAGAATCATTTTCTATCAATACATTAACTGATTTCTTTTGGGGGTGGGGTTCCATGACTAATTAGATTAAATATAATTTTCTTAAACAGTGAGGCCACAGCTGCTTACCACTTCAACAATGAGCGTATCTTCATCGCCATTCCCCTGCCTCTTGGTGGAAAATCATCTGAGGAGCTGAACTTCCCAGCTGCACTGACCACACCACACCTGGTTCTGCCCCTGCTTGGCTTGGACATTGCATCCATGGAGATCCCGATCCCTGAGCTTTTCATCCCAGAGACCCTTGATGTGTTTGTGCCCCTCTTCGGAAAAGCTCAGCTGTCCACAAAAGTGAAGAGCAACTTCTACAACTTGGAGGGCTCAGTGTCTGCTGGCAAAGATGCCGTTGAGACACCAAGCTATTCTGCCAAGTTTGATGTGACAGGCAGCTGCTCAATGGAACTCCTGTGCATCAAGATTGAAGGTAGCGCTCCACCTCCAGACATGTTCTAATGTCTTTGTAAATAATAGATTATTACACCATCTGGAACATGTTTAGTTGTGCAATAATCAATAATTGTTCCTTCTGTGTTGTAAATAGGATCTGGATTGCTTGCCACCACTCCTGCTGATTCCATCAAGGCCCATGTGAAGACCTCCGTGAGCCACAAGCTCATTGATGCCAGCATTAGCATAAGGGAAGTTGGCACTGTTACAGACAACAAGATCAATGTGAAATCCAGCAGCAAAATCGAAGCAACAAGCCCCATGGGTCTGAGTGTAAATCTAGAGCACACCGGCCAAGTTGACTTCAATTCTGAAGCGCCAATACTGGCTCCAACACTGAAGATCTCTGGTGATAGCAACTTGGAGGGAACAGTCAAAGCAGGACATGTCTATGGCACCACAATCACCACCCAGTCTTTTACCATCTTCCCATTCAGACCAGAGGCAAAGATTGATTCTTCCCTGAAAATTGATTCAACAATTCTTAAGGCCCAGAACACCATTGCTGCATCCTTTGCCAATGGCGAGCTGTCTATTGTGTCTAACACGAATGCATTCGAAGACATCCTGACCCATGCTGCTGAACTTGCCTTCAAGGATAACCAGCTTTCTCTGAAATGTGACACCAATGCCCTTGCCCTTGGCATGAAGATCCACAACCAGGCTGAGGCTTCTGTTGGCTCTGGAGCAGTCACAATCAAGATGGAGACCAACGCTGACCACTCTGAGAATCGCATATACTCTCTTGTCACTGGCTCCCTGGATGTCAATGGCCTTGCTGTGAACAGTGATGCCACTGTAAAGCTGCTTGAGAACAAAGCTGCACACAAAGCTACCCTGACAATGAACAAGGATGGCCTGGCCACAAGCGGAACAATCACCCTGCAGGGCCTGTTCACCATGGAGAACACCTTCAACGGTGGAATTGATGCCTCCAAGGCTACTCTGTCCATTGAGACCAAGAGTGCATTGAATGACATGAAGGTTGAGAATGCCAACTCACTGACCATCACTCTCTCCAGCCTTGCCTTCAACTCAAAGGCTGAGGCCATTGTCAGCGAGAGCACTTCCTATACACATGACATCACCATTGACTTGCAGGACTACACTGCCTCTGTAAATGTGAACAATGACCTGAAACTGCTGGGAGCCAACCTAGTCAACGAGGCTCAGCTGAAGGCAGTGATCTACAAAATTGACTTTACTGGAAGCCTGAAGGCGGCCTATGGTGAGGAAGAGCTCAAACACACCTATGAGATCAACTATGCAGACTTGACCGCTAATGCTAAGTGCAGCACTACTGGAAAGCTCCTTGGTGCTCACATGAGCCACAACATTGAGCTTGAAATTATTGGCCTTGCTGCAAAAATCCACAATGATGCCCGCTTCAACTCCCAGCCTTTCCGCTTCGACAACACCATCCGTGCCAGCATTATTCCCTTCAACTTCAATCTTGATGCCATCTTTAATGCTGATGGTGACCTGACTCTGTATGGCAAACAGAGCGCTCAGCTCTATGGAAAGTTCCTCCTTAAAGCACAGCCCCTGGCTTTTGCCAGCTCTCATGAATGCAGAGCTTCTGTCACCCAGCAGCTGGACAATGGCTTCCCCCTGGAAACAACAATTGACAACAAGATAGACACACTTCTGACTCCCCAGGAGCAGAGGGCCATACTTAGGATGAAGTCAAAGTTGAACAACCATGCCCTCAATCAGGAAGTGAGTGCCTACAACAATGCTGAAAGGCTTGGACTGGAGCTGTCTGCAACCCTCCTCACCGGCCTCCTGAACACAGCTTCCAGTGAAGACCAGGAATTCACAATCTCTGGTTTCCTGAAGTATGATAAGAACACTGACAGTCACATGATTAACCTGCCATTCCTCAAAAGTTTGCCTGCAATCCTGGAAAACATCAAGATCACTATTGTTAACATGGCAGAGGCTATTCAGAATTACATCAATAGTGATGAGGTCAAGGCTAAGCTTGAGGCTCTGCCCCATCATGTCAGTGACTTTGTTGCCAAACTGAATCTGGAAGGCAAGTCTGTCCAGCTCAAACAGAACCTGATTGCCCTCACCGAGGAGTACGCCATCACTCTGGAATACCTAGAGGCCTCCCTTGTGAACCTCAAGATTGCTGTTGAAAAACTGCTGATGGGCCTGGCATCCAGTATCCAGGGCATTGTTGCTGCTACCAAGGAGATGATCGCGAGTGGCACCCTGTCTGAAACTGTAATTGAGAGGCTCAGCCAGGAGCTGAATGCCATCAACGAGGAGTATAAAATCACTACTATGATCGTAGCTGTCATTGATGCCATTGAAGAGCTGATCAAGCAGATTGACATGCAGAAACTGAAGGACAGCAGCATTTCACTCCTGCACGACATTGATGCCCAGTTTGAAATCAAGGCTAAAATTGAAAATGCAGTGAGTGAATTAAAGCAGTTCATTGAGAACTTTGACAGAACCAAAACTGTTGAGGATCTGAGAAACTACATTTCCTCCATCAACTTGGAAGCTCATGTTGAGCAGCTGATGGAACACCTTCCCACTGAAGTGATCAGCAAGATGATTGAGTCTGTCAAGGCAGTGATCCAGGAATTGGACATCATTGGCAAATGTAATGTTTTCCACGCCAAGTTGACAGAACTGATTGTCAAGTATGAGGTTGACAAGAAGGTTGAAGCAGTCCTGGAGAAGGTTGTGGGTCTAATTAAGCAGTTCAAAATCGATGAAACAATTCAGGTCCTTGTTAATAAGCTGAAGGCCATCGATATCCCAGCGAAGGTAATGCAGATGCTGGAAGAAGCCATCAACTCCTTAAAAGCTACTGAGATCAAACAGGTAATTGAACAGGTGAATGAATATCTTGACTCTGTTATCCAGAAGCTGAAGTCATTTGATTACAATGCCTATGTGGATGAAACCAACCAGATGATTGCTGAATACACCGCTCATGTAAATGAGCTGATCAAGGCACTTGAGATCCCACAGAAACTTCAGGCTTCAAGAGAGTTTGTCAACTTTGTTGTGTCATCTGCACTTAACTACATTGAACATCTGAGGGAAATCAAGGTTGCAGACATGATCAAAACAGTGAAGGACATAGCTGACCATGCCATCCTTAATGACCTTAAGGCAATTTCTGAGAGGCTAAAGCAGAGAATCACCGATATGGACCTTAGAAATTATATCATCTCATACCTGCAGCAGGTGAGCGAACACTACACCAAGGTCATCACTGTCATAAATGAGGTGTTTGGCAATGTGATTGAGGTGATCCAGAAGTTTGCTGGTGAACAACAAATTGTCAGCGAGGTCAAGCAGATAATTGAGGGTGTTGTTACTGGACTGAAGACAGCTGAGCTGGACTTTCCTTCATTCACCATCCCTCTCACTGACCTGGTCATGCCCTCCATGAAGGTCAGCCTGGAGAAGCTTCAGGAGATTGAAATTCCAACACAGCTGGATATCCCTGAGTTCACTATCCTGGGTTTCCACACAGTGCCAGCCACCACCGTTTCCTTTGACGATATCAAGCAGAAGGTCACAGAGCTCATAGATTTTATTGTCAACTTTGAGATCCAGAATCTTAATTTGGATGTTTTCTTCGGAGACCTGACCATGAGCTACCTGCCAACCCTACCTGACATTACTCTCCCAGAGATCACATTCCCAGAGTTCTCCTTCCCTGCCCTCCCTAAGATGGCCACAGAGAAGCTCCTAGAGATTCCAACTCTCCAGATCCCTGAGATCAAGCTCCCTGCCATTCCCAGTGAGATCAGTCTCCCTTGCTTTGGCAAGCTCTATGGTGAGATCAAAGTCAGCACCCCCATCTACAGCATTAGGACCTCTGCTGAGCTCCAGAACTCTACTGACAGTGAGGAGACTCCTCAGCTCACTGCTTTCCTAACCTCCCAGGCCATATCTCCCATTTTTTAGATATTCAGCTACAACCTGGACTCCACTGCTCGCGTTGCCATCCCCAAGTTGAACCGTGTGATAGTTGCAGAGAATCTTAAGTTTACCCACACTGCACTTGCAGTAGAACACCAGGCATCAGTGACCCTCTACCGCCTTGCAGCCCAGGCCTCAGCTAAGACCACAGTCAAGGCAACCACTGCACACTACACGGCTGACATTGTCAATAATGCATTCTTTGCCACATTGGGTGGTATGTCTGCATCTGTGGACACTACCTACAACCACCAGATACATATCCCAATCCTTGGCTTCACCAATGGTGCCTCTGTGACCCAAAAGGCTGTTGCCCGCCTGGAGGACACAACAATCACTCTGACCATTGGAAATGATGGTGCTATGAAGTTCAACTTTCACGAGGGCACACACAAGTGTGACCTTCACTTCGCCATCAGTCCCAGCACTGCTAAGCTGACAATCTCCGCTGACACCGACACTGTCCTTCTGAAGATGAAGCAGACCATGAACGCTGATGCAGTCATTCTCAGTCACATCACATTTGAGGCCCGCTCTGAGGCAGAAGGCCCAGCCATCAAGAACAGCCTTCTGGTGGCATCTGGAAATGCCAATTTAGGAGATATGAAGGTTGAACTGAAGGCAAACCATGACACAGAGCTTGTTGGAGATCTCAGTGGAATCCTGTCAAACTCTCTCACTGTTAAAATTCATCCTATTGAAGTTGTCTTTGACTTCCAGAACAAGGGAAACACCAAGCTCAGCTTCAACGAGGCACTGATGGCCAAGATTGATCTCCAGAATGACTACTCTGCCACAATCAAGCCTGAAGCTCAACAGATCAACACTGTGGCTCTTGCCCGTTTCAACCAGTACAAATCCTCCTACAACTTCACTATTGACAACAACGAAAAGGAGGCTGGCATCTTTGCTACCATGAATGGTGAAGCAAATCTTGAATTCCTGACAAACCCCATCAGCATCCCAGAGATTGATCTGCCCTTCATTAACATGCACATTCCAGCCATCAGCGATCTGAACCTGTATGAGCATACTGGCTTGAAGAACATCTTGACCACCACAGAGCAGTCTCTTGATGTTGATTCCAAGATCCTGTACCAGAAGAGTCAGTTTTACTCTCTGGGCAACCTGATCACCGAACTCTCCCTGAAGTCACCCATCTTCAATCTGAATGCCAATGCCGGACTTTACGCCGAGGACGACCTTGTGTTCCGCCTGGGAGCTACCACAGCCTCCGTTTTTGAGGCTCTTAAGACCAAGCTTGATGGCACCACCAGTTTGACCACCAAAAGAGGTTTTAAGCTGGCCACATCCCTGTCCTTGGAGAATGCCCACATTGAGGGAAACCATGACAGCACTTTCAGCCTAAGCACCGACAACCTGGAAGCTGCGGTGTCTGTGGCTACCATTGCAAAGATTGCCCTGCCCATCTTCAACCTAGAAGCCAATCAGCAATTTGTTGCAGACACCAAGACCAAGCCAAATGCTGCCTCTACATTGAAGCTGAAAGGTGATTTCAACCTGCCCCTTATCAAAGCAATTGGCAAGGTAGAGGCTGACCACAGCCTGAAGCTAGAGGGAACCCTTGAGTACATCTCTGTGGAGTCATCCATCAAGGGCAACATTGATACCACAATCCTGGAATACAATGCTGTTTTGGGAGCTCTGGACAATGAAGCTAACATCTACCTGAATGCTGATGGCCTACGCTCCACCTCAAAGATCATTGCCAATGCCAAACTCAGCAACGGTGAGACAACTGTCCTGGAAATGGATGTGGATGAGAACCTGGCTGTTGAGGCATCCGTGAGCCATGTGTATGCAGTGCTGAAATTCGCCAGTAACAACGAAGCCAATGTGATTACCTTCAACACCAAGGGAAAGCATGTAGCCCAGGCTACCATTGACTTTGCACCATTGACATCACTGACTGCTGATGTTGAGATTGACATGTCTCAGCCAAGCAACGTGGGTGACATTTCCCTCTTTGAGAAGACTGCTGTCGAGCTGACAGGTACCAAGCAGAAGATCTCTACCACCGCCAAGATTGCCACCCCTGTGTACACCACAAATCTGGCAGCTGAGTTGAAGGGTGATGCCCCTGTCTTCAAGGCCGAACTGAAGTCATCTGCTACCTCTGTCATCAACTTCCTGGATTACGACGTGGATGGTAAAATTATAAAAATGACCTCTATAATGTCATCATTTGATGCAAAATACTTGTATTTGAGGAAATTGAAACTGCCTCAACAGCTTCCTTCACTGCAAGCTTTGAGAACGAAGCCCTGAGCGTGAATGGCAAGGCTGTCCTTACCCATGCAGACCTGACCATGGACATTCAGAATGTGATTACCCAGGCTATGAGGTAAAGTAATACTTTTAAACAGGCTGATTTCAATGCATAATACATATTGAAACAAATTATTTAGGCTTGTTAGCACAATGTTAATCAAATCCTTACAAACATTTTGCAATTTGAAGATACCTGAATGTGTATTAGTATGGTTTGTTTTGTCATTTGTGCATTTCAGGAAGAAGCGTCAAGAGGAGGGAAGGTAAATACTCAATAATGTACCTTCAATTCACTTCAATCCAGGACTATTGCATGAGCAAATAAAGTCTACATCTTTTGACCTTCTACTACACACATGTATTACATGGAGTTATAAACTGGGTGGTTCGAGCCATGAATGCTGATTGGCTGAAAGTTGTGGTATATCAGACCGTATACCATGGTATGACAAAATATTTATTTTTACTGCTCTAATTGCATTGGTAACCAGTTTATAATAGCAATAAGGCACCTTGGGGGTTTGTGATATATTGGCTATATACCGCACTCCCCTCGGGCCTTATTGCTTAATTAAACTATGATTGAATAGACAGTAACTGATCACACTGTTTTTCTTCAACTTCTTAGTGTCTCCCACCACACCCTGAATGTGGACATCACCAGCCCAACCTTCACTGATGTGAACTTCCGCTATGCTGCCCGCAGAGATGGCGTCAGTGCTTCCATCTCTACTCCATCCACTGGGTTCTTGGGTCTTCAGCTCCAAGGCAGGAAACCATCTCAGCTGAGCGCTAGACTCTACAGCCGTTATGCTGTGCGTTTCTTTTAATTTCATTCATCTTAAAATACTCAATACTTGTGTCCCTATTCACAAGTCAAATAGATGTCACCCTATTGTACAGGTCAATTGAAATGTGTTGTGTTTCTCCTATATCTAACAGTCTGCCCCTGAGGATGATGTTGACATCTTGGTCATCAGAGCTACTTCTAAGGATGCCGATAAGATAAAACTACAGGTTGCCTACAACATGGAGGCCCCCCACGACATGCTCCTGGGTCTGAAGGAGAGACTACCTGCCATCACATCCACCCTGAACAGCTTCTCTAACAAGTATGAGATCTTCGGGCATGTGGAGGGGCTGAAAAGCTCTATCATCAACCTCATTGAGGAAGCCTACACTGCTGCCAACAGCCACGCAGCCGAGCTGAGCCAGCTGTCAATCCTCTTCAGGAACACTGTTTTCCAGTTCCAGAAAACTATCCAGGTTTTTCTGGATGCTGCCATTAAGTTCCTTAGGGAGACAGAGTTCAAGCTCCCTGGCTCTGAGGAAATTACCACCCTGCCTAAGGTCCTCAAGCAGCTGACCACTGGCATTGCCACTATGGTTGAGCAGGCCATCCAGGTGGGCATAGACAGTGCAGAGGCCTCCTTCAATGCTCTGGTCGATATGATCAGCGACATCCAAGTCACTATGCCAATTGGTGATGTGATGACTGGAGGCCAGATCATAGATAACATGAGAGCCAACATGAAGCATGCTCTTGCCCAGCTTGTTGGTCTGGTGAAGCATCTGGAGAGCCTTGACATGGTCCTGGAGAAGCTTGGCGAGACCCTGAAGGTCATCGTTGAGAAGGCCCAGGAGTTTGTTGACACTCTGAAGTCTGACTATCTGGATGCCGTCGCTATCTACATCAACGCTCTGTACGATAACCTTGTCGGCGTGATCAAGACCGTCCTGGACCAAGTCAATACTGTGTTAAACATGGAGCAAGTGAACATAGCAATTGAACACGTCGCTGACATGGTTCAGTCTGTGGTTAACCAGCTCAACCTCGCCATCACTGGTCTTCTAAAGCAGGCTTCTGAGGAGGCCCAGGCTTTCATCAAAATTAGCGGTGGAAGGCTTGAGATCGAGCTTCCCTTTCCCTTCCACCAGTGAGATACCGTCACAGACTGAACCCTGAGTCTAACACTACCCATCTGTTTAACATTATGCTACTCAGAGGCACAGGGCTGGGAATGTACTTCAAACAAGTATTTCAGCACGTCTTTAAAGCCTTTAGGTAAACATGCAGCTATTATTTTATCATTTTTGTGTAAATGACAAGTGGTACACTTACGAACATAAAAATGAAATACTGTTGAGTCCTATTTCCCTATCTATCTGTACCATACAAGATGCAATATGAGAGTACAAAATAAATAACATTTATACAGCATTATGTTTGATTTATATTTTTCCACCTGCTATGTGTATGTTTTGAGATCCTCAGTATTTTAACTACAGGCATTCCATTAGTGATGCAAATGAGCGATGTGAACCATAGACACTATTAATATTGATAAGACTGACTTTCTTTCAGTGTTGAGAGATCTTTAGACATAGCCCGAATATAACTTTAAAAATGAGCAAAGTGGAAAGCCTATACGAATAATATTAAGTCTCTTGCTGATCTTTAAAACCATCCGATATTATGGAATCACAGGACACAAACTATGGCTCAAACACATCATTGAGCATTATCAAATACTTGTACATGGAATGCTATCAAAACTGCCCTCCTATTTCAAATATACATTTTTCATTTCTGATCTGACTGTAATCCTAACCTGTTTATGTATCTCCAAGGGATGCAAAGTACATATTACTGTAACATAGCACTACTCGAATGAAGGGCTGATGTATGCTGCTGTACACCTAACACAGCATGTTTTGTGGCTGTGATGTGTTGTCTTGTTAAGAACCAATTCTCTCCTGTGTAGAACGACATTGAGATAAATGTACTCCGGTTGACTAGTGACTAGGGAATCACTCGGGGCGGAATGCATTTCACATTTTATACAGCACCCTTAGGGTATTCAGGCTTCAGAGCAGCAGCGGGTAACATCACGTCAGTAGGTAGCTAGTTTAAGTGTGAACAATTTTGAGGATATTGGCTGTTCTACACTAATTAAATAACTGGGACATAAAGTGTGTGACTATGTATAGTGTGCAACTTTCTTTATTTTTCATAAGTTTGTGTAACTTTTCCGTTCATAAGCACCTCTTTAATTATTTAGTATGGGCATCAAAAAGCAAGGAGGACCAAGACACTCTTCTTGGAATTAAAATGTTTTTATTGAGGTGGAATGTCCAATGGAACAAAATATTTACAACTTTTCAGCATGTCTAGCTTTCGTCCGGGAGTAATGCAATGATTGAAAAAACAACATGGCTTGTCATGGGAACAAACTACAGAACAAACAGTATTCCAACCATGACTGGTGAGGGAGTGGCTCCTCACAACATATTATGGTCATCGGTGGACAATTATCAAAGGCAATATAGAAATGAAATACATACGAATATTAAAAGGTAGACTCAGCAAAATGAGGTTGCCATGAGCATTACAGCAGATATTTAGATGAGCGAGATGCAAGACTTCACTCTCACAGTCACACACAGTATCTGTGCATGGGCACAGGTTCGCTTCATGCTGTTCACAGATTGGTATCCACGACACCGAAACAGGAGAGAAGTTGAGCCTCACGCTTCAACGCTCTTAGTTGTTGTGGAAATTGACTCACTATCCTGTTTACATTTAAATCACTGAGTCTACCTTTAAAGCTGGAATCCTTAATCAGTGGAACTACCACTTCTGTCTGTGATGTTACAACAACAAAGAAGTTACTGCAAACAACAAACACCGTTTTTCTCCCTCTGACATCACGCGCGATAGAACAGCAGAATATGTACTGTACAGGAGACTGAAAAGATTTGACATGGGTCCCCAGATCCTCAAAAAGTTCTACAGCTGCACCATCGAGACCATCCTGACCGGTTACATCACCGCTTGCTTTGGCAACTGCTCGGCATCCGACAGAGGGTAGTGCGTATGGCCAGTACATCACTTGGGCCAAGCTTCCTGCCATCCAGGACCTATATACTAGGCGGTGTCAGAGGAAGGCCCAAAAAATGGTAATAGCCTCCAGTCACCAAAGTCATTGACTGTTTTCTCTGCTACCGCACTGCAAGTGGTACGGGAGAGCCAAGTCTAGGTCCAAAAGGCTCCTTAACAGCTTCTACCCCCAAGCCATAAGACCAGCATGTCAATAATTCTTACAAAAACAAGTAGCGATGAAGTCAATCTCTCCTCTACTTTGAGCCATGAGAGACTGACATGCATATTATTAATGTTAGCTCTCCGTTTACATCTAAGGACCAGCTGTGCTAAGCCAATTTTAAGTTTCCTAAATCTCTCTTTGTGGCACCTGACCACACAAACTAGGGCCTGTGTTGTTAAGAAGTCAGAGCAGTGCTTTATTATGGACAAACTTCTTTCCATCTTAGCTACGTTGCATCAACATGTTTTGACCATGACAGTTTACAATCCAGGGTTACTCAAAGCAGTCTAGTCACCTCAACTTGCTCAACTTCCACATTATTTATTACAATATCTGTCACGTTCCTGACCTGTTTTCTGTTGTTTTGTATGTGTGTGATGGTCAGGGCGTGAGTTTTGGGTGGGCAGTCTATGTTTTCCGTTTCTATGTTGGTTTTGGGTTGCCTGGTATGGCTCTTAATTAGAGGCAGGTGTTTTGCGTTTTCCTCTAATTGCATAGCCCAGTGCGGGTTATTCCACCTCCCCGCACTGGTAGGGCTAGATTGGGCATTGAGCCAAATGTCATGAGGCCGGCCCTACATATCTGGCCACCAGTACGTCTCCTTGGGCCGGCTTACATGGCACCAGCCTTACGCATGGTGTCCCCGGTTCGCCAACACAGCCCAGTGCGGGTTATTCCACCTCCCCGCACTGGACGGGCTACGGGGAGCATGCAACCAGGCAAGGTTGGGCAGGCTCAGTGCTCAAGGGAGCCAATACGCCTGCACGGTCCGGTATTTCCGGCGCTACCTCCTCGCCCCAGCCCAGTACCACCAGTGCCTACACCACGCACCAGGCTTCCAGTGCGTTTTAAGAGCCCTGTTCCTCCTCCACGCACTCTCCCTATGGTGCGTGTCTCCAGCCCAGTGCCTCCAGTTCCGGCACCACGCACTAAGCCATCTGTGCGTCTCCAGAGCCCTGTACGCAGTGTTCCTTCTCCCCGCACTCGCCCTGAGGTGCGTGCCCTCAGCCCGGTACCTCCAGTTCCGGTACCACGCACCAGGCCTATAGTGCGCTTCGAGAGGTCAGTGTGCCCTGTTCCTGCTCCCCGCACTAGCCTTGAAGTGCGTGCCGTCATCCCGGTACCTCCAGTTCCGGCACCACGCACCAGGCCTACTGTGCGCGTCAGCAGGGCAGAGTCGGCCGTCTGCCCAACGCCTTCTGCACTGCCTGTCTGCCCAGCGCCGTCTGAGCCATCTGTCTGTCCAGCGCCGTCTGAGCCATCTGTCTGCCCAGCGCCTTCTGAGCCATCCGTCTGCCCAGCGCCTTCTGAGCCATCCGTCTGCCCAGCGCCTTCTGAGCCATCCATCTGCACAGCGCCTTCTGAGCCATCCGTCTGCACAGCGCCTTCTGAGCCATCCGTCTGCACAGCGCCTTCTGAGCCATCCGTCTGCCACGAGCCATTAGAGCCGCCCGTCTGTCCCGAGCCATTAGAGCCGTCCATCAGTCAGGAGCTGCCAGAGCCGCCAGCCAGTCAGGAGCTGCCAGAGCCGCCAGCCAGTCAGGAGCTGCCAGAGCCGCCAGCCAGTCAGGAGCTGCCAGAGCCGCCAGCCAGTCAGGAGCTGCCAGAGCCGCCAGCCAGTCAGGAGCTGCCAGAGCCGCCAGCCAGTCAGGAGCTGCCAGAGCCGCCAGCCAGTCAGGAGCCGCCAGCCAGTCAGGAGCCGCCAGGCAGTCAGGAGCTGCCCTACAGTCAGGAGCTGCCCTACAGTCAGGAGCTGCCCTACAGTCAGGAGCTGCCTTACAGTCATGAGCTGCCCCACAGTCATGAGCTGCCCCACAGTCATGAGCTGCCCCACAGTCATGAGTTGCCCCACAGTCAGGAGCTGCCCCACAGTCAGGAGCTGTCCCTCAGCCCGGACCTGCCAGAGTCCCTCAGCCCGGACCTGCCAGAGTCCCTCAGCCCGGACCTGCCAGAGTCCCTCAGCCCGGACCTGCCAGAGTCCCTCAGCCCGGACCTGCCAGAGTCCCTCAGCCAGGACCTGCCAGAGTCCCTCAGCCAGGACCTGCCAGAGTCCCTCAGCCAGGACCTGCCAGAGTCCCTCAGCCAGGACCTGCCAGAGTCCCTCAGCCAGGACCTGCCAGAGTCCCTCAGCCAGGACCTGCCGCCCCTTATCCCGGTGCTGGCCCTTATCCCGGTGCTGGCCCTTATCCCGGTGCTGCCCCTTATCCCGGTGCTGCCCCTTCATTTAGGTGGTTTTAGTTGGAGGGTGGTCATTGGGAGGGGAATACAGAAGCGGGGAGTGACTATGGTGGTGTGGGGACAGCGTCCGGAGCCTGAGCCACCACCGTGGTCAGATGCCCACCCAGACCCTCCCCTGGACTTTGTGCTGGTGCGCCCGGCGTTCGCACCTTGAGGGGGGGTTCTGTCACGTTCCTGACCTGTTTTCTGTTGTTTTGTATGTGTGTGATGGTCAGGGCGTGAGTTTTGGGTGGGCAGTCTATGTTTTCCGTTTCTATGTTGGTTTTGGGTTGCCTGGTATGGCTCTTAATTAGAGGCAGGTGTTTTGCGTTTTCCTCTAATTGAGAGTCACATTAAGGTAGGAGGTTCTCACTGTTTGTTTGTGGGTGATTGTCGCTGTGTCTGTGTATTTTGCACCACACGGTACTGTCTCGTCTCGTTCGTTCGGTCGTTCCTGTTTATTGTGTTCCTCGTTTCATGTAAGTTCATAGTTTAGGTCTGTCTAGTTCGTTTTGTTATTTTGTAAATCATTTCAAGTGTATTTCGTTTCGTGTTTTTCCGTCTTGTCATTAAAACATTATGTATTCATCACCCGCTGTGCCTTGGTCAACTCACTCACCGAAAGAGAGCCGTTACAATATCTACCTGAAGTTTAGGGATTAGTGAATGACTTGTCCTAAATACAATGCTTTTAGTTTTGGAAATATTTAGGACTTACTTACTGTATTTCTTGATAACCATTCTGAAAATGACTGCAGCTCTTTGTTAAGTGTTGCAGTAACTTAATTCGCTGTTGTAGCTGACGTGTAAAGTCTTGAGTCATCCGCATACATACACACTGGCCAGAGGCATGTCAATAGTAAAGACTGAAAAAAGTAAGGGGCCTAGACAGCTGCCCTGGATTATGCTTGAGAGACTTCCATTAAAGAACACCCTCTTTGTTCTGTTGGACAGGTAACTCTTTATCCACAATATAGCAGGGGGTGTAAAGCCATAAAACATACATTTTTCCAGCAGCAGACTATGCTCGATAATGTCAAAACCCGTACTGAAGTCTAACAAAACAGCTCCTACAATCTTTTTATTATCAATTTCTCTCAGCTGATCATCAGTAATTTGTGTAAGTGCCATGCATGTTGAATGAGCTTCCCTATCAGCGTGCTGAAAGTCTGTCAATTTGTTTACTGTAAAAAATAAACGTATCTGGTCAAACACTATTTTTTCCAAAAGTTTACTAAGGGTTGGTTACAGGCTGATTGGTAGGCTATTTGAGCCAGTAAAGGGGGCTGTACTATTCTTGGGGTAGCGAGTAGCAAAATTACTTTTGCTTCCCTGCAGGCCTGAGGGCACACACTTTCTGTGACTAGAGTGGCCATTCTAGTTTCTTTATTTCTATGTTTTGTATTTCTATGTTTTGGCCGGGTATGGTCCTCAATCAGGGACAGCTGTCTATCGTTGTCTCTGATTGGGAATCATACTTAGGCAGCCTTTTTTCCTTTGGTGTTGGTGGGTAGTTGGCTTTGTTAGTGGCACTATAGTCCTAGTAAGCTTCACAGTCGTTTATTTGTTGTTTTGTTGGCGACATTCTAAATAAAAGAAAATGTACGCTGACCACGCTGCACCTTGGTCCGGTCATTTCCACCTAGACGACGGTCGTGACACTTTCTTGGCTTAGATTGAAGACAAACAATGACAAGCCACCTGGGTCTGACAACTTGGATGGAAAATTACTGAGGATAATAGGGGACGATATTGCCACTCCTACTTGCCATATCGTCCGCTATTATCCTCAGTAATTTTCCATCTATGTTGTCAGACCCAGGTGGCTTGTCATTGTTGATAGACAACCAGTAGCGATTTTAGCATGTTTATCTTGGTGGGACAAACACAAATAATGGGGGGGATATACATTAACTGGACAATAAAGGTGAAAAACAGTGCCCACAAACTGTTAGGGCCTACATAAAGCTGTCCCAACAGCAGAGTCCCAACAGCAGTCCCAATACTTTACCATTGCTACACCTGGCTATCAGCAAAGCCTTGTCTGGCAGCGAAACAGTTCATTCAGCCTCATATAAAAAACCTGGCTGATATGGTTGACATGCTTTAACAAATGTGGTTTCTACTGACAATTGAGATGTACAAACTATGGCATAAGGGGACGACGAGTGGATATAAGGCAATCCATGATTTCGATTAAGACAATGAGCAAGCTAGGACGGACATGGTCAATATAACTATTTGTTCAGCACTTTTGAAATGTACAGCGACAGAATTCAGAACATGGGCCGTTCTTACAGTATTCTCTCTGTACACCAAGTCAGAACCGCAGGATAAATAAAGGGTGCATATAAGCAGACAATGAAAGCTCTTACAATATTCGATGATGACATTTATCTAAAACAGGCTATAGGCTACATGTCCACCACCAAGTCAGAAAAGTAGGATAAATTATGATGGTAAAAGGGACAAAATTGTTAGGGTGAGGCACATGGGCTACTAACAGCTTACTACACAACACATACTTAGTATTACTTTCTTGGCTACAGTATGCATGAAAGTGGGGCAGCAGCGGGGTGGCAGGTAGCCTACTGGTTAGCTCGTTGGACTAGTAACCGAAAGATTGCAAGATCAAATCCCCGAGCTGACAAAGTAAAAAAATCTGTCGTTCTGCCCCTGAACAAGGCAGTTAACCCAATGTTCCTAGGCCCTCATTGAAAATAAGAATTTGTTCTTAATGTTCTTAACTGACTTGCCTAATTAAATAAAGGTAAAATATAATATTATGAGCAGCATACAATACATTTTTGGACTCACCTTGTTGTGCTTTGCTCACTTGAACAGGAAGGTGGCACGGAGGTCCTTCGTGGGCATCAAAGTCTGGCATTCTCTGGATTTATGGTTCTTTCAAGACAACTGGGAACTCTGAAAAAAACAAGGTCGAATCAGGACGTTAGTGATCTTCAGGTCGGAGCACTAGAAAGAGGAATTCCAAGTTGAGAAAGAGGAATTCCAACCAATTTTCCCAGTCGGAGCTAGTTTTTTCCCCCGAATTCCCAGTTGTCTTGAATTCACTGAGTTTCAAGTAGTTTTCAAAACTAATTTTAAGCTTGGAAAAGAGACTCTTAAATCCAGAATTGGACCACACATCCACTCCACTGAATAGCAGGCTAGTGATTGCTTTGCTATGCTTGCAGTTAGACACTGATTCCTTCCAAACAACTTGTTGTTGAATTTGTGATATCCAACCTGTTTTGTAATGTTTATGTCCAATGGCCAATGAGCACCGATGCGTTTTATCTATAATTTCTCTTCATAATTTCTCTTCATATGACAAGGATTGAAAAGGATTTGCCAGTAGATTGTCGACTTTATTCATCATGATGACTGCTAGCTAGCTAAGTGTCCCCATGAGTACACTGAGCCAATCACGGTACAACTAGAGAACATTACCAACCTCTACGCTTAGTATTTTCCGCTGGCTGCCCCACCACCACAGAAAGCACTGAGCTAAGCTGAAACACACAAATTTTGGAGCTGACTTACTCAATAAAGAAAAAAAGAGACCATGTTTGTATGTGGCTCAATGATTATTGTATTAACTCAATGATTATTTTTTTTATTTTTTTACATTGCTTGCAAACTGATATTTGGCACATATTAATGCCAATATAACATGCAAAACAGGCAAAGCTAAACAAGTGGGGCCCTGAATAGACAACAATCAGTTTTTCACCTCTTCCACACTCACTTTTCGGAAATCCAAATTACAATGCTTGTCTTTCATAATTTTCATCATATGGATGAACCAGGATGGTGTTTGAGGTCCCGTAACACCCGGTCAGCAGCAGGGGACCACGTGAACAGAACCTTGGGAGAAGTAAGTGCTGACAGGGGGGAAGCCAGGGTGCTGTTACCCCGGATAAAGCGTTGATTGTCACGTCCTGACCATAGTGCTAATGTGTTTTGCTTGTTTTAGTGTTGGTCAGGACGTGAGCTGGGTGGGCATTCTATGTTGTGTGTCTAGTTTGTCTGTTTCTGTGTTCAACCTAATATGGTTCTCAATCAGAGACAGCTGTCAATCGTTGTCCCTGATTGAGAATCATATATAGGTGGCTTGAATTGTGTTGGGATTTTGTGGGTGGTTGTTTTCTGTGTCAGTGTTTGTGCCACACGGGACTATGACGGTTAGTTTGTTTTGTTATTTTGTAATTGTATATTGTTTTCATGTTATTAAATCATGGAAACTTACCACGCTGTACATTGGTCCTCCGATCCTTCTCACCTCTCCTCGTCCGATGAGGAGGACGAAATAGACTGCCGTTACAGAACCACCCACCATACCAGGACCAAGCAGCGTGGCAACGGGCAGCAGCGACAGCAGCAGCGGTACCAGGAGGAATGGACATGGGAGGAAATTCTAGACGGTAAAGGACCCTGGGCAGAGCCAGAGGAGTGTCGCCGCCCCAAAGCGGAGCTGGAGGCAGCAAAAGCGGAGAGGCGGCATTATGAGGCGCTAGCAAGGCAGAGTGGCTGGAAGCCCGAGAGGCTCACCCCAAAATTTCCTGGGTGGGGGAAAAAGCGGAGTGTGGCGAAGTCAGGTAGGAGACCTGCGCCAACTTCCCGTGCTTACCGTGGAGTGAGAGGGCGTCGTACTGGTCAGACACCGTGTTATGCGGTGGAGCGCACGGTGTCCCCAGTACGCGTGCTTAGCCCAGTGCGGGCTATTCCACCTCGCCGCACTGGTAGGGCTAGGTTGGGCATCGAGCCGGGTGTCATGAAGCCGGCCCAACGCATCTGGTCTCTAGTGCATCTCCCCGGGCCGGCGTACATGGCACCAGCCTTACAAATGGTGTCCCCGGTTCGCCAGCATAGCCCAGTGCGGGCTATTCCACCTCGCCGCACTGGCAGGGCTACGGGGACCATTCAACCAGGTAAGGTTGGGCAGGTTCGGTGCTCACGAGCTCGTGTACTCCTTCACGGTCCGGTATATCCGGCGCCACCTTCCCGCCCCAGCCCAGTACCATCAGTGCCTACACCACGCACCAGGCTTCCAGTGCGGCTCCAGAGCCCTGTTCCTCCTCCACGCACTCTCCCTGTGGTGCGTGTCTCCAGCCCAGTACCTCCAGTTCCGGCACCACGCACTAAGCCTCCTGTGCGTCTCCAGAGCCCTGTACACACTGTTCCTACTCCCCGCACTAGCCTTGAGGTGCGTGTCTCCAGTCCGGTACCACCAGTTCCGGCACCACGCACCAGGCCTACTGTGCGCCTCAGCAGGTCAGAGTCGGTCGTCTGCCCAGCGCCGTCTGAGCTGCTTGCCTGCCCAGCGCCGTCTGAGCTGCCTGCCTGCCCAGCGCCATCTGAGCCATCCGTCTGCCCAGCGCCGTCTGAGCCATCCGTCTGCCCAGCGCCGTCTGAGCCATCCGTCTGCCCAGCGCCGTCTGAGCCATCCGTCTGCCCAGCGCCATCTGAGCCATCCGTCTGCCCAGCGCCATCTGAGCCGCCCGTCTGTCCCGAGCCGTTAGAGCCGCCCGTCTGTCCCGAGCCATTAGAGCCGTCCGTCAGTCAGGAGCCGCTAGAGCCGTCAGTCAGTCAGGAGTCGCCAGAGCCGCCAGCCAGTCAGGAGCCGCCAGAACCGCCAGCCAGTCAGGAGCCGCCAGAGCCGCCAGCCAGTCAGGAGCCGCCAGCCAGTCAGGAGCTGCCAGAGCTGCCAGCCAGTCAGGAGCTGTCAGAGCCGCCAGCCAGTCATGAGCTGCCCTCCAGTCATGAGCTGCCTTCCAGTAATGAGCTGCCCTCCAGTCATGAGCTGCCTTCCAGTCATGAGCTGCCTTCCAGTCATGAGCTGCCCTCCAGTCATGAGCTGCCCGCCAGTCATGAGCTGCCTTCCAGTCATGAGCTGCCCTCCAGTCATGAGCTGCCCTCCAGTCATGAGCTGCCCTCCAGTCATGAGCTGCCCTCCAGTCATGAGCTGCCCTCCAGTCATGAGCTGCCTTCCAGTCATGAGCTGCCTTCCAGTCATGAGCTGCCCTCCAGTCATGAGCTGCCCTCCAGTCATGAGCTGCCCCTCAGCCCAGAGCTGCCCCTCAGCCCGGAGCTGCCCCTCAGCCCGGAGCTGCCCCTCAGTCCGGAGCTGCCATTAGTCCGGAGCTGCCCTTCAGTCCGGAGCTGCCTCTCTGTCCGGAGCTGCCTCTCTGTCCGGAGCTGCCTCTCTGTCCGGAGCTGCCCTTCAGTCCGGAGTTGCCCCTCTGTCCTGAGCTACCTCTCTGTCCTGAGCTACCTCTCTGTCCTGAGCTACCTCTCTGTCCTGAGATACCTCTCTGTTCTGAGATACTTCTCTGTCCTGAGCTGTCTCCTAAATCATGTGGGGGCCTTGAGGAGGATTCCTAGGCCAAGGTCGGGGGCGAGGGTACCACTCAAAGAACGCTAAGGAGGGGGACAAAGACAGTGGTGGTGTCCTCGTCCTGCGCCGGAGCCACCACCGCGGACAGATGCCCACCCAGAATCTCCCCTTGAGTTTTAGGGGTGCGTTCGGAGTCCGCACCTCAGGAAGGGGGTACTGTCACGTCCTGACCATAGTGCTTATGTGTTTTGCTTGTTTTAGTGTTGGTCAGGACGTGAGCTGGGTGGGCATTCTATGTTGTGTGTCTAGTTTGTCTGTTTCTGTGTTCAGCCTAATATGGTTCTCAATCAGAGGCAGCTGTCAATCGTTGTCCCTGATTGAGAATCATATATAGGTAGCTTGTTTTGTGTTGGGATTTTGTGGGTGGTTGTTTTCTGTGTTAGTGTTTGTGCCACACGGGACTGTGACGGTTAGTTTGTTTTGTTATTTTGTAATTGTATATTGTTTTCATGTTATTAAATCATGGAAACTTACCACGCTGTACATTGGTCCTCCGATCCTTCTCGCCTCTCCTCGTCCGATGAGGAGGACGAAATAGACTGCCGTTACAGCGATAGAAGTTGGCAAACCCCAGGAAATGTTGTAGCTGCACCCTGGACGAAGACAGGGGACAGTCCACCACCGCTCACCTTCCCGGGATCCATCTGGACACTCCCAGCGGAGATGATGTACCCCAGAAAGGGGATGGTGGAACGATGGAACTCGCACTTCTCTGCCTTAACAAACAGCTGGTTCTCCAGGAGACATTGAAGAGCCTGTCGGATGTGGAGCACATGTTCTTGAGGGGAGTGGGAGAAGATGAGGATGTCATCAATGTAGACGAAGATGAACCGGTTCAACATGTCGCGGATAACATCACTTACCAGAGCCTGGAATACAGCAGGGCCATTGGTGAGGCCAAATGGCATGACCAAATACTCGTAGTGGCCGCTGGCCATGTTGAAGGCGGTGCTAGGGAGAAGATCAATCCCGCAGTCATATGGTCGGTGCGGCGGAAGCGAAGCAGCCCGGTCCTTGTTGAACACCTCCCGGAGGTCATGGTACTCCGCCGGAGAGGTCCGGGGCACCTTCCGAGCCCCCAGGAAGATGTCCCGGGGCAGGTTGCGCTGATTTCAGACACTGGGCGTGGCAGAACGGACTTCAGCCCATGATGGCGTCAGTAGACCAGTTGATAAGGGGATTGTGTCGCTGGAGCCAGGAGAGTCCCAATACCACGGGAATCTGAGGAGACTTGATGAGCAGGAATTGAATAGTCTGGCTGTGATTCCCTGACACCCGTAGGTTGATGAGAGTGGTAATATGAGTGACCCGGCCTATAGAGCGCCCGCCCAGTGCTCTAACATCCATAGGAGTGGAAAGGAGCTGAGTGGGAATGTTCAGCTCGGAAGCCAGGGTAGCATCCAAAAAACTCTCATCGGCCCCAGAGTCAATGAGGACCCAGAGGGATTTAGCCTCCCCACAGCAGAATGGCATGAACAGGGGTGCGAACAAGGGAAGAAGGAAAGTTCCGGGATGACTCTGAGGCAAGATGGAATCCCTGGATGTGCGAGCGAAGTCTAATTTCCTCTCCGACGTCGTTCCCACAGTCGCCCATTGATTCGGATCGTCAAAGCGATGAGGGAATCGAGGTCCGTAGGTAACTCCCGAGCAGCAAGATCGTCCTTGACCTCCTCTGAGACGCCGTGCAGGAACATATCGAACAGTGCTTCCTGGTTCCAAGCACTCTCTGCTGCCAACGTGCGGAAATCCACCGCACAGCCAGCCACACTGCAGGAGTCCTGCCGAAGCTGGATTAGCTTCCGGGCAGCTTCTCTCCCGGAGAACGGGGCATAAAAAACCTTCTTCACCTCTCGCACGAACCCCTCCAGACTAACGCATATGGCTGGCTGCTGTAGCCCAGGTGAGAGCTCTCCCGGGGGGGGGGAGTTGGCCCTGACTGACCCCAGACAACCCGCGGAATTGCTTCAGCAAACTATCCAATGCCCGGTCATAGCATTTAGCCAACATTTGGACCCCCTCCATAAGGCCACGAAGCAGTTCCTCGTGTCTCCCGATGGTGGCTCCTTGGGAGGAGATGGTGTCGCGCAGCTGGCCCGGGTCTGCTGGGTCAGTCAGGTTCAGTTCGTATTATCAGGATAAAGGTAAGACTCAGATGCAGACCATGTCGAAGTAACAATGTTAATTACAGCAACAGGGGCAAAGGTACAGGACGGCTGGCAGGCTCAGGGTCAGGTCAGGCAGAGGTCGGTAATCCAGAGGTGGGGAAAAGGTACAGGACGGCAGGCAGGCTCAGAGTCAGGGGCAGGCAAGGGTCAAAACCAGGAGGACGAGAAAAAATAGAGACTGGGGGAAAGCAGGAGCTGCACAGCTATTTTCAGGTCTCTCCAGAGATGACCGATCGGGTTAAAATCCGGGCTCTTGCTAGGCCACTCAAGGACATTCAGAGACTTGTCCCGAAGCGTACACATCACGGACAAACTGAAATGGTCCACCCACACATACAGCGTGGTGAAAAAGGTGCAACAGCGCCTCTTCAACCTCAGGAGGCTGAAGAAATTTGTCTTGTCACCAAAAACACAAACTTTTACAGATACACAATCGAGAGCATCCTGTCGGGCTGTATCACCGCCTGGTACGGCAACTGCTCTGCCCACAACCGTAAGGCTCTCCAGAGGGTAGTGAGGTCTGCACAACGCATCATCGGGGGCAAACTACCTGCCCTCCAGGACACCTACACCACCCGATGTCACAGGAAGGCCAAAAAGATCATAAAGAACAACAACCACCTAGGCCACTGCCTGTTCACCCCGCTAATATCCAGAAGGTGAGGTCAGTACAGGTGCATCAAAGCTGGGACCGATAGACTGAAAAACAGCTTCTATCTCTAGGCCATCAGACTGTTAAACAGCCATCACTAACATTGAGTGGCTGCTGCCAACATACTGACTCAAATCTCTAGCCACTTTAATAATAAAAAAATTGATGTAATGAATGCATCACGAGTCACTTTAAACAATGTCACTTTACATAATGTTTACATACCCTACATCACTCATCTCATATGTATATACTGTACTCTATACCATCTACTGCATCTTGCCTATGCCGTTCGGCCCTCGCTCATCCATATATTTGTATGTACATATTCTTATTCATTCCTTTACACTTGTGTGTGTATAAGGTAGTTGTTGTGAAATTGTTAGATAAATTGTTAGATATTACTGCACGGTCAGAACTAGAAGCACAAGCATTTCGCTACACTTGCATTAACATCTGCTAACCATGTGTATGTGACAGATAAAATGTGATTTGATTTGAAGCCACTCGTGCGTTGTCTTGGCTGTGTACAGATGGTCCTTGTCCTGTTGGAAGGTGAAGCTTCGCCCCAGTCTGAGGTCCTGAGTGCTCTGGAGAAGGTTTTCATCAAGGATCTCTCTGTACTTTGGTCAGTTTATCTTTCCCTCGATCCTGACTAGTCTCCCAGTGTCACGCCCTGACTGTAGAGATCTTTTTATTATCTGTGTCTGTTTGGTCAGGGTGTGACTCGGGTGGGAAAGTCTATGCTTTCTGGTTCTTTGTTTTTGGCCGGGTATGATTATCAATCAGGGACAGCTGTCTATCGTTGTCTCTGATTGGGAATCATACTTAGGCATCCTTTTTTCCTTTTCTCATTTGTGGGTTGTTGTCTTTGTTAGTGGCATGTATAGCCTTACAGAGCTTCACGTTCGTTTTGAAAAACGTTGTTATTGTTTTTGTTGGCAACATTAAAAATAAAAGAATGTAGGCTTACCACACTGCACCTTGGTCCGGTCATTTCCTTGACGACGATCGTGACACCCAGTCCCTGCCGCTGAAAAACATCCCCACAGCATGAATCTGCCACCACCATAATTCACCGTAAGGATGCTGCCAGGTTTCTTCCAGATGTGATGCTTGGCATTCAGACCAAAGAGTTTATTCTTGGTTTCATTAGACCAGATAATCTTGTTTCTTATTGTCTGTCTTTAGGTGCCTTTTGGCAAACTCCAAGCGGGCTGTCATGTGCCTTTTACTGAAGAGTGGCTTCCGTCTGGCCACTCTACCATAAAGGCCTGATTGGTGGAGTGTTGCAGAGATGGTTTTCCTTCTGGAAGGTTCTCCCATCTCCACAGAGGAACTCTGGAGCTCTGTCAGAGTGACCATTGGCTTCTTGGTCACCTCCCTGACCTAGGCCCTCTTCCCCTGATTGCTCAGTTTGGCCAGCTCTAGGAAGAGTCTTGGTGGTTCCAAACTTATTCAACTTAAGAATGATGGAGGCCACTGTGTTCTTGGGGACCTTCAATGAAGCAGAAATATTTTGGTACCCTTCCCCAGATCTGTGCCTCGAAACAATACTGTCTCGGAGCTCTACGGACAATTCTTTTGACCTCATAGCTTGGTTTTTGCTCTGATATGCAATGTCAACTGTGAGACCCTATATAGACAGATGTGTGCCTTTCCAAATCATGTCCAATCAATTGGATTTACCACAAGTGGACACCAATCAATTTGTGAAAACATCTCAAGGATGATCAATAGAAACAGGATGCACCTGAGCTCAATTTCGAGTCTCATAGCAAATGGTCTGAATACTTATGTAAATACGTTTTTTTATTTTTAATACATTTGCAAAATGTCTAAAACTTTTTTTCACTTTGTCATTATGGGGTATTGTGTGTAGATTAATGAGGATTTTTTTTTTATTTAATCAATTTTAGAATAAGGCTGTACTGTAACAAAATGTGGACGCAGACAAAAAACACACAAGGGCTCTTATAAATACAACCAGCGCAACCATTGCATGAACAGTGCACGGAAACAGTTTGGACACGTTGTCACAACCTCCAAGACTGAGTATCAAAACAAACATTTAATGAACTGTAAAACCGACCGCCCAAGTCAACATAGCTATTGTTGGAGAGCCATAGCCAGCTGTAATGAACACGAGGGAGACAGAGAGCTGGTTTCAAGCACAGGGCGCAGCAGGTTTTTAATGTAAAGGACCACAGGAGGAGGCAGGTAGCTGGGTCCAGGGGCAGGCAGCAGGTCATACACAGGGGGTCCAAAAGGCAACAGTACAGGCAGGGAAAAGGCTAGTAACGTCGTCCGTGAGATCAGGCAATAGGTAAATAACAGGAAATCCAATAGGCTAAAGTACAGGCAGGGAATACGCAAAAGGCGTCGTTAGTGAGACAGGTCAAAAATATCATACACGGGAGGAGTAAAATATGGGAAAAACAGCACTCCGAAGAGAAGTGTGTCAAAAACAAACAATACCTCACAAAGAAGGAGTGCAAAGAACTGAAATAAATAGTGTGTGTTAATGACATTCAGGTGTGTGAACAGGTCATCAGAATTCGGGTGATTGGGATCTGGAGAGTGAGCTGCATTCAGGGGATCTATATGTGTGAGTGTGAGCTGGAAAGTGAGCTGCATTCAGGGGCTCTAAGTGTATTAGAGTGTGAGTTGGAAGCAGACGTTACACCAGCTAGCTAACATAGCATCCCTCTCTGTTTGAGCACGCTAAGCTAGCTAGTTCCATTCACTAGCAAAGTGAAAAAAATACAACTAAACATAGCTATCTCTCTCTCTCTTTTAACCTTGCTTCTCCTTTTTAAATAAATACATTTGTTAAAAACTGTTCAACTATTGTCTTTCTCTCTCTTTGAGTCAACTACTCACCACATTTTATGCACTGCAGTGCTAGCTAGCTGTAGCGTATGCTTTCAGTACTAGATTCATTCTCTGATCCTTTGATTGGATCAGAGAATTAACAAAAAGTATGAAAATGTATCCACTCACTACTGTAAGTCGGTCTGGATAAAAGCGTCTGCTAAATGATTAAAATGTCAAATGTAAATTGATATGTCAGTTCATGCTACAAGACCTCTGATAGTTTAGAGGATGTCCTCCAGAAGTTGTCATAATTACTGGGTAAGTCAATGGAAGGGGGTGAGAACCATGATCCTCCTAGGTTTGTATTGAAGTCAATGTACCCAGAGGATGACGGAAAGTAGCTGTCCTCCACCCACACCATAGTGCTTCCCTACAGAGTACTGTTGAGGCTACTGTAGACCTTTGTTGCAAAACAGTGTGTTTTTATAAATTATTGGGTGACGTGAATATATTTAGTATAGTTTTAATTTTGGTAATAAAACCGAAAATATAACTGAATATGGGGAGGACACATTTCAAGTTTCCATATTTAATCTGAATGAATGCCATCGGTCTTGAGTATTTAAAAGCCTCTCATTTGTGGGGAGTACAACTCACTGGCGAAGCTAGAAGGATGCCATCATGCAGGGCAAGCTAGTGATTTAAAATCAGTACTCTATATGGGAACAACCAGTTCAATTTATTGATGTTGATAGTGACAGAATAGAAACAAACTAGATTAATTGTTGTAATGTGCCCTTGTGCACGTTAGTCTGTTGGTAGCTCTGGCAGTTTATGAAACCATTAGGTCGACAGGAGAATAACTTTCATTTGTTCTAATTGTTAGCTTTGGTTAAACAGGGCTTATCCTCGCTGCAAACCGTTCTGCAGCCGTGTGAAGCACATGTGCACCAAGTACAGAAAATGCGGGCAAAAACAACACATGGCAAAACGCATGTGCATCTGGTGGACATATGGCAGTAGTCACATTGTTTCTGACACCTATATCAGAATCGTATGGTTCTTACCTTTCTGAAAGTACTATGCATGTGTTTGTAGGACTTATAGTTTTGAATCCGAAAAGCCCTTTATGAGGGTAGTGTTATGTATGGTACAGTGTGCTGCTTTACAGAAGAATGGGTTGTGAGAATGAGTGGCATATGTCATTGAGAGAGAGTGATGTACAATGTGAAACCGTGCAGATGTGCGTTATTCTACAGCTAAACTGGATATAATATTGGCAACGACGCCAGCACCATTCCTCGCCGTGCCTGGTGAACCTCCATTCCCGTGGAATAACTGGCTTGATAGTTTTAACACTTATCTCGAAGCTGTGGAATGTTCCATGCAGTCAGCCTCCTACTGAACCACTTTGCGGGGAAAGAGCAAGTGCTCCTTCGACACTACCGATACAGAAAAGACATCAATGGCCGGGTGAGTCCATTCAAAGCTACTTGGCTAATCTGAGGGGATCTATGGGACACTTCAGGACGAGATCAGATGATAGAGGGGACGATATGTGAAAAGACAAGGCGGGAGAAACAGCTTTTGGAATCAAATAATTTACAACTTGATGGAGCTATTCAAATAGTATTCCAGGTTGAAGCGGCTTTGAAATGCTCTACAATGCTGACAGACAGCTCTGCAGTATACTCTCTGCCCCCAGCCATTCACACAGCAACTTCAGCCCGAGCATGCGCACTACAACGATCACGCGCTGTGCACGCACTCCTACATAGATAGCTGCATGGACACAGACACCAGCATGCCCGTACAGCAGGCACACAGACAAACAAACAGAAATAGCTGTGGCAACTGTGGGGCTAGCTCTCACAATTCAAGGGCTTCAAACTGCCCAGCCCATGGGAAAATATGCAAGAACTGTTCAAAATACAATCATTTTGCAAAAGTGTGTCTTTCAGCTTTTAGCCACACTCAGAACAGGCCCTTATTTTCATCTCACTCTCAACATGAACACACTGAAATCCAAACCGTCTCCACCAACCATGTGTCATTCAAGACATGTACTGTCCAGCTGGGCGAGGTGGGTTTGCCTTTGCTACTGGATACTAGCGCTGCGGTGTCGTTGCTCAACCTTGCCACTTACAAGTTTTTCAGTCACCTACCACTGCCCTGTGTGGGTATGGTAGATCCAAGATAGACATTGCAGGCACCCTTCAGGTCCCAAGCATCTGCCATCATTCACGTTTCAAAATGGGGTGCCAACCTCCTGGGCCTCGACCTCTTCACAGGCTTGGGGTTCACACTGAGAGATGACAGTGGGTCGGCTATCCACCAAGTTACCTGCACATGGCAACAGAATTGGCCAAGTCAGGTGGAATACGGACCTGTGTGGTTCTCCGTGCTGTGAACAGGGCTGTTGTCCCAGATAAGTACCCCTTGGCTGTAGCTTAGGAGCTGACCGCACAATTTCATGGCTCCAGGGTCTTCACGAAGCTCGACCTGCGTCAGGGTTATCTTCAGGTGCCCTTCCACCCAGCCAGCAAGAGACCTCACGGCCATTGTCACACATGCTGGCGTGTTCAGATACACATGCTGGCGTGTTCAGATACACACGCATGCCTTTTAAACTTAGCTCAGTTAGGTGTCTTAGTCAACCTCCAGGTTAATGGACTGAGCTGGCTAGTTTGGAGAGTCGTTGTTTACCTCTTCTGTTAAAGGGTTAATGTTTCTTTCAGGTATCACTCTAGGTTCTTGCCCTATGGACATTTTTATATATGGTACCAGTCCCTGGTTTTGGAAAGGGGGGGGGGGGTGTTATGTATGGTACAACGTGCTGTACGTTATGGTTTACGACAGTGTGCTGCTTTACGGATAAATGGGTTGTGAGAATGAATGGCACGTGTCATTAAACGAGAGAGTGAAATACAGTGCCTTGCAAAAGTATTCATCCCCCTTGGCGTTTTTTCTATTTGGTTCTATTACAACCTGTAATTTAAATGGATTTTATTTGGATTTCATGTAATGGACATACACAAAATAGTCCAAATTGGTGAAGTGAAATGAAAAAAATTACTTGTTTCAAAATATTCAAAAAAATCAAAAACCGAAAACTGGTGCGTACATACACTCCCTTTGCTATGAAGCCCCTAAATAAGATCTGTGCAACCAATTACCTTCAGAAGTCACATAATTAGTTAAATAAAGTCCACCTGTGTGCATTCTAAGTGTCACATGATCTGTCACATGATCTCAGTGTATGTATACACCTGTTCTGAAAGGCCCCAGAGTCTGCAACACCATCAAGCAAGGGGCACCACCAAGCAAGCGGAACCATGAAGACCAAGGAGCTCTACAAACAGGTCAGGGACAAAGTTGTTGAGAAGTACAGATCAGGGTTGGGTTATAAAAAATATCCCAAACTTTGAACATCCCACGGAGCACAATTTAAATCCATTATTAAAACATGGAAAGAATATGGCACCACAACAAACCTGCCAAGACAGGGCCGCCCACCAAAACTCACGGATCAGGCAAGGAGGGTATTAATCAGAGAGGCAACAAAAAGACCAAAGATAACCCTGAAGGAGCTGCAAAGCTCCACAGCGGAGATTGGAGTATCTGTCCATAGGACCACTTTAAGCCGTACACTCCACAGAGCTGAGCTTTTACGGAAGAGTGGCCAGAAAAAAGCCATTGCTTAAAGAAGAAAATAAGCAAACACGTTTGGTGTTTGCCAAAAGGCATGTAGGAGACTCCCCAAACATATGGAAGATGGTGCTTTGGTCAGATGAGACTAAAATTCAGCTTTTTGGCCGTCAAGGAAAACAATATTTCTGGCACAAACCTAACACCTCTCATCACCCCGAGAACACCATCCCCACAGTGAAGCATGGTGGTAGCAGCATCATGCTGTGGGGATGTTTTTCATCGGCAGGGAATGGGATACTGGTCAGAATTGAAGGAATGATTGATAGTGCTAAATACAGGGAAATTCTTGAGGGAAACCTGTTTCAGTCTTCCAGAGATTTGAGACCGGGACGGAGGTTCACCTTCCAGCAGGACAATGACCCTAAGCATACTACTAAAGCAACACTCGAGAGGTTTAAGGGGAAACATTTAAATGTCTTGGAATGGCCTAGTCAAAGCCCAGACCTCAATCCAATTGTGAATCTGTGGTATGACTTAAAGATTGCTGTACACCAGCGGAACCCATCCAACTTGAAGGAGCTGGAGCAGTTTTGCCTTGAAGAATGGGCAAACATCCCTGTGGCTAGATGTGCCAAGCTTATAGAGACATACCCCAAGAGACTTGCAGTTGTAATTGCTGCAAAAGGTGGCTCTACAAAGTATTAACTTTTGGGGGGGGGGGATGAATGACTTGTGTAGTGTTAGCTAGCTACATAGTTTTCTTTGCTATCTTTGTATCTAAGATAATTGTGTAGCTTTGAGTAATTATCGGTTAGCTAGCCAGCTATTTTTCGCCTGCCGCGCTGCCGTCCTCCTACCTAGCCAACACTGCTAGCTAGCCAACTTCTACCGAATAGCAGCACTGTAGAAACTTACATTACAACGGAACGACTTGATTAGCGTAGTGTTAGCTAGTTGTCTTTGCTGTCCTTGTATCCATGATAATTGTGTAGTTTAGAGAAATTTAGTGAAATTGTCGAGGTTACCTAGCCAGCTTCACTTTCAACAACGTAGCCACTGCTAGCCAGGCTACTTCACCAGCCAGCAGTACTATATCATTTTAGTCAATAAGATCTTGTATTTTATTTTATTTCTTTGCAACGTAAGCTTAACTTTCTGAACATTCGAGACGTGTAGCCCACTTGTCATTCTAATCTCCTTTGCATTAGCGTAGCCTCTTCTGTAGCCTGTCAACCATGTGTCTGTCTATCCCTGTTCTCTCCTCTCTGCACAGACCATACAAACGCTTCACACCGCGTGGCCGCGCCCACCCTAACCTGGTGGTCCCAGCCCGCACGACCCACGTGGAGTTCCAGGTCTCCGGTAGCCTCTGGAACTGCCGATCTGCGGCCAACAAGGCAGAGCTCATCTCAGCCTATGCGTCCCTCCAGTCCCTCGACTTCCTGGCACTGACGGAAACATGGCTCACCACAGATAACACTGCTACTCCTACTGCTCTCTCTTCGTCTGCCCACGTGTTCTCGCACACCCCGAGACCTTCTGGTCAGCGGGGTGGTGGCACCGGGATCCTCATCTCTCCCAAGTGGTCATTCTCTCTTTCTCCCCTTACCCATCTGTCTATCGCCTCCTTTGAATTCCATGCTGTCACAGTTACCAGCCCTTTCAAGCTTAACATCCTTATCATTTATCGCCCTCCAGGTTCCCTTGGAGAGTTCATCAATGAGCTTGATGCCTTGATAAGCTCCTTTCCTGAGGACGGCTCACCTCTCACAGTTCTGGGTGACTTTAACCTCCCCACGTCTACCTTTGACTCATTCCTCTCTGCCTCCTTCTTTCCACTCCTCTCCTCTTTTGACCTCACCCTCTCACCTTCCCCCCCTACTCACAAGGCAGGCAATACGCTTGACCTCATCTTTACTAGATGCTGTTCTTCCACTAACCTCATTGCAACTCCCCTCCAAGTCTCCGACCACTACCTTGTATCCTTTTCCCTCTCGCTCTCATCCAACACTTCCCACACTGCCCCTACTCGGATGGTATCGCGCCGTCCCAACCTCCGCTCTCTCTCCCCCGCTACTCTCTCCTCTTCCATCCTATCATCTCTTCCCTCTGCCCAAACCTTCTCCAACCTATCTCCTGATTCTGCCTCCTCAACCCTCCTCTCCTCCCTTTCTGCATCCTTTGACTCTCTATGTCCCCTATCCTCCAGGCCGGCTCGGTCCTCCCCTCCCGCTCCGTGGCTCGACGACTCATTGCGAGCTCACAGAACAGGGCTCCGGGCAGCCGAGCGGAAATGGAGGAAAACTCGCCTCCCTGCGGACCTGGCATCCTTTCACTCCCTCCTCTCTACATTTTCCTCTTCTGTCTCTGCTGCTAAAGCCACTTTCTACCACTCTAAATTCCAAGAATCTGCCTCTAACCCTAGGAAGCTCTTTGCCACCTTCTCCTCCCTCCTGAATCCTCCTCCCCCTCCCCCCCCCTCCTCCCTCTCTGCAGACGACTTCGTCAACCATTTTGAAAAGAAGGTCGACGACATCCGATCCTCGTTTGCGAAGTCAAACGACACCGCTGGTTCTGCTCACACTGCCCAACCCTGTGCTTTGACCTCTTTCTCCCCTCTCTCTCCAGATGAAATCTCGCGTCTTGTGACGGCCGGCCGCCCAACAACCTGCCCGCTTGACCCTATCCCCTCCTCTCTTCTCCAGACCATTTCCGGAGACCCTCTACCTTACCTCACCTCGCTCATCAACTCATCCTTGACCGCTGGCTACGTCCCTTCCGTCTTCAAGAGAGCGAGAGTTGCACCCCTTCTGAAAAAACCTACACTCGATCCCTCCGATGTCAACAACTACAGACCAGTATCCCTTCTTTCTTTTCTCTCCAAAACTCTTGAACGTGCCGTCCTTGGCCAGCTCTCCTGCTATCTCTCTCAGAATGACCTTCTTGATCCAAATCAGTCAGGTTTCAAGACTAGTCACTCAACTGAGACTGCTCTTCTCTGTATCACGGAGGCGCTCCGCACTGCTAAAGCTAACTCTCTCTCCTCTGCTCTCATCCTTCTAGACCTATCGGCTGCCTTCGATACTGTGAACCATCAGATCCTCCTCTCCACCCTCTCCGAGTTGGGCATCTCCGGCGCGGCCCACGCTTGGATTGCGTCCTACCTGACAGGTCGCTCCTACCAGGTGGCGTGGCGAGAATCTGTCTCCTCACCACGCGCTCTCACCACTGGTGTCCCCCAGGGCTCTGTTCTAGGCCCTCTCCTATTCTCGCTATACACCAAGTCACTTGGCTCTGTCATAACCTCACATGGTCTCTCCTATCATTGCTATGCAGACGACACACAATTAATCTTCTCCTTTCCCCCTTCTGATGACCAGGTGGCGAATCGCATCTCTGCATGTCTGGCAGACATATCAGTGTGGATGACGGATCACCACCTCAAGCTGAACCTCGGCAAGACGGAGCTGCTCTTCCTCCCGGGGAAGGACTGTCCGTTCCATGATCTCGCCATCACGGTTGACAACTCCATTGTGTCCTCCTCCCAGAGCGCTAAGAACCTTGGCGTGATCCTGGACAACACCCTGTCGTTCTCCACCAACATCAAGGCGGTGGCCCGTTCCTGTAGGTTCATGCTCTACAACATCCGCAGAGTACGACCCTGCCTCACACAGGAAGCGGCGCAGGTCCTAATCCAGGCACTTGTCATCTCCCGTCTGGATTACTGCAACTCGCTGTTGGCTGGGCTCCCTGCCTGTGCCATTAAACCCCTACAACTCATCCAGAACGCCGCAGCCCGTCTGGTGTTCAACCTTCCCAAGTTCTCTCACGTCACCCCGCTCCTCCGCTCTCTCCACTGGCTTCCAGTTGAAGCTCGCATCCGCTACAAGACCATGGTGCTTGCCTACGGAGCTGTGAGGGGAACGGCACCTCAGTACCTTCAGGCTCTGATCAGGCCCTACACCCAAACAAGGGCACTGCGTTCATCCACCTCTGGCCTGCTCGCCTCCCTACCACTGAGGAAGTACAGTTCCCGCTCAGCCCAGTCAAAACTGTTCGCTGCTCTGGCACCCCAATGGTGGAACAAACTCCCTCACGACGCCAGGACAGCGGAGTCAATCACCACCTTCCGGAGACACCTGAAACCCCACCTCTTCAAGGAATACCTAGGATAGGATAAAGCAATCCTTCTGCCCCCCCCCCCCCCCCCCCTTAAAAGATCTAGATGCACTATTGTAAAGTGGCTGTTCCACTGGATGTCATAAGGTGAATGCACCAATTTGTAAGTCGCTCTGGATAAGAGCGTCTGCTAAATGACTTAAATGTAAATGTAAATGTAATGAATAGTAATGCAAGCTCAAGTTTTCGTTTTTTTGGGGTATTATTTCTTGTTTGTTTCACAAGAAAAAATATTTTGCATCTTCAAAGTGGTAGGCATGTTGTGTAAATCAAATGACACAAACCCCCCAAAAATACATTTTAATTCCAGGTTGTAAGGCAACAAAATAGGGAAAATGCCAAGGGGCTGAATTCTTTCACAAGCCACTGTATAATGTGAAACCGTGCAGATGTGCGTTCTTCTACAGCTAAGCTAGATATAACAGGCAGCATACAATATTATGGGTCATTTAGAAAATGCCACCAGGGGTCGTCAGAGTTTGTGGTTTTAAGAAGGTGATTGAGCCCAATGCTACGTCCTTGCAAAAATGCATGTAGATACAGTCGTGAAAAAAGTACCCAAAAGTCATACTTGAGTAAAAGTAAAGTCACCCAGAAAAATACTACTTGGGTAAAAGTCTAAAAGTGTTTGTTTTTAAATATACTTAAGTGTCAAAGGTAAAAATCTAAACTATTTCCAATTCCTTATATTAAGCAAACTGGACAGCACTATTTTCTTGTTTTTTAAATTTACGTATATTCAGGGGCACACTCCAACACTCAGACATAATTTACAAACGAAGCATGTATGTTCAGTGAGTCCATCAGATCAGAGGCAGTAAGGATGACCAGGGATGTTCTCTTGATAAGTGTGTGAATGGACCATTTTCCTGTCCTACAATGCATTCAAAATGTAACGATTACTTTTGGGTGTCAGGGAAAATGTATGAAGTAAAAAGTACATTGCTAAAGAAAATAAATGTAAAAGTAAAAGTTGTCAAAAATATAAATAGTAAAGTACAGATACCCCCAAAAACGACTTAAGTAATAGTTTAAAGTATTTTTTACTTAAGTACTTTACACCACTGTGTTGGAGTTGTGTTGTTGTGTGTTTGTTCTGATGTTGTTTTGTTTGTTTGTTTATTTGTTGTTGGTGGGGTTTTTTGGGAGGAGGGGTGCTAGGAGGGGGGAGGAACATTTTTCAAGTGTTACCACAACAGCAGTTGTGCAAAGTGTTCATGCCAACACAAATGAACAGCATAAAACATTTGAATTCAAAATGAGGCCTACAACCCATGTTCAACCCTAGTCTGTATGGGACCAACAGTATGTCCCTTCTGTGTCCCCCTTTCTGAGCTCCCTGGTCTATTTTAAACGCTTAAGGTAGGCATAAACCTATTGTTAATGTCGCCTAATCAGTCATGTAATCATTGTTCATGCCTAAAGGAGTACCAGTAAATAAAACAGCTTTGTATCAGCACAAACTTGGTCGCCTCTAGTTTTCAATTTGCCATAAAATCAACTGTGAAGTAAGTTAATAAACATTGATTTACTTTGTATTTCTTTAAATTTTTAGATTTAATTCAAATGATTTCTATCCAAGTTGATTTAGCCATTGAAGGTATATAAGTGTGCACACTGAAGCACTGAGAGTCAGTTTCCTTTGACTACTTTTTCTCTTAACCTGCTTTTTAGAATTATGACTGCTATCTATGAAGCCTTAAATGTTCACTCAAAACATTTTCTGTACATAATAGTGTTCTGCAGTCCTGAGGTTACTCTTTTAAGGACTTATGCAACTTCACATTATGTTCGTCTGCCTGATGAAGTTATCTTCTCACTCTAGCCAATATCATCCCGCTGACTGAGTGCACTTCTGTGGGAATCCTGATCAAAGAGGTTCATAGATTTCTTTATGGAGGCGAAAGGGGGAACTATGGATCCGTCTCTGTCCATCCATACGTTAGACACACAATATGTCAGACACCACTGGCCTGATTTTAACTAAACTTGGGTAAATGATTAATCTTGCCATAAAGATCCGGCATTTACAAAATACCTTTGATTGGCCCAGGGGGGGCGCTATATTAATCAACTGAAATGTGGTTGTGTTACTGTTGCCTTATGTTGTACATATTACAAGGCCTTTGTTTACACTTCTGTCCATTATAAACGTGTACATATGATTTTCATTTGGAAAAATAGCATTCAGGGTCTTGTAGATAGACTTCCAGGGAAGTATAATTAAGCATACAGCAAACAAATGACTGAAATACAATTTTTTTCAATTACGTTTATCCATTCAACTAACCTATTTTGGTTGGTAGAGTAGATCATTCATGTTATTAGGCATGTTCTGAGTGACTTGCTGGTAACCAATCTCATCTGACCACATTAATTGATACAACACAAATATCAGAACAGGTGTACAGTAAATCCCATGTAACAATGATAAATAATGTGCTACAGTGCTTGAGCACCAGTGACAATGTTTAAAAAAACACACAGGTTTATTTTACAACCCCTTACTTCAATCACTTGTTTCTAAAGCATGAAAAACCTTAGTTTGTAAATCAAATAAAAATGATAATAATAAAAAGCTAATCTAATACAATCAGAGAGTCCAATCAAGTCCAGTGCTGACTGACAAGTCTTGGGAGTGTTTGTGAAATGAGTTAGGCCTACCTTTGCCCTGCCACAAGGACTGCCTGAACTCTGGAACCAGGGCGGCACTCTGGCAGTACTGGATCTCTGAAAGAGGGTTGTGAGAACTATAAAAGCAGAGAGCCAAAGCAGAGGAATCAATCTTTACTGAAAGAGTGAAGTCCTCCTCTTCTATCCCGAAGGCTTACAGAGCTTCTTCCAACCCATCATGGGGGATACTAAGCTCTGCCTTCTGCTGCTGCTAGGCACCTATGCCTTGGCCCGTAAGTACAGCGCAATTCACACATTGTTTTTGAGGTCCATTTTTAATACATGCTTTTCATTCTCTACACAACTTTTTGGTAGTTTTGTGCGGCAAACATCCAGTTGTGTTGAAATAGGTCTACATTTAACAAGAGACAATATAACTAATTCTGGGTAGCTTACTTACACTTTTTTAAATTGTCATTGACATATAGGCCTATATATATAATGAAAATATGCAGATACTCTGAATACATTTTACAGACAGGCAATTGCTGTAATGGATGATGTTCTGTGCACTGGTATTTCAACTTTTTTCCTAATCCTTTTTTATTTTCATTATTCACAGAGCAAGATATTGGGAATTCTGAGGGACAATCTCCAACTTGTCTCTGTAAGTTTTTATTTTTATTTATTTAAATGTTAGATGACGGTATTCTTCCAGTAGATAATGGTCTCTAGGGAAAAATGGGTTTTCAACAAGTTAGTTGCAAAATGTCAACGAGAAGAGAGGAGAAACAACCATATTGCTAGCTAGCTAGGAATCAAGCTTCAGGGGATTTTGTTTTACCTCAGGATTACAATGAAAATATGTATTCTTCCAGACTCCACTCGAAAACCATAGTGGAATAAGCAAATCTTTATTATAACGTTTACTCCTTGTAGCCTAATCACAACAACTCTAGGGATCATTGCTAAAATTCACCTAGGCCTACTGAACGTGCACTGGTCAGCTGAAATGTGTGACTTTGAAGTCTTATGATGATATCACCATTCACTATCGGTTGACTTTTCTAGCTAGCTACTGTCTGTAGCTATTTAGTTTCACCCCAGGATTACAATGAAAATAGCTACATGGTTTTCCAGAGTAAGATGCTAAGCGAGTTGTGTCAATACTTCCATGATATGGAATTTTTGTGAATTAGCCTATAGACTATACTTAATTTGCAAACATTTAAAAAGAGTGAATGAACAGGATGGGACAAAACTTATGCTTAGCTTTTTCTCTGGGAAAATTCTGATAATTTACGTATACTAATTCTGACGTCATCAGAACCCAAAACAGGATATCAAACAAAAAAGGAGAGTGATTTTGTGAGAAGTTATCACTATAGAGGAAGAGGCAAATCTTTGTTTCAACTCCTTGTAGTCTAGTACTCACAACGGTTCTCGGGAACATTACTTCACCTAGGTCTACTCAATTTGCACTGGTCTTAGCTGAAATGTGTGACTTTGAACTCTATGATGAGATCATCGATCAGTGTCATGTTGACTTGCCAAAAGTCAACACAATCAATTTTATCATGCGAAAGGTAGAGTCCAGAACTCCTTATCTCACTAGAGATTAGATGTCTTTCATAACATGTCCCTACGTATTGCTCCCTTTTGCTAATAACTGTAATTGCAACGTTAGTAATTTATGCCCCCTTATTTTTAGTGGCAAAGAGGTTCAAGAACTTCAGAAGATTTCTGTACCAGTATGAAGCAGAGACCCTTAATGGCGTAAATGGAGCTACCAACCTCAAGAATGGCCCTAAAGTAACCTGCAAGGTACGTGACAGACAGCTGAGCCCAGAGCCCTCCAGCAACTCTTCCGTGCTCTCACTCAACTTCCATTCCTCCCTTACAGAAGGGGACATTAAAGGGACAGTCCTCTGAGCGTTCCTTTTCTCCTTCTTCTCACAGGTCGAAATTGATGTGCCCCAAACATGCAGTTTCATCCTGCGCACCCCAGAGTGCTCCCTGAGCGAGGTCATCCACGTCGACACTGAGGGTTCCGCTGTGTTCGCGCCCGCTGCTGGTGCTGAGGCTTTCCAGGCTGCCATGGCGAAGTACGTTATCACTATTGCTTGATAACCCTTGATGATAGAATACGAGTATACTTAGTTCGCTCTGATGAAAGTTTGACTACCGAAAGCTCAACGTAAATAAATAGAAAATCAATTGTGCATTGATCCTGAATGTGCGGAGATTCCTTTTCATTTCAGAATAAGAGTATACGTAATAAGATGATCACTCCTTTATTGTCCAGGAACCCCCTGAAGGTCATGGTTGAGGGACAGACAGGTGTGAAACTCTTCCCTGAGGAGGATGAGACCACCACCATCTTAAACATCAAGAGGGGAATTGTCTCAGCCCTTATCGTGCCTGCTTTGGAGGAAGAGAAGAACAAGGACATGGTAAGAGCTGACCAAGGCAATTTCCTCACCTGCCAGCTCACAGCCAATTAGTCGGTGACGTGACATAACAGTCATCAGGTCCATATAGGTCTGGGTCATCAAGGCAATTTGATTTTGTTTGTGATGTATCAAGATACAAATGACATAATAAACAGATAAGATGCCGCTATCTAGGGTGATAAATACCAAACAACAAGTTGTTAGAATGACTACCTAGAATGACTGCACCATAGATAAAGCTGCAGGTCAAAGTCCTTAATAGCTTCATCTCAAAACTTTGTGTGTCCATCTGTGGTCTATCTTATTGAGTTGACCATTCTAGATCTATAATCTGTAAATATCCTTCTTGGTATCAGTCATGTGACAAGGAATCACAGAAACCGAAGTATATTGTGTTAACTTAATAATCGAAATGGATGTATGTTCGTCATTTACTTAAAAAAAAAACTCTCAACGTTCAGGCCACCCTTCATGGAGTCTGTGGCACCAACTTCGCTGTCAACTCCAAAGAAGACATCGCCACTGACGTGACCGTCACCAGGGACCTGTCCAAATGCGACCGCTTCATTGCCCAGAAGGACCACACCAGCCCCCTGGCTATCATCTCTGGCATGGTAAGAGGGGAACTTGCAAAAAGAGAACTTTATGGCGATCAGTTACAAAAAAACATTTGGTCATTCTTCGACTAAGCATTACATTTTAATAGAATATCATATCATAGATTCAGCCGCGGGCCAATTTGTTTCTTGAGCGGAAGGTCACGGGGCCCGAACATAATTGCAAATAATTTGTAGACTGCAAATTTACCGCAAGAAGCTCAAACAGATTCAAATATTTTACTAAAACATCATCATTGCTTACATTTGTATACATTCACATATATCTCTCTATTATTGTTGGAAAGATTTCCCAAATTAAAATCACTTGGAGCTGTTTTGCTTGTGTTTTTAGTCTTTTATGTCCAACAATTAAAAAATATATAACAGATTTTTATTTAATTTATTTAATTTATTTTTTTACTTGAGGGGACAAATAAAATCACGTCATTAGGGGAACCTTGATTTACACCATAAACCCATCATGATTATTGTTCCTGACAAAGTGTTTAATTGTACTTCCCTGTCAACAGCAATACCCACTGTCCAAGCTGATCAGCAGCACCCAGACTTGCAACTACAAGTTTGACAACCAGAAGAAGCACATGACTGCTGGATCCTGTACTGAGAAGCACATCTTCCTGCCTTTCTCCCACCAGTAAATCCAGACAACTTCAAATCTGTTTAATCCTATGAATAGAATACTGAGTCTGCAATGATTTTAGCCCAGATTTTATCCTGGCCAGTTTAAAATTCGTCACATGTTCTTCAATCCTCTTCCTAAATGCAGGACTGAGTATGGCGTGTCAACACTGGTCAAACAGACTTTGACTCTCCTGGAGACTAGCAAGATCAACGAAAGAGTTTTCAACCACAGTAAGAATTTCATTTTTTTGTCCCCTTTACTATTCAACCTTTAAAAAAAAAAAAAAAAAATGGACAAAATTGGTCTTTTACCCAAATTATAAGTACAGAATGTGTACTGTACCAGATGGCCTTTGCAGAATGACCTTTAAAACTAAATGTCTTCTATCTTACTCTCTAAAGATGAGGCCAACCTCAAGGGTCTACCCATGGAGGCTGCTGAGGACAAAGCTGTCATCCAGACAGCAGATGCTGCTCTTGCCACCCTGAGGGAACTGAGCTTCCTGTCCGAGACCAACCAGGGCCACCAGCGCGCCAGCACCTTCCAGAGACTCGTGTCTGAGCTCCGGGGACTGAAGGGTGAGACTATGAGCCCTGCCGTCCCTGAGATGGTGTCCGTATCGGACGCCCTGACCTGGCAGGCCCTGGCCCAGTGCGGTACCCCTGAGTGTAGCAGTGCCATGCTCCAGCACCTCAGGACCTTCAAACCTGAAGCTATGGAAGTCGACGCCGCCGTCTATGCCCTGGGACTCCTGCCCAACCCCTCCCGCCTCCTTGTCAAAGACATGCTCAGCATGGCTCAGTACAAACAGAGCAAGCCCATCATGTTTGCTTTAGGCAATGTCGTCAGAAAGTAAGTTCAAAATGTATACTCTACTTGGTTATTGACTGATAGACAATGACTGACGGTTTCAATTTAGTTTAATGAACATTATGGTCCAAATGTTCATTGCCACCCTCTTGTTTTGTGTTACTAGGCTCTATCAGGCTGAGGGCAAAGTCACCCCCGAGATCGTTGCTGTGTCTGAGTTCCTTGCCTCCCTTTTGGGTGCTGATTGTGCTGGAGAAAAGGAGCTGACCTTCCTGACCCTGAGGGTATGTTGTCACCTGTTGCTCAACTATTTAGATTCTTCTTCCCACCTAATCACATGACATGGAAAGCTTGACTTCTTTGACTGCTTATCTGACTCTCTCTTTATTTGTAATGGACTCCAGATTATTGGAAACATAGGAGAAGCCATGGAGGCCGCCGACGCTACCGTGAAGACCACCCTGCTGAAGTGCATGAGACAGCCCACCACAACCCTGCAGGTCCAGCTCGCTGCCATCCAGGCCTTCAGGCGCATGTCTGTGACCGATGAGGTAAACTATATACAAACTCCAAAATGAACTTGAAGGAATAAAAAGGAGTGTAGGAGTGCTGATCTAGGATCAGGTCCCTATATAATGTTTTTATGATCTAAATAGACAAGCTGATCCTATATCAGCACTCCTACTCTGAGACTTTATGAATAAGGGCCATGCACTGCTATACTGTGGCACACATTCTCCATTCAAGAATACATTGACTAATTAGCTGCCATTTTGTTTTTCCTTTCCAGGTGCGATCTAACCTCCACAGGGTGAGCTCATACGCTAAGGGTGCTGTGCAGAAGAGACTGGCAGCCTACCTGATTCTGATGAGGACACCTGAGGCAAGTGACTTGGAGTTGGTGAAGAAAATACTGAAGGCGTCGATGCAGGAGCAGAAACCAGAGGTCCAGGAGCAGAATGCGCAGGTCAAGGCCTTCGTGACCTCTCACATCTACAACATCATCCACTCCAATGACCCTGAGACTATAAAGTATGTATAAATATCATCTGAAACAGACTGTCATAATATTTTACAAAAAAGTGAAGTATCTAGTGTTAGTACTGATCTTTAATATACTGTAATCCTAATCTCCAGGCTGGGCGAAAAGATCCTTGATGTCCTCGCTGACCCTACCATTGCAACCACTCATGGTGACTACACTACTATGTCTCGCAACTACAAGATGGATGCTGCCATGAACAACATGAAGACCAGCATGCAAGGAAACATGATCTTTGATCCCACCAGCCAACTGCCCAAGGAGATCATGCTTGAGACTACCCTAAAGGCTTTCGGCTATAACATGGACATGTGGGAGGTATGTAATAACAGAAAGATGTTTTTATGTCTAGTAACCCATAATAATAGGTTTGTAGTGTGGTTTTGTTATATCCACTCTACATTGCATTGACTGTTTGTTGTTTGGTTTTTTGTCTATAGATTGGCATGGAGGGAAAAGACTTTGAGCCAACCATTGAGGCTCTGTTCGGAAAGAGCGGGTTCTTCCCTGACACCGTATCCAAGGCTATGTACTGGGCTGGAGACAAGATGCCAGACCAGGTGAACGAGGTTCTGAAGAACTTCGCTGCCCCATTGAAGAATGAGAAAACAAAGGTGATTACCACACATCTTGTAAAAAAAAAAAGTTATTACTCCCTGCATTCAGTTTGTGTTACTATTGTCGTTGTTAACTCTTCTCAAATATTTTCTTCAGGTCCCAGAGAACATCATGAGGGAGATTATCCGCAACTTCAACAAGCTGGCAAAGGATCTGCAGGCTCAGGAGTCCCCTGAAGCCATGGCCTATCTGAGGATCATGGGAACTGAGCTTGGATACATCAAGGGCAGCGAGCTGAAGGGCATTGCACAATACGCAGCCATGTACGCTGAGATCCTCCTCAAGGACATGCCCACGCAGGTAATTCACATGTTTACATATATGTGTACCTCCAAGTGTGAAGAACCCTCTTGTTTTATTTCCTGCTAAGAACAATTTAATGTTTATAATATTTTTCAAGAATGTATGACTTTTAAGTCGCTTTGGATAACAGCATCTGCTGAATGGTATATTTTATATATATTAATTGTTATGACATTGATTACATTTCTTCCTGGGTTTAGTTCATGCAGAAGATGGTGGCAGGCACTGACAATGAAGTGTTCGCCCATTACATCTTCATGGACAACAAGTTTTCCCTGTCAACTGCCTCTGGCTTCCCTCTGAAGTTCTCTCTGTCCGGTACCTTTGCTCCTGGAGCTAAGGGAGGCCTCCGCTTTCACCGCAACATGGTAAATATCTCACTCTCTGTTCTCTGCTATCTTCCTGCACTCAATCAACATTCTTTCACAAGATTCTAATTCCATTTTTTGTTGAGTTTTCAGTAACAGTAGTTTTCATACTATTAATACATTTGTATCGAATTGTTTGTAGAAATGTATAAAAATTCTCAAGCATTTGTAATAAACATTTGTAATAATAATATATGAAACATTTATAATAATGAAGGCATTTATGTACAAGAGTTTTCTAATGTGCCTCTCACTGCTATCTTTTAACAGCAGGAAGTGTCCTTCATGCCCTCTGTGGGAGTGGAGTTTGTGACCCAGATGGGAGTCCACATCCCCGAGTTTACCAGCTCCGTTGTGGAGATGCACACCAACATGTACCACGAAAGCGCCGTCAACGCCAAGATCACCATGGAGCAGAACCAGATCAAGCTGGGTATCCCTGCTCCTCAGGGCTCCACCCAGCTCTTCAGAGTCAGGTACATAAAAAACAAACAAAACAAATTCTCATTTTCAATTGAGTAAATGTATCAAAAGTCACATTATTTGTTATTCATTTTTGTTATTTTGCACTTCTTCAACAACAGCAACAGAATTCTGACAGTTACCTCTGGTCAGGCTACTCTGATCCCCCCCATGAATGAGGGCAGGACCAACGTCGTGAACTGCAGCCCTCTCTCCTCTGGAGTGAAGTACTGCACCACCGTCCGTTACAACTTAGCTGGTGACAACGCTGCTGCTCCTTATTTCCCTCTCAATGGAGAGACTAAGTAAGTACAACATTTGAGGGAGTCTGGATGTGTTTTTAGTACAAAAAGAGTATGAATGTATGTACTTGTAAGTCGCTCTGGATAAGAGCGTCTGCTAAATGACTTAAATGTAATGTAAATGTAAATGTAAATGTTTATGGAAGGATATTGCTAATGCACCATATTTGAAGATCAAACTAGCATCATACTGAACAACAGTCTCTCTGTTCTAGGTTTGCTCTTGATATCGAGCCCACTGGCGAGGTCTCTGAGTACACCGCCACCTTCGCCTATGACCTCCTCAGCGAGGGAAAGGAGGGACGCCAGAAGGTTGACACCGTGAGGATGACACTGAGAGCGGAGGGTAGGAACATCTGTCCAAGCACTACATTTCCCATGGTTCATACTGTTTGGTGTGAATCAGTGGTTAAAATCAACTCACTCTCTTCCTCCTTGTCTAGGTGCTAAACCCACTGAGGCCACCGCCACCATGAAATACAACAGGAACAGGAACATCCTGACCACCAACATCCAGATCCCCGACTATGATGTGGAGTCTGGAATCAGGATTGGTCTCACCGACAGCAGAGCCAATGGAAAGTCCATCACCATCGACATCACCAACAAGAACATCCCTCAGCTGTCTCTAATTGGCCGCGCCAAGTAAGTAAACGCAAAAGCCCTCCCCTTTAGCCACATTCATTGGTTCATGTCTTCATAGATCAGCACATGTTGGAAATGAATTGAATCACAAAGAGATTCTGATGGTTTTCTTTCCTCCAGGCTTGAGGCCATGAGCGACAGTATGCTGCAGGTCCAGCTGGTTGTCCCTGGCCTCAAGACTGACGCAGCTATCACTGCCACTATGAAGAGTGCAGAGGAACTCACCCTGGAGCTCAGGAGCGACATCAAGCTCCCTGAGACCACCTCCGTTCAGGGAGTCATCTTCAAATACGGTACGCTTATTCTACAAATTCATAACACACCATTGTGTAGGGAGGAGGTCTATCTTTATGTGGTATGATTATTTGACTAGTATGCAATGGACATAAGGTTCAAAGTTGAATGTACTAATAATGCAACATGTTTTCCTTTTAGATGAGAACAAGGTTGAGGTTCAGCTGGTGTCCGACATGGGCTCTGAGATCCAAAAGCTCATCCCTCATACCGAAGCCCTCCAGGCATGGCTGAAGCAGCTCTCTGAGGACATCCTGGACAAGCAGGTGGTCAAGACCGACATGAAAATGCGTCACATCTTCACCAAATCTCTTGAGGTAAGACAACACCCAAATCCTTTTCATACAGTCTCCTCAATTCTTTCCATGTTTTATTCTTCCAATGAAGTCAAACCAATGGTGGCAGATCAACGCATAACAAAATAGTTTTTTAACAGGCCGTCAACATTTGGATGGACAAGATCACCTTTGATGTTCCCATGGTTGAGACACTGAAGGACAACATGCCAGAGTTGGCGATGCCCGCAATGCCTGAAAGACTGTTCCTGAAATCGTAAGTACATCTGAAAGCAGTAAACTCTTTTTGGGGTCTCTTTTTTATAGAGCCTAGTAATTTTCTATGTGATGTCAGTGTCCAGTATCATAGTCTGATAGTAACAAACTATTTGCATTATTTCATTCCTTCAACAGTGAGAGCACATTCAAATACCAGTTCAACAAGGACCGTGTCACCATCACCATCCCTATGCCATTCGGAGGAAAGTCATCTGAGGAGCTGAGGATCCCTGCCATGCTGACCACCCCACATCTGTCCGTGCCCCAGGTCGGTTTGGAGCTTGCCTCCAAGGAGGTCCAGGTCCCCACCTTCTCCATCCCCAACGACTACAAGCTCACTGTGCCACTCTTCGGAATGGTTGAAGTGTCTGCTAAGGTGAACAGCAACTACTATAACTGGGAGGGAATGGTCTCCGGTGGCAACAACTCTGTGGAGACCCCCAGCTACATTGCCAAGTTTAAGGTGGTGGCTGACAGTCCCATTGAACTCCTCGCTTTCACATCTGAAGGTAAACCTTTTCTCTTAACTTTTTAAAAACTTTTTTTGATTTTTATAACCTTAACAAAAGTTAATTGAACTTCCAAATCAGAAATGTTTAGTAGTTTTACAGATTGCCATATTATCATGTTTGGAAAGGAAGAAACATGTTACAAAATAACTTCAAATTAGATCATACAATATAACCTACCTTGAGTCAGTTTGACTGATTTACCTTGTGTGTACTATAGTGACTTCATGTCCCTTGTTTTGTCTCATTACAGGAACTGCCCTCATCACTGACATGCCAGAAGACTCTCTGAATGCGATTTTGAATGGTTCCCTGAGCCACAAGCTCATTGACACCAGCTTTGAGGTAATGGAAACCGTCAGTATGTCAGACAAAGTGAGAGCCACAGGCAACCACAAGATTCAGGTCTTCAGCCCTCTGGGTCTGCAGACATCCCTGGACATCACTTCGCAGGCCTCCCTGGCCTCTGACATGCTCATTGGAGATGCTAACATGGATGGTAGTGTAACCCTTGGATCCGTGACCGCCAGCACCACCTATTCCCAGTCTTTCTCTTACGAACACATGAAGAAAGAAGCCAGAGCTGAGTCCACACTGAGGGTGAACTCCCCAATCCTGGAGATTGTCAACAAGCTCAAGGCCGGCTATGCTAATGAGCAGCTTCTGATTGAGTCCAACACCAACCTGAACAACGACCCCATTAAGCACACCACCAAGTTCAGCATCAGCTACAAAGAGGCCCAGCTGACGATCCAGTCCGACTCTGTGACCAAGGCTGAAGAGAAAATGATCCGCAGCAAAGTGGACTTCACCGCCTCCAGGGATGAAGCCATCATCAGGGTAGAAAACCAGGCTGATGATACCGAGAATCGTGCCTACTCCCTGCTCTCCGGAGCCCTGAACCCCGCCAGCCTGGAGATCAATGCAGACGCTTCCGTCAATGTCCTCGGCAGCCGCGCCTTCCACAAGGCTGCTCTGACGCTGAACCAGGAAGGTCTAGCAACAAGTGCCACCACCACCGCCCAAAGCAGCCCCATAACCTTCGAGAATGTCTTCAATGGTGGAGTCGATACCACCGGGGCCCATGTGTCCATCAATACCAAGGGGGCCTTTGGGGAGACCACTGCCGACCTCAACTTGGAGGGGAAAGTGGCAAGCTCTGAGGTCTACCTAAACAGCATTTTCAAGGGCAATCTCTTCGATGCCAACACCATGAACAGAGTGAACCTGAAGGTGAATGAAGACGGCCTGGCCCTCACCAACAAGCTGGTTGCTGAACTGTATCAAATGGAGACTGAGAACACACACAGCCTGACTCTCACGCTTAAATCCCTGGCCCTCCGCTCCAAGACTGAGAACTTCTTCAACAAGGAGAACACCTACAAGCACGACATCTCTGTTGACATTCAGCGCTTGGGTGTTGCTGTGAATGTGAAAAACGACCTCAAGATCACAGAGATTAACTTTGTCAACGAGGCTATGTTCAAGGTAGAGGATTACAAGATGGAACTGACCGGCAGCCTGAAGGGAGTCTCTTCCGAAGAGGCCAATTTCAAGCACACTTATGAGATCAGTTTTGCTGACATGACCACCACTGCTAAGTGCAACACCAATGGAAAATATGCACTCTCTCAGATGACACACACCGCTGACCTCGAGATTGCTGGTCTGTCCACCAAGTTCAACAGCGTGGCTAGCATCAACTCTCAAGCACTGAACTTGGACAGCACTGTCAACGTTGTCGCTGAGCCATTCATGGTTGACATTTCTGCTCTATTCAACTCCAACGGAACTCCGAATATGTTTGGAATTCAGAACATTGAGCTGTTCAACCAGTTCCTGTTGAAGGCAGAGCCCCTGGCTTTCTCCCACTCCCATGAATGGAAGGCCTCCACCAGCCTCCAGCTGGAAAATGGAGACTATGTCAAGACCAACCTGGACAACAAGATCACCAGTCGTCTGACTCCTCAGGAGCAGTATGCCTCAATGAAGATGACATCCAAACTGAATAACCATGAATTCAACCAAGAGCTTAGCGCCTTGAACAATGCTGAAACGATGGGAATGGAGATGACAGGAGCTGTCTTCACCACCATCTTGAACAAGGCCGTTGAAAACGAGGAATACGCCATCTCTGGTTCCCTGAAGTACGAGAAGAATGTTGACAGCCATTTCATTCAGCTGCCATTTGTTGAGCATCTCCCTGCAGTCATTGAACAAGTCAAAATTGCCACGATGATGACGATGGAAAACAGCAAAGGCCTGCTGCTGGATATTGACACCAAATACGAAATTAGAGCCAAGATCCAGGGGAAAGTGGGTGAACTGAAACAAGTTGTTGAGAGCTTCGACATCAACCTGTTCATTCAGAACCTGAAGGACTTCCTCAATTCCATTGAAAGCCACATTCCTACACTGATGGCTAAGATTCCCACTGAAGAAATCATGAATGTCCTGAAGTCAATCAGGGACACTATTATGAGGTGGATCAAGAGAAATGACATCACTGGCAAGATGAATGCTGTTTGCACCAAAATTGAAGAGATCCTGTCCAATTACGAGGTTGAAAAGATGGTTGAGAACATCATGGATGAGGTTGTGGAAATCATGAAGTCCTACCAGCTCAGAGAACACATTCAGTCAGCAAGCAATGCTCTTAAGTCTATTGATATCCAAGCCGTGCTGAACAAAATCATGGCACATGTGAATGAGTTTGTAAATGAACTGAATGCCTTTGACTTCAAGCAAATGGTAGACAACATCAGTGTCTATTTCGATAGACTGACCGAGAAGATCAGGTCTTTTGATTATAACACATTCGCCGAGGAGCTGAAACAGAAAGTCATCGAACTGAGCAGGGTCCCCTGTTTCGGAAAACTCAACGGAGAGTTCAGTGTCATCTCACCTGACTACAGTATGAGCACCAATGCTGAGTTCCGGAATGCCACAACTACCGAAGTGACACCAGAGTTCTACGCTATCCTCAAATCTCAGGCCACTTCTACCTTTGATCTGTTCGCCTACACCCTGGATGCCAAAGTTGACATTGCTGTGCCCAAGATGAGCCACCTGTCTGTCTCTGAGAACATCAAGATCATGCACACGGAGTTCTCCGTGGACCACCAAGGAACAGTTGCCTTCTACGGCACATCAGTCCAGGCTTCCTCCAAGACCAATGCCAAGGCCACAACTGAGCCCTACACCGCCGAGCTGGTTAGCAATGCCTTCTTCGACATGGAGAATGGAGTCTCTACCACACTGGAGACTACCTACAACCACAATGTGAACCTCCCATTTCTCAACATCTTCAGCGAGGCTGCCATTACCCAGAAGGCAGTTGCTCTCCTGGAAGGTGGCATTGTCACTCTGACTCTTACCAATGAGGGTAACGGTAAATCTGCCATCCAGGATTACTCCGATGAAGGAACCCACAAGTATGACATGCAGATTGTAATGAACCTCAACACTGTCAAACTGATCTTCACTGGGGCAACCGACACCAACAACCTGAAAATGAAGCAGAATGTGAATGCTGAAGCCAGCATTTTCAGTCACATCATCATTGAAGCCAACACTGAGACCAAAACTCCCTTCATCAAGAGCAGTGTTGCTGAACTGAAAGCAGAGGCTAAGGTGCAGGATCTGAAAATTGAGGTAACTGCCTACTGCAACACAGAGCTGGTAGGTAAAGTTGAGGGAATTATTTCCAACTCAATCAACTTCATCGCTACACCCTATGAGTTTGTGTTTGACACCAAGAACAAGGAAAACACCAAGGTTGCGCTTCCCTTCAAGCTGACTGGAAAGATTGATCTTCAGAATGACTTAGCCTTTACCCTCAACTCTGGAGTGCAGCAGGCTAGCTGGACTGGACTGGCACGATTCAACCAGTACAAATACTCACACTACTTCACAATGGACAACGGTGAGCAGGAAATCCACGTCTTCGCCCAGATCAATGGAGAAGTGAACCTTGATGCATTGATGGAGCCCATCTCCATTCCCAAGAGAGCTGTAGAATTCATGGGTAGGACTGAGTTCTCTCTGTGGGAAGACACCGGTTTGAGTGTGCTCTTGACCACACCTCAGCAGACCTTTGACATGGACACCAAGCTCACATACAAGAAGAACCCTGAGATGATCACCATTGACATTGACATGGAGCCAATCTTCAATGCCATCAACAAGCACACCAGAAGTCTGAACAAGAACATGATAGTTGGAAGGGACAAGGCTGTTGCCATTCTCTCTACCTCATTTGACCAGGCAAAGACAGAGTACGAGAAATACAACATTGAGCTACCCAAAACTCTCACTGTTCCGGCATACATAGTTCCAGTGTTGAATATTGAAGTGTCTGGTTTCACCATTCCTGTGCCTGACTTCAGTCTCATCACAATGCCTACTATGCATGTTCCATCTGCTCTTAGCAAGCTCACCCTGCCAAAAATCACTCTGCCCAAAATGCAGAGCAACATCATGATCCCTGTTTTTGGTGACCTGACCTACGAGTTCTCCATGAAGACAGCTGTGCTGACAGTGAAGGCAAATGCTGCTGTCCTCAATCAGGATGACATCATTGTCCGATTTGACGCTTTCTCCACCTCTGAGTTTGATGCTCTGAAGGCCAAGATTGATGGTACCGCCACCTTGAACAGGAACAATGGATTGAAACTGGCCTCTATCCTGAATTTGGAAGCGATGTGTGTTGAGGGCAGCCATGACAGCACCATCAGCCTCAATAGCGACGGTATGGATGCCTCCATCACAAATACAGCTAAGGTCAATGTCCCTACCCTCTGGACTCTGGAAGTCAACCAGGAGGTCTTTGGAAATGCCCAGGAAGGCCTCATCATCTCTGTGTCTTCTCCAAATGCCGGACTCCTAGGACTCCAGCTGCAGGCCAAGAAACCAGCCCAAGTGAAAGGAAGACTCTACGGCAGATACCCGGTAAGACTTGTGTACATTTCAATGGCTCGATAAGTACTGTTTGCAATGTGTTCATGACAGCCATGTAGAGCATGTTACAATGCTGTTTCACTCACTTATTTCTGTTTCCGTTTTCATTCTCTCATGCAGTCTGAACCCACCACTGATGTGGAGATCATGGCCCTGAAAATGTCTGTGATCAACTCTGAGAAGCTGAACATTCAGACCACCTGGAATATCGAGGTTCCCACTGAGATTCTCCTGGTAGTGAAGGCGAAGGTGCCTGAGATCATGTCAGCAGTTTGCATGGAGGATATCCTGTCTGCTCCCCAGAAGATAGCCGACAGACTTGAGGGTAGCATAGAACAGATCTCGGATCAGGGCAAGGTCATCTACAAGAGGGCTGCAGAAAACATTGCAGCTATGGACCTTACAGTCATCACAGATAAGCTCTCCGACAGCGTCATGTTCGTCCTCAGGCAGTACCAGAAGAATGTTCAGGTTTTGCTCGATGCTGCCATCAAGTTCCTGAGAGAGACCCAGTTCCAGGTTCCTGGACTTGAGGGAAAGATGTCCGGTCTTGAGGCCTACCAGAAACTGAGTAGATTCTTTGCTGAATTGGTTGAGGAAGCTATCAAGAAGGTTCCAGAATTCTTTGCCTCCCACAGTGCAGATCTCCTTGAACTGATCAGAAACATCAAATTCACTCTTCCTGGCTCCAGCAACCTGGTCAGCGGGAGAGAAATCCTGGATGACCTGATAGCTGCCATTGAGAAGATTCAGGAGCAGGTGATCATCATTGTGAAGAGAATCGGAGATGTCCCTCTGGAGGATATTGTGAGCAGGCTGTCTGCATTCCTGCGCTTAACCGTGCAGAAAACCGAAGAGCTCATTGTCTCCCTGAAATCTCAGGATGTGGAGAAACTCACCATATGGATGAGTGACGTCTTCAGCGAAGCCATCGACTCCCATGCCATGTCTGATATTGCACAGCAGATCGAGGAAGCCAAGAGAATTATCAGAGAATATCGCGACCTCTTTGCTGAAATGTCCATTGAGCAGCTCAACGCTGACATCCAGTCTTGGATTGACTCCATGATTCAGAGTATTAATGCCATCCACACCAAGGTCACTGAGTTCCTTCAGGATATTACCAGAAATGCTGAGTCTTTTGTGACAGTGAGTGACAAACAGATTGACATTGAAATTCCTATTCCATTCATTGCTCAGCTTAACATGTAAAACATATACGCCCAATTCATTGGCTTTCAACTTGCAAACATAACTGTTATTCCCATGTAGCCTATTCATATTATAATGAATTTCCATTTATTTTTTGTAAGTTACTAATTTAGTTTATTATTCACAAGTTAAGACAGCCAACTTGACTGGTTTAATTTTGCTCCCTATGTGTCTTGTTCTTTTTAAAAATTTGAAAGAAAAACATGAATAAAGACCATTTGACGCAAATGACGAGATACATTTTTCTATATCATTCCCCACCCATTCATAACCTTGCTCGGCCACAATCAATAACATTAACAGATCAAGCCTATGTTGTCTTGGGTCCTTGGTGGGTCTCTCTGATGGGTGGGTCTCTCTGTCAAATACCTTATGAAACAAAGCTTTTTAATTAAATGAAATGTACTATGATAATACATCGTTATGTATTTAATGTACTTGATCTATTTATAAACATAATTAACTACAATACAACAACTATACATTTTTCTCAAATGTTTTACTTTTACACAGTGCAATATTTCAGTAGCCCTGAAGAGATGCTGTTGCAGCCAAAAACCTATTGAGTGTTTCCAATGGCCTAGGAGTCATACACTAAATATGAAAAAGAAACTGAATTATTTCTTAATATGAGGGATTATACAGCCTGACACAAAAGCCAGAACAATAAGGAATTTATAAAAACTTTTACAACACACTCTCTTAACTATCAAAACATACTGTTCTTCACAGTACTTCACTGAACAATATTAAGATATTTCACAGCATCATCAGATTTGTATCCATTAGGTAATTAATAACCTTATAATCTTATGGCATTCCATCATTTACACTCTGATGTAACTTTCTTCAACAAACATGCCCACCCTTAAGTTGAATGAAATCCTATGGTCTAAATATAAACTATGGCAGACAAAAATGACGTCATTGCTAGCGTGTCTCTGGAGAGAGGTTTTACTGTAATTTCCACAGTACTTGGTTATGATACTGGTATGCCCAGTGGGTAAAATCCTCAACTCCCTCCTAATGGAACTTCTAAAACTATATCCGCATCCGTCACTATTATTATGGGTGGCAGGTTGCCTCGCGGTTAAGAGCATTGGGCCATTAATCGAAAGGTCGCTGTTTTGAATCTCCTAGCCGACTAGGTGATAAATCTGTCGATGTGCCCTTTAGCAAGGCACTTAAGCCTAATTGCCCCTATAAGTTGCTCTGGATAAGAGTGTCTGCTAAATGACTAAAATGTAAATGTATAATATATTACGACATCCAATTTTGATCATGAAACACACTGTGATCCATCGGTATAGTTGTGTAGAATTTTGTCTGTGTAATTGATATATGGGTTCAGTTCTTGCATGCAAGGTCATGAACTGCTGTTCCTGGTACACACACTATTTCATGGGGCTGGATTTAAAACCATTTGTAATTTTAAACATCTTCACTGGAGCGTTTAAACAGAGTATCAAGTGTAGTGTACTTTATGTAGTTGGAGATGGAAATAGTGGAGAGTTGCTGTACTGTGGTGTAGGCCTAGCTAGCTCAATGTTAGGCTTTCAATTGAGGGACTATGAGGTCATTAGAGGTCTTTGTTTAAGATTATCAATTCTCTGTTATACGTAGTAGCCATAAAGATGACTGATATTAACATCCCAACTTCCCTGTGATTTACAAGAACAGTCTGATGATACTCTTTGTCATATAAATGGAAAGCCCGTTGGCAAATAGGGGGATGGAGATCCATTGATTAGATATTGATGGTCCTGCTGCTGGCAATTGTTCCCTTGATTTCTCTATTGCTTTTCCAATTAAAACTTTCCATTCATTTAATTTTTAGTACTATTCAGAGATACAAAGTGGAGTTTAGTTACTAAACTCAGCAAAAAAAGAAACGTCCTCTCACTGTCAACTGCAATTATTTTCAGCAAACTTAACATGTGTAAATATTTGTATGAACATAAGATTCAACAACTGAGACATAAACTGAACGAGTTCCACAGACATGTGACTAACAGAAATTGAATAATGTGTCACTGAACAAAGGGGGGGGGGGGGGTCAAAATCAAGAGTAACAGTCAGTATCTGGTGTGGCCACCAGCTGCATGAAGTACTGCAGTGCATTTCCTCCTCACGGACTGCACTAGATTTGCCAGTTCTTACTGTGAGATGTTACCCCACTCTTCCACCAAGGCACCTGCAAGTTCCCGGACATTTCTGGGGGGAATGGCCCTAGCCCTCACCCTCCGATCCAACAGGTCCCAGACATGCTCAATGGGATTGAGATCCGGGCTTTTCGCTGGCCATTCCTGTCTTGCTGGAAATCACGCACAGAACGAGCTATATGGCTTGTGGCATTGTCATGCTGGAGGGGCATGTCAGGATGAGCCTGCAGGAAGGGTACCACATGAGGGAGGAGGATGTCTTCCCTGTAACGCACAGTGTTGAGAGTACAGGCCTCGGTGTAACGCTCATTACGCTCATGATAAACGTGAATCCGACCATCACCCCTGGTGAGACAAAACCACGACTCGTCAGAGAAGAACACTTTTTGCCAGTCCTGTCTGGTCCAGCAACGGGGGGTTTGTGCCAATATGCGACGTTGTTGATGGTGATGTCTGGTGAGGACCTGCCTTACAACAGGCCTACAAGCCCTCAGTCCAGCCTCTCTCAGCCTATTGAGGGACAGTCTGAGCACTGATGGAGGGATTGTGCGTTCCTGGTGTAACTCGGGCAGTTGTTGTTGCCATCCTGTACCTGTCCCGCAGGTGTGATGTCCGGATGTACCGATCCTGTGCAGGTGTTGTTACACGTGGTCTGCCACTGCAAGGACAATCAGCTGTCTGTCCTGTCTCCCTGTAGCGCTGTCTTAGGCATCTCACAGTACAGACATTGCAATTTATTGCCCTGGCCACATCTGCAGTCCTCATGGCTCCTTGCCTCATGCCTAAGGCATGTTCACGCAGGTAAGCAGGGACCCTGGGCATCTTTCTTTTGTTGTTTTTCAGAGTCAGTAGAAAGGCCTCTTTAGTGTCCTAAGTGTTCATAACTGTGACCTTAATTGCCTACCGTCTGTAAGCGGTTTGTGTCTTAACGACCGTTCCACAGGTGCATGTTCATTAATTGTTTATGGTTCATTGAACAAGAATGGGAAACAGTGTTTATACCCTTTACAATGAAGATCTGTTTATTTATTTGGAATTTTACGAATTATCTTTGAAAGACAGGGTCCTGAAAAAGGGACGTTTCTTTTTTTGCTGAGTTTAGGTTTTGGTTTAAATCAACCTGCAAATGCACAGATGCACTCATCTATGTATTATTGCAGAGATTATGCAGCATAATGTTACATACTTTAGTTTGTTTCCAACCAATTTACTTTTGTTGATGAATTTATCAAGGACTGAGGTAAAAAAAATTGTACAGTCCCTACCAAAAAAATGTCCTCTACTTTGCCTGTTACATGGGGGGAAAAAAACATTATTGGAACATTTAAGATTGTGGTATCCGAAGGCAGACTTTCTCCATTTGGAACCAGACCCAATAGCTTTCTTTAAACTTGTTTTAACCATGAAAACCATGTTTTCTGCCTATCCTTCAGGAAGAATTAAATCATACATGATTATATATGGAAAAGGGAGGAAGAAAGAAATGGTATATGAAAGAGATTGAGAGGGTACATTGTGTCCTATCCTGAACGTAAACAAAGGGTCCAGCAACAGAACTCTATAGTAAAGAATGTGACTTTTAAGTAATTGCAACCGGGGAAAAAAGCAACCCTTAGAGAACGCCCCCCCCCCCCCAACAAGATCGTTATGTTACACAAAAGACCCCCGCTGTCCTTGGAGGGGGTCAGGGGGAAAGGAAAGAAAGGAAATTGTATAATGTCTCCAATGGATGTTCCAATGCTGTCATCTGTGGAGACCCTCCCAGGCTCCCACCACATAAAGCACAGTAATGTCACAGCCATCTGTACACAGCATCATTTAAGTTTTATTGGCCAGTGTGTGTCTTCTATAAAAATGAAATACTTGGATATACAGTACCAGTCAACATTTTGGACACAACTACTCATTCAAGGGTTTTTCTTTATTTGTACTATTTTCTACATTGTAGAATAATAGTGAAGACATCAAAACTATGAAATAACACATATGGAATAGTGTAGTAACCCAATAAAAAAAAAAAATCTAAATAGATTTTAGAGTCTTCAAAGTAGCAACCCTTTGCCTTGATGACAGCTTTGCACACTCTTGGAATTATCTCAACCAGCTTCACCTGGAATGCTTTTCCACCAGTCTTGAAGGAGTTACCAACATATGCTGAGCACTGCGGACCAAGTCATCCCAAACCATCTCAATTGGGTTGAGGTCGGGTGACCGTGGAGGCCAGGTCAACTGATGCAACACTCCATAACTCTCCTTCTTGGTAAAATAGCCCTTACATAGCCTGGAGGTGTTTTGGGTCATTGTCCTGTTGAAAAACAAATGATATTCCCACTAAGCACAAACCAGATGGGATGGCGTATCGCTGCAGAATGTTGTGGTTGCCATGCTGGTTAAGTGTGCCTTGAATTCTAAATAAATCACTGACAGTGTCACCAGCAAAGCACCCCCACACCATCACACCTCCTCCTCCATGCTTCACGGTGGGAACCACACTTGCGGAGATCATCCGTTCACCTACTCTGCGTCTCACAAAGACACGGCAGTTGGAACCAAAAATCTCAAATTTGGGCTCATCAGACCAAAGGACAGATTTCCACCAGTCTAATGTTCATTGCTCGTGTTTCTTGCCCCAAGCAAGTCTCTTCTTCTTATTGGTGTATTTTAGTAGTGATTTATTTGCAGCAAATCGACCAGGAAGGCCTGATTCATACCCTCTGAACAGTTGATGTTGAGATGTGTCTGCTACTTGAACTCTGTGAAGCATTTATTTGGGCTGCAATTTCAGAGGCTGGTAACTCTAATGAACTTATGCTCTGCAGCAGAGGTAACTCTGGCACTCCCTTTCCTGTGGCAGTCCTCATGAGAGCCAGTTTCATCATAGAGCTTGATGCTTTTTGCGACAGCACTTGTAGAAATGTTTAAAGTTCTTGACATTTTCCGGATTGACTGACTTAAAGTAATGATGGACTGCCGTTTCTCTTTGCTGTTTGAGCTGTTGATTACTGAGAATTAAACAGCTGAAAATATGTCCCACCCATCACCTGTGTGTTGATTCAAAGGCAATTTTAACATGGTACTGTAAAGGTAGAGCACCAAAAACATCAATAAAACACAGGGTTTGTTGAGACACTGACAAAGACATCATATCAAGATGTCTTGTTAACTGAGCGCCTTCTCAAACATTCACTGTGCACCTCATTTTTGTTGCTTTAAATTGAATTCCTTTCACCTTCCTCTGTAACCTGGCTGGGCATCAAAGAAATGTTAGCTACAAAGTCCCCCTCATGTTAATCATGCATCATTTTTTTTCATCCCTCCTCCACTGCACTGGTTTTTAGACAAAGTAGCTTATAAACGACAGTGTAATATCCTGACAGTTCTCTTGATAGAAACATCGCAAAATAATCAATTTTAGAAACACACACTTGCTATCTTATCTCCCTGGTTTAAACCAATAATGGAGACAGAGAATAGAAGGGGATAGCATTGTGTGTCATTGTCCTAAACCACTAAGCTGACCACAGTCACATTTAGTAGGCCTACCAGTGGTTCCAGTCAATTGTGTGTGGTTGGGTTGTGATGGAAAGCAGTCTCCCAGTCTTCCTGTTCATCCAGTCCCCCCATATTACAACAGTGCCTTTGTGTTTTCTATCCTCATTTCATCCCCTTGTGCTGTAATACTATTTCCAATATTTATTTTACTGTATTGTTTATTTTGATAGCTGTTAAAATAGCTTTCCATACCACCTAACCCCTTTCTGCATCAGAGGTAGTTTGTGTTGTCCTGAATTGTGATGGTTTTTATCCAAAACAAGGCTGTGAGAGTGTGAAAATATGCAGGATGTGGGTTAACTGCTGCTATCAATAAGCTATAGCTGCATTACATAAGTGGATTGCTTTGTGACCGTGAACAACACCAGACTCATAAGTCAGGGGTGAGAGATCCTTTTCACATTTTAATGTCCCTGTAATGGTGACCTTAAATTCCTGACTTGCGTTAATATTTATATGATGATCCACTATGAAATTTCCCATGTGGGACAGATAATTATGCAAAAAGTCAAATAATTAGCTTTTCCCATGTGCATTTACATCCACAGCAGCAGGCCATACAAATATAATTCCATTGGAAGTAGGCTATACACATTCTAATCATATCTTTATTATTTAAAAACAAACTGACAAACTTGAAACTAATACAAAATATTGCACTATGGGGATCTTTTTGAAACCCCACAATATACAGTATGTGAAATAATAGCACTCATGCTTTACACAGTGCTGCAGTGGTATCCCTGTCATGTTAATGCAATGACACACACGGCAGGAAGTACAGCCTTTTAAAAACATTAGGAGAGCATCATAACAAACAATCAAGGAAATGTTCCTTACAAGCCAGAATGTTGAATAAATTAAGTTTGAATTTATTCTACCGGTTGCCTGTGTGGTTGGTCCTTCAGCTGCTTGGAATTTGAGGCAAATATCTAGACTTTTTAGTGCGCTGGTACTGAAGTTGAAATTTCTATCACCTGGCACATGTACAAAACCATGTAAACACCTGTTATCATGCATACATCACGTGCATGTACTTCGGTCTTGTGCACATGCCTTTGTTCATGAGCAAACATCTTGACTGCCACACACAGACCTGCGTTTTGAATTTGGTTTAATAATACGTCCCTGGATATTCTGTCTTAAATGTCGACCAGCTGAAGGACCAACATCACTCACAATCGGCAGATTAAGTTGAAATATAAATTGTACTCAACATTCGTGACAGACAAGGGAAGTGTAGGTTTTTGTCTATGTAAATGTGCGTGGCGTTGAAGGCATCACCACGTTTCGTGACTAACATGGTTGCATGTCAACAAGCCTTGGCACCCGACACTCAAGTAGGCACCTTGGAACAATATCCTCAGAGGCTACAGCATCATTTCAGGCAGCATCCGGAATGCTTGAAAAATGAATTTATTCAGTAAATTAGAATCACAGGGAGTGTCAGTTGTTGGCTACTTGTATTAGAGTATGTATTCGCGTCAATTAAGGGATCAGGTGAATACATCAAGATTATCCACAGTCTGAGGATTATTACATTTCTCATGGCTACCGGTTCAAAAGGAAGTCTTTAGCCTAATGGGAGAAAGACTTGGTCATGCATCTTTTCAAGCACAATGACAACAGGTCTTGGTGGTGTTGGCAGCCGTACATTAACGTAAGAGACATTATTGCTCACGTTAGCTGTTCATTCACAACAATAGACAGCAGTTCACACAACCGCTGGACGGTTTTGATCTCTTCTGTAAAGAAGCACGTGTCGCAGTGTCGAACACCTCCCGAATACCATCCTTCGTTTTAGCAGAACACTCCAAATAGTCATATGCACCAATGCGCATGGCCATGGCGCGCCCATCCTCTGTTTTCACTGGTTCCTGTTTCATTCTGGACAGCTCGCTCCTAACATTCTCGTCGTTGCGCAAGTCTCTTTTGTTGGCAACTAAAATAATGGGCACGTTGGGACAAAAGTGCTTTACCTCTGGCACCCATTTTTCGGGGATGTTTTCGAGGGAGTCCGGACTGTCCACGGAAAAGCACATCAGGATGACGTCAGTGTCCGGATAGGACAGCGGGCGAAGGCGATCGTAGTCCTCTTGTCCAGCCGTGTCCCACAGTGCTAGTTGGACTTGCTTGGTGTCCACTTCAATGTCGGCCACATAATTGTCAAATACAGTTGGCACATAGACCTCAGGAAACTCGTCTTTGCTGAACACAATCAGCAAGCAGGTCTTTCCACAGGCGCCGTCACCGACTACGACCAGCTTTTTTCGTATCTCTGCCATTTGCTGCTCTTAACTGATACTTTCCCGTGATCCTAACTGTTAAACAGATACGACGTATAAACTGTCTGTGTTAGCCAATTAGTCCGATTCTGGTACGAGCCTGGTTAAACTTCCATGAATGTAGCCGAGTGTGTTTCTCCGCTGGATTCGATATTTCTCAACTATTTGCTCCCTGTCCAGCCACTGAAGCGCTTCCTTTATAAAGAGCATGGGTGCTTTCCTAATATAGCAATCCAATCGGAAGTAGGGCGGTGAGATCATTATTTCGAAAGAAGGAGGTGATTGGATCCCAGACCTGCCTTGTCGGTAGAGGAGGGTCGTACCACGAGGACCATGTCTCGCCAAGACACTGACCTGGGATCAGCTCTATAAAATCAGAGCTCAACTAATTTGGCAATATAATTTGGGATATTTCATACACCATTAAAAAAAATTCAATAAATGTTTCATAATTCATAATCAAATTCATGAAAAAACATTTGACCTGGGCATATGCCACTAGTTTATCCTCATGTCAAACACACAGGACTGTCCTAAACTGTAGCCTACAGTGGGCAGAGAAGGCTTCGACCATACTGATACTAAAATATTTCAACTGGCCATCAACTCCCAAGATAACAATTCCATAGGCCACGTTTTTTCTTCTTCAGGGCCTTAGCACAGCATATCTATGCTCCCCATAACCCCCCCACCCCCCACCCCTCATTTACATAGAGATAGTAGCGTTGGAACGAGTGTCTTCGTCGGTTTTAGTTACACCTATAGAATTATAACAATCATTGTCATATTCATTAACCATCATGAAAAATATTGATCAGCATTTACTGAAAGGACTCCCTAGAATACTTTTATTGATACGGATAAATCATGCATATGCTACCACGTGTCAATAATTGAGCATTTATGAGTGGGTATTATTGTATATTGTATTATAATTGCAAATAGCGGGTTTAATTAACGTACTATGCGCGGGTCTAGTTAACGTACAATATGCATAATAGGCTGCAGGGAGGGCACTAGCGTGATATAGTCAAACTCCTGTATATTGCATGTTCAATCCCAAATCATTAAAACACCGATCTCCACGGATACAAAACAATATACATTTATACCCCTGACATTTTGTACAAGCATCGCTCTTCTACCGAAAAGACAGCGCGTGAGTATCTTCTAAATGTCTATAATGCGATGTTGTACGTATTCTCACTATTTTCAACGTGGATTATTGCTGTGGTCGTTGAGTATTTCCCCCTTTTGTTTAGCGGGTAAGGCCCCTCTGGAACTTGGAGGGGGGCCATGTTGTTAGTGAGTGTGTAGTTACCCAGCAGCAATGGTGTTTTGTTAATGCAGCACACCAGACGGCATTTGTATGGTTCGCTCGGTTAAAAACGTTTGATTACAAATGTTTAGCGGCGTGTGAACAACGGAGAGCTATGCTTTTATTGTATGCACTTATTTAACTACAATAGCTCGCTAGTAATTTTTGGGGGTATTTATTTATTTTTATTATCAAACTGAAAAGGTAAGAGGCCTTCCTTAATCTGCCTAGATAGCCATGGTAGCATCAACAAATATAGTTATCTGGCTAGCTAGTTAAGTTAGTTCATTTAACAAATTCAACATTGACGCAGGATTTGCAAGTGAACTGTTAACGCTAGCTAGCTAACTTGGCTTCTGTCAGTATAGCTAGCTAACTAACGTCAGGTAGCTAATGATAGCTAGCTAACGTAGTTCACGAACGGTTGTTTTCCAGTGAACTGGCCCGTTGTCCTGAACAGAGAAATCGTTAAATATCTCTATGTTAAGTTGCCAGGAAACGTTAGTTGGCGAATGTATACATTTCGCATGATAACTAACATTCAGACAAGTATTTTTTTTTAACTAGCCGAACTAATCCAACGAACTACAGTACGTTAACTAGCTAGCTACATGCTGCCTGTAATATTTCGAAACACACCCGACACCGAAGAGTTGAGCACTCAGTGGGCAGACATTCATTGTTCGATTGGCTACGCTAACAAGTTATTTAGCAAGCTAGCTAATTTAGCTAGGCTAGATGGAGAGCTAGTTAACGTTATCCATCTAACGTTACCTAACGTTACCTAACATTGTTTTGATTATTATCAAGAGATTGGTTTCCACAATGTCTATAGCTAGCTAGTTAAATTTGGCCATGTTAGCGATTGATGTTACCTAGTTTGGCTAAGAAGGCCAAATTGCGTATTACACGGACTTTCGGACACTGAATATTTATTAGTTTATGTTAGCTAGCTAGCAACGAGCTCAAGTTTATTAATGTAATAGCTAGCTTAACTAGCAAGCTAGGTAGCCAAGTCAAAGGAAGGGCAGGTAACGTCCCCAGAGAAGATTATGTTACCTTATGTTGACACTAGCTGCTAGTGCTATATGCTGAAGTTCTACAGACCTTTCAGTGTGTCAATTTACAAATGATATTGTAACTTATGAAACAAAGCAAGGAAACTCTGTTAGGGACCAAAGAAAGACTGTGTATATGTGTGTGGTTGGTTCAATAAGCATGCATGGGGGATCCCTAATAAATACAAATACATTCAATATCAGAAAACTCAGGCTAATGTTTATACATGATGTTTGTTAAGTGCTATCCATATCCAATGGAAAGCAACTCTCTACTCACACATGTTCTGTTATTTCCCCTTCCAAAGGTTTCCCCGTGGAATGAGCGTTCCATGCAGCATCCTAGGTATGAATGACGTGGCCTGGCAGGAGACACGAGGCGGGATGCTGCACACAAACGGTGCTCCTGAAGCCGGGGGCGTCAGAGTGCACGGAGGGGGATCCCTGGCCGCCATAGGGGTTGCAGGTCAGGGTCCCGGAGGGCCACACCGTCTGCAGGGACCCAACCCCATACCAGGCACCCCACAGCCTCCACTAAGTGGGCGCTCTCAGGATGATGCTACAGTGGGCTACTTCTTCCAGAGGCAGCCTGGGGAGCAGCTGGGAGGTTGCACCTCCAGCAAGCACCGCTGGCCCACTGGAGACGGCAACCACGTTGACCAGGTACAATGATTTTGCCAGAGCCAAACTACTTGGCTACAAGCTTCTTGTTTGATAATGGTAAAATATTTGAAAGAAGCAGATCTTATACTTTCTAGAAACTACTTTACCACAACAGAGACCCTTGCTGTTTCAGTCCAGAGCATTACATAAATTGCACCAGCCAAAGATTTCCCACTCTTTAGAAAGCCACTTGCTTCTGTTTCATAGAAATCACTTTCAACAAATATTCATTGTAGAAAGCATTAGCCTGTCAAATATCCTAGTGGTTCATTCTAATGGCTTGTTAAACTAATTTTCAAAGTTGCACACGAAAGTTTTAAGGATATGTTCCATTCCCAGTAAACACCCAGCCTGTTGACAACAACAACTGACGTGGGAAGTGTGTGTGTCTGTGTAAAGAGGGAGGGGGGGGGGGTCTCTGTCAGCAATCTCTATCTAAGGATAGAATTTAGATTTGTAACTCATCCTATGCTTTAACAACACATACAGTAGTAGGATTTTTATTACTTTTTAGTGAACATGGTCATTTATTTAGACCCATAATGTCTTTGTTGTATAGGACAACCTCGCAAGTGTGGTTGGAGTTTGCGTCAATTTGTGTTCCTCCAATTTCAATATGATGTCCAGAACTAGCTTTCCATGAATGTGGATACCATTTTTGCCAGGTTGAATTGTGTATATGCTCTAACTGACTGAAGCCAAATTATTATTTTTATCAGGTTCGAACTGTGGATGAGATGAACTATGGTTTTCAAGCCCTTGCTTTGGAGTCCAGGGGCATGGGTGAGGTAGGTTGAGATCCACCACAACATCTCACGTTTCCTCCCTTTAAAACTAGGATCGATTCTGTGCTACATCTTCCATTGAAGTTTCCCACGGTGACCCAGAATGTCGAGAATGTCCAAGTAGCCATTTTGCCTTCTCTTTACAGCTCCTGCCAGCAAAAAAACTGTGGGATTCGGATGACTTGTCCAAGGATGGAAGGAAAGGGATGCTCCTTGGAGAGGAATGGAGGGAGAATGCTTGGGGATCTTCTCGTGAGTGGTTTTCTATGCCTCTGCTGGCTTGTCTGTTTGTTTTACCCTCAGGGTTTTTTGAGAACCAATTTTATTTTTATCAACCCCTTGGCTCCCCCATATGCATACATTCTTAGAGGCACTATGCAGAAATCGCTCCGCCATTTCCTGGCTGCTAAAATTCTAATAGTTATCATAATTTCAGTTTTTATGTGACTAAACAGTGTGCTTTAGTGTAGAGCAGGGTGCCCCAACTGTCGTCGGATGGTTTTATCAGGTTTTCTGAGCACAAACAAAAATCTCAATATACGGTAGATATATAGTGTGTGTGGAATTTTCATTGTTGGACATAAAATCCTAAAACAAAAAAACACCAGGAAATTAGCTCCAAGTGATTTTTAAATCAAGAAATCTGTTCCCAAGTATTTCCCACGCATAATAAAGAGATATGACATGATCATATACAAATGTAAGCAAGGTTGAGATTGTTTTAGTCAAATATATCTGTTTGTGCTTTTTGTGGTCAATTTGCAGTCTACAAATGATTTGAAATTATGTTCTGACCATCTGCACAAGAAGAAAATTGGGCTGCGGCTGAATCTAGTTCGTTATTCCTGGTGTAGAGCATCATTGTACCATCTAAATTGCTGTAAAATATATTTTTTGAAGCTGGTGTACAAGTGAAAAAGACGCAAAAGCGGAAGTATAGAAATGGAAAACATTGACCAGATCTACCGCTTCTTAGTCCTGCTTTCAATGAGAATGACAGATCTATAACACACATATCTATGTGAATTTGGTCAGTCGCACAAAAAGTGTCATTTCAGCTTTAACTTCTTGGATTTAGTGTCTGTTTAGGGGATCTGCATGGTTCTGGTACTGGTTCCGACTGACATTTTTGTGGACACTAGATCCAATTGCCTGGTTCCTACTGACACCGTAGTATATTTGAGCCGGTGTGAAGTAGGATGTGAAATCTGAAACCACTTGAAGCTGTGATGGCCCTCCTACCATTTCTTTCGCTCTTCCAACTGTCCAACTCCTGGCTGAACCCTATGTCACAACCAATGGCAAAGCACATGCCTGCAATCCTTACATCATAGCACAGCAGGAGAGCGTGGCTTCATCGCTGTAGCACATTGATATCGATTTATAGCCATTAATCTCAAAATTCATAGATAAAAATATAAGTAAAAAAAGAGCATAGTTTGTTTGTCAGACTGATAAGATTAATATGAGATGAAAGGCTAGTTCCTATCAAGTTCAGGTAGCCAAGCTACAGCTCTGTGAGACGTGCACAGCGACATTTTGATCAAAAGACCTTTAGAATATATGCCCCAAAAAATTATATCATTAAACATAAAAATATGAATTTTACAGTTATAAGGAAGGTGAAATCTTATAGTTGGTCACTTTATTATTTGATTATCCTACACTGAACAAAAATATAAATGCAACATGCAAAAATTTCAAGGATTTTACATATAAGGAAATCAGTCAATTGAAATTAATTCATTAGGACCTAATCTATGTATTTCACATGACTGGGGAATACAGACAATGCATCCGTTAGTCACATACCTTCAAAAAAAATGATGGCTGTGGATCAGAAGCGGTGAGTATCTGGTGTCACCACCATTTGCCTCATGCAGTGCGACACAACTACTTTGCATAGAGTTTATCAGGCTGTGGATTGTTGTCCCACTTCTCTTAAATGGCTGTGCGAAGTTACTGGATGTTGTAGGAACACGTCAATCCAGAGCATCCCAAGCATTCTTAATGGGTGACATGTCTGGTGAGTGCAGGCCATGGAAGAACTGTGACATTTTCAACTTCCAGGAATTGTGTACAGATCCTTGCAACTTGGGGCTGTGCGTTGTCATGTTGAAGCATGAGGTGATGGCGGTGGATGAATGGCACGACAATGGGCCTCATGATTTCGTCACAGTATCTCTGCATTCAAATTGTCATTGATAAAATGCAATTGTGTTCATTGTCCTTGGCTTAGGCCTGCCCATACCATAGTCCCACCGCCACCATGGTGCACTCTGTTCACAACGTTGACATCAGTAAACCACTTGCCCAGACGACACCATATAGGTGGTCTGTGGTTATGAGACCTGTTGGATGTACTTCCAAATTCTCTAAAACTAAGTTGGAGGCGGCTTATAGTAGAGAAATTAACATTAAATTCTCTGGCAACAGCTCTTGTAGACATTCCTGCACAATGCATCTGCCCGGTACAGTTGAAATCGGGTTTCATCCGTGAAGAGCACACTTCTCCATTGTGGCAATCAAAGGTGCGCATTTGTCGGTTGCGACGCCGCTCTGCAGTCGGGTTAAGACCCTGGTGAGGACGACAAGCATGCCGATGAGCTTCCCTACTATTCTTCACTTGTGCAAACCCATAGTTTCATCAGCTGTCCGGGTGACTGGTCTCAGACGATCCTGCAGGTGAATAAGCCGGATGTGGAGGTCCTGGGCTGGCGTGGTCACACGTGGTCTGCGGTTGCGAGGCCGGTTGGATGTACTGTGACATTCTCTAAAACGACTTGGGAGATGGCTTATGGTAGACAAATGAATATTACATTATCTGGCAACAGCTCTGGTGGACATTCCTGTAATCAGCATGCCAGTTGCACACTCCCTCAAAGCTAGAGACGGGCATTGTGTTGTGTGACAACTTCACATTTTAGAGTGGCCTTTTATTTCCCCCAGCACATGGTGCACCTGTGTAATGATCATGGTGTTTAATCAGCTTGATATGTTGATATGCCACACCTGTGTGGTGGATGGATGGATTGTCTTGGCAAAGGAGAAATGCTCACTAACAGGGACGTAAGCAAATATGTGCACAAAATTTGAGAGAGAATAAGCTTTTTGTCATGAAACTCGGGACCAACTGTTTACATGTTGCATTTTATATTTAAAAAGCATACTAGTCATTTCAGACTTTATTCATAGTTATGGAATAGGAAATATGTAAAATATTTCGTATTTTTACTGTGTACTTGAGCTTGTCCTCAAAAGTGACTACGCCTCAGCAATGTCTAACTATTTTTACCAAAAAGGTGAGATTTGAACCTTTTTCTTTTCTTTAAGTATGCAGCATTACTAAACTCAGCAAAAAAATTAATGTCCTCTCACTGTCACCTGCATTTATTTTCAGCAAACTTAACATGTGTAAATATTTGTATGAACATAACAAGATTCAACAACTGAGACATAAAGACATTAAGTACTGCAGTGTATCTCATGAACTGCACCAGATTTGCCAGTTCTTGCATCAGATTTGCCAGTTCTTGATGTTACCCCACTCTTCCACCAAGGCACCTGCAAGTTCCTGGACATTTCTGGGGGGAATGGCCCTAGCCCTCACCCTCCGATCCAACAGGTCCAAGACGTGCTCAATGGGATTGAGATCCGGGCAACAACGTCGCCTATGTGCACAAACCCACCCGTCGCTGGACCAGACAGGACTGGCAAAATGTGCTCTTCTCTGACGAGTCGCGGTTTTGTCTCACCCCCCCGGTGAGTCGGATTTGCGTTTATCATCGAAGGAATGAGCGTTACACCGAGGCCTGTACTCTGGAGCGGGATCGATTTGAAGGTGGAGGGTCCGTCATGGTCTGGGGCAGTGTGTCACAGCATCATCGGACTGCGCTTGTTGAGATTGCCTGCAATGACAACGCTGTGGTTACAGGGAAGATATCCTGCTCCCTCATGTGGTACCCTTCCTGCAGGCTCATTCTGACATGACCCTCTAGCATGACAATGCCACCAGCCATACTGCTCGTTCTGTACGTGATTTCCTGCAGGACGGGAATGTCAGTGTTCTGCCATGGCCAGTGAAGAGCACTTTTTGCCAGTCCTGTCTGGTCCAGCGACGGTGGGTTTGTGCCCATAGGCGACGTTGTTGCCTGTGATGTCTGGTGAGGACCTGCCTTACAACAGGCCTACGAGCCCTCAGTTCAGCCTCTCTCAGCCTATTGCGCACAGTTTGAGCACTACTGGAGGGATTGTGCATTCCTGGGGTAACTCAGGCAGTTGTTGTTGCCATCCTGTACCTGTCCCGCAGGTGTGATGTTCGGATGTACCGATCCTGTGCAGGTGTTGTTACACGTGGTCTGCCACTGCGAGGACAATCAGCTGTCTGTCCTATCTCCCTGTAGCGCTGTCTTAGGCGTCTCTCAGTACGGACATTGCAATTTATTGCCCTGGCCACATCTGCAGTCCTCATGCCTAAGGCACCTTGCAGCATGCCTATGGCACCTTGCAGCATGCCTATGGCACATTCACGCAGATGAGCAGGGACCCTGGGCATCTTTCTTTTGGTGTTTTTCAGAGTCAGTAGTAAGGCCTCTTTAGTGTCATAAGTTTTCATAACTGTGATCTTAATTGCCTACCGTCTGTAAGCTGTTTGTGTCTTAACGGCCATTCCACAGGTGCATGTTCATTAATTGTTTATGGTTCATTTAACAAGCATGGAAACAGTGTTTAAACCCTTTACAATGAAGATCTGTTTAGTTATTTGGATTTTTACGAATTATCTTTGAAAGACAGGGTCCTGAAAACGGGATGTTTCTTTTTTGCAGAGTTTAGTTATTGTTTATGGCCCTCTCATGATGAATAATTACTTTTGGGGATTACGTTTAGTTACGCTTGAGTTACCGGTACTTGTTTTATAAAATTCTATTTGCTCAGAATTAATGGTGCATTTAACAAAATGGCCAATTCAACCCAAAATCAAGGTTTCCTTCTATGCATGAAGGCATAGCGTAACATTTTAGTGCGTGGAGTTAATACATAGTTGAACTGGTACCGTGAAGACCATGCAAATAGCTTTTCTTTTTTTTTTTTTTTTTGCTGAAACTCCTTTTCTCTTTGAGAAAGGACAATCTCCATGTCTCACCTTCCTGGCTGTCTATTCTTTTCCTCTGATGAGCAGATCACTCGGTGTCCCAACCAATCATGGTGCAGCGACGACCCGGACAGGGTTTCCATGGGAACGGCGACGCCACCTCCGTGCTGTCCCCTCGCTCCGAGGGCGGAGGCCTGGGCGTGAGCATGGTGGAGTACGTTCTGAGCTCCTCCCCCGGGGACAAGATGGATGGCCGCTACAGGAACGGTGGCTATGTAAGTCTTTCTGCCAAGGTCTCTTTCGCTCTCTGCCCTTTACGCCAATCCACTCAGAACCAACAGAAGATCTACATCGGCTTCAGTAGTGATACAAAAATTGTCAGGTCTAGAGTTATTCCAGAAATGCAACATCAAGTTGTCTTATTGCTTAGGGCCTAGCCTCTTGATCTCCGATGGAGCGTTGCGTCTGTTTGGAGGAACAAGTCTTCTGAATGTTTGATTTATTTTTGCTTTTGTAGGGCGGCGGGGACGCTGACCCGGACGGGAGGGAGAAAGGTAACGCCCAAGACCAGACGTCCCCGTTTGAAGAGGACAAGAGCCCAGAAATGAAAGTGGGAGAGGAGAGTGACACGGCCAAGGCCAATGGGAGAGGCCTGCTCAATGGCATGGACAGAGACTGCAAAGATTTCAAGTATGGGCCATTTTTAGTGGTTATTGGGGGGTGAATGGGGGACCATGAGATAGTCATTGAGATATATATTTTATTTACCAATCTGTCACTGCACATAGAGCCCTTTTTGGGAAATGAAAGTTATTTGAATTATGCAGATAAGACATTTTAATCCTTTCGCTTCAAAGAGCAACTGATTTTAAGGCAGTCTGTCTGAGACTTTGCAGGGAGGTAGTTGTGAACAAAGCCTCAAAGACCATATCGTCACATGTACTGCCCCCCCCCCCCCCCCCCCCTTTTCCAGCCCCACCCCAGGAAGTCGCCAGGCCTCCCCCACCGAGGCGGTGGAGAGGATGGGCCCCGGCCAGGCCGGGCTGGAGATGATGGTCCAGCACCAGCAGCACCAGCATCAGCAGCACCAACACCACCTCCAGCACCAGACCATGCAGCCCCAGAGCAAGCCCCAGCAGCAGGAGGACTTCCAGAATCAGGAGGCCCAGAACATGGGCAACATGGAGCAGCAGCAGGGTGTGGAGTCACTCCAGTTCGACTACGCCGGCAACCAGATCCAGGTAGACTCCTCCGGCACCCCCGTCGGCCTGTTTGACTACAACTCCCAGCAGCAGGTGGGTTGAACCAGGAAGTAGTAACGAGGGACTACATTTCTCTCTGGTGCATAGATTGATGTAAACCTGTCACTTTTTGGTGATATGAGCCGTTTTGATCTCCAATAGACCTTGAGATCTGAAGGAACAATGTTTTTTGGGTGGGTGTCTGTGTCCTATCAATCATTGACTGAGCACAGAAAGTTAAATGTGTTGAACTTATTAGGAAAGAAGTTATGTTGCAGTAGTTTCTCAGAATTCATGAACATGTTAGGGTTTGTTTCTTCTTTGTCCTTGTCAATCATTGGTTCATTGATGATATTAGCATTATGACTATCTTTAATTAAATAATTCAAAAGCCTTTATTAATGCAATTGCAGACAGAAGTTGACAAACAGGAACATAGCACACATGTTTCTGAGTAAGTTCTGCATCAAACAAAAGGTCTCAAGTTGTTTTTTTAAACCAAAGTCCCGCCTTAGTGATGTCACTGACTACGTCATTACCTTTTTACTCCTGAGACCAAAACCCTGCATCCATAGCTATACAAACATAGAGTTTCAGTGTTTATCTAAAAGCTAGGCAATAAATGTTCCCTCCCCAAAGTTGATTTATTGTGGAATGTCTGAGTCGTCTCTTATCTCCCACACTCCCCTGCAGAGTTCTGTCTGTCACACATTATGAGAGAGAGAGAGAGAGAGAGAGAGCAAACAACTGTGGAACAATTCTAAAACTATATATATATATATATATATATATATATATAGTTAATCTGTAGTCAAGGGTCTTATAACCCCTCCCCTTCTATTAATAAAACATAAGCATAATCAATTATTCTAATACATAAAACATTTTGATACAATCCTTTTCATGACCCCTTGGTGAACCCGACAAACATAATGCATCAGTGATTCTTATTTCCTACAACTTTCTGAAGAAATACGGCCTGTTTCTGTGTACCTCTGTGTTGTGTAGCCAGTTAGCATGACTTTAATGTCTGCATAATCTAGTGGCTTTCCCAAAAAAAACATCACAATTTAAATGTTGACTGCAAAGTAGGTCTACCTTACAGAATGTTATCATAAGGATTTGTATCAATCGATTTGCAAACACCGCTGCAGAAACACTGCTAGCCAAACACAACTCTCTTATATATATTTTTTTACATTTATTTTATTTAACCAGGTAGGCTAGTTGAGAAGTTCTCATTTGCAATTGCGACCTGGCCAAGATAAAGCAAACCAGTGCGACACAAACAACACCTCGAAGTTACACATGGAATAAACAAACATACAGTCAATAACCCAATAGAGAAGTGCACAGTGTGAGAATTTGAGGTAAAATAAGGGAGGTAGGCAATAAATAGGCCATAGTGAAATATACCTGCTGGAGCGCGTGCAACAGGTGGGTGCTGCTATGGTGAATTAAAGGAGAACGTGAAAATTAACCTGGGTGAAAAGAAACAGGGAAAATCCTAAACCTGGAAATGGAATTTGGCAATAATATCTTAAGCTTTCCTGGTTGCGAAAATTATAATTCGCCCAATTTCAATTTGTTACAAAACAAGCAATTTATAGTGTAGAGAATCATTGTACCATATAAATCTCTGAAATATATGTTTCCAATAACCAAAAATCTTGTATTTTCAGATGTTTGAAGCTGGTGTACATAACAAAGTAAAAGACTCAAACTTAAGAACAGGAAGAATAGAAATGGCGCACATGGAACATATCTAGTGCTTCTTGGACTTGCTTTTAATGAGAATGACAGATCTATAACTCACTTTTCTATGTGTCCACTTGCCCAAAAAGTTACATACTCTAACTTTAAACCCATTTCTCTGAAATTAGGCAAACTTTTGCATGTTTCTGTGCAAGTAGTTTGTCACCTTTTGGGGTCCTTACCAGTTTGCTTCCCTGTCCCTGAAAGTAGTGGAAGCTTGGGTATTAATGTGTCTAACTTGTTCTGTTTGTTGTCCAGTTGTTCCAGAGGTCCAACCATCTGACTGTCCAGCAGCTCACTGCGGCCCAGCAGCAACAGTATGCCCTGGCTGCTGCCCAGCAACAACACCTTGGTAAGTTCTAGATGTTCTACCCTGACTGCTGCCCAGCAACAATACCTTGGTAAGTTCTAGATGTTCTACCCTGACTGCTGCCCAGCAACAACACCTTGCTATGTTCTACCCTGTCTGCTGCCCAGCAACAATACAAGCACCCCCTAAATTATGATTGTAGTTTTGATTACTATATACAGTAATGTACTGTGGATTTATTCATTATTCACTATTTGGCTCCAAACTGCACACACGCATATTGGGTAGTATTACGCATTATTGGTGTAGTATTACGTCTGAATGTTTTGTACGTAAAAATGTCCCGAATGCCGTACTTTAAAAAATGAAGTTTAATTTAATTGTGGTTTTGACGACAATTTGATATCGGGTGATGTGTTATTCGATATGAACACACTGCTAACTGGAGGTTTTCTTCAGCCGGCCTTGCTCCCGCGTTCGTGCCAAACCCATACATCATCAACACTGGACCCCCCGGAACCGACCCCTACACTGCTGCTGGACTGGCCGCAGCAGCTACACTTGCCGGTTAGCACACACACCCGAACTGTATTCATACATAGCACCTCTTTCACTCTGAGTGGGTACTGTCATCAAAATCTGCTTTACTGCTACGTGAATATCATCTTCTGTATAAAATTCAATTGAATTGCAAGTTCATACCACAGGTTTGGTAGTAGTAACTGATGACTCCCTTCCCTTAGGGCCTACAGTGGTTCCTCCCCAGTACTATGGTGTTCCTTGGGGCGTGTATCCTGCCAACCTCTTCCAGCAACAGGCTGCCAGTCACAACGCTAACCAGCAGGGATCCAATCAGGGACCGGGGCCAGGACAGCAACAGGTAGGCATTTCACCAATTAACAGCAGCTAACTAGAGAATGAATTTAAGAGTTAAGCGTTATAGCCGAAGGTGTATTGGAAGTGACCATGATTTATCTTGTACATTTTCCCTCTCGGATGACTCAAGTCATTTTAAGTGCGGTTGTGGTGTAACCCCTTGATCTTCTCTCTCTCTCTCCAGGTGATGCGCCCCGGGAACAACCAGCGCCCTCTCACCCCTGGTCAGGGCCAGCAGAGCCAGCAGGAGTCCCTGGCAGCAGCAGCCGCCGCCAACCCTGCCCTCGCCTACGCTGGTATGCCAGGTCAGTGACGGAGTAGTGTTAGTTGAGCACACACGGGTTTTTACCTACATGTACAAATTACCTCCACTAACCGGTGCCCCCATACATTGACTCTGTACCTGTACCCCCTGGTATATAGCCTTGCTATTGTTATTTTACTGCTGCTCATTATTTATTTGTTGTTTTTCTTTATTGCAATGTTGGTTAAGGGCATTTAACTGTAAGGTATTTGGCGCATGTGTATTCGGCGCAAATAAAATTTTATTTGAACACTACTGAGCCAAACCAAGCTCTACTGAGCAGACCTGGTTAAGCAGCCACATAATTGCAGGAACAAAGGACAATGTCAAAAGAATATCCGAGCAGGCAGGGTTTGGTTTGGGTCGGCGCGGTAGTGTGAAAAGTATAACACAGCCAGTCGCGTACACGTCTGGAGTTTACCCAAGGGGTGAGAGGTGAAGAGTAGCATTTGAATATATTATACTGGCTCTCAGCATTATGTGCATCTATGCCACTCTTGAAGCCTTCCAAGGCATGTTGTGGTTTCCCTTTAGCCCCTTCCAGCAGGCTTAACAGGTCTGTGTAGTGTTTTAGTGGGGGGGGGGTAATTTGATATGAAAGCTTGTCTCATATTCCCTCTGGAAAAGGTTTGTGTACATACTCTTTCAAACTGCCTTTCCTTTCTGATTCTGGTGCAGTAAGATACCATTTCTTCAGCCCTTTTGTAGACCACACGCAACTTCATAGACCAAACACACACTCGCCAGGCTGGTTTTCACAGTGTGTTTCCCCTCAGTTTGTCTGTCTCCTGCCCACCCAGGTTACCAGATGCTGGCCCCCGCCGCTTACTACGACCAGAACGGAACCCTGGTGATGGCCCCTGGGGCCCGCGGTGGTCTGGGAGGGCCCGTCCGCCTGGTCCAAACCCCGCTCCTCATCAACCCACAGGCCGCAGCGCAGGCTGGTGAGTACCATGGGTTGTCTGGCCCAGTGTTCTCCTAATGTTTGTGGGAAATTGTGTTTTTGGAGGCGGCTTAGCAGCTAGTGGAATGAGTGCCATGTTGATAGTGTGAACACAATATTACTGTACTTTGCTTGTGAAAGTTGAGCAAGGCTTTATAATCGAATCTCAATCTTACAATGACGTGAATGAATTGCTCATACGACAGGGCTATCCAGCAGTTTTAATAGTGCTCACCCTACCCCATGTCCTCTCCAAATAGGCACCACACTGAACCGTGGTGACCTGGTTTTTCTTTCCATCCCTCTTTCTCCCCTCTCTCTATATAGCGGCTGCGGCGTCAGCGTCCGGCTCGGGCAACAACATGTCAGGCCCCCAGCCCAACGGCCTGTACCGCTCCATGTCCCAACCGCAGCAGCAGCCCCAGCAGCAGCAGAACCAGGGCCTACCCTCCAGCTCCTTCTACGGCTCTGGGTCAGTGCCGGCCAGCTCCCAGAGCAGCTCCCTGTTCTCCCACACCTCCCAGGCTCCACCGCCCACCTCGTCTCTAGGGTTCAGCGGTGCCGGCGGCTCCCTGGGCGTGGGGCTGGGCTCGGCGCTCGGAGGCTTCGGCTCCTCAGGTTAGTGGAGAAGGAACCTTCAGGTTCATTGTACATATGGCAAAAAGCATACATAAGATGTGATGTCATGCACTCTTGACAATTAATTACATTTTCCAAAGATTCTGTACCCCCCCTCTTTGGATGCCCTGCTGTCCTCTTTTCTCTCCCGTCTCCTTATTTCCCCGTCTTCATCTCTCTCTCCCATAGTGTCGAGCTCCACCAGCAGCAGTGTCTCTCGCCGGGACTCCCTGCTGGCCAACTCGGACCTGTACAAGCGTGGAGGTGGTAGCAGCCTCACCCCCATTGGTCAGCCCTTCTACAACAGCCTGGGCTACTCCTCGCCCAGTCCCATTGGCCTAACACCGGGCCACTCCCCCCTCACACCCCCACCCTCTCTGCCCTCCTCTCATGGCTCCTCCTCCAGCCTTCACCTGGGTAAGACCAGGTGTTATAAAGATATGTTAGAGAGCATAGACATGAACATAAGATGTGCAGGCAGATAGAAAACTTCATGCAGCGATACACAAGTTTTGTCGCCACCCTGCCATTGTAATTCAGTCACTCTTCAAAAGATGAAATGGTTTTGCAACATATGGAGATATGTCTCTCTCTCACATATAATCTGTCTCTCACATATAATCTGTCTACTTCACTTTACTCAACACCACTCTAAGTCGATGGCTAGACACGCATAGAAATAGTGACCAGAGGGGGAATTACCATTCAAGCTACGTACCGAGGGTCGAAATTCTATTTCTATGGCAACACCCCCTCATCCTTTGTTCCCTCCCGGTATTCCCAACCTCCAGGCGGCCTGACGAACGGTAGCGGGCGCTATATCTCGGCGGCACCCGGCGCTGAGGCCAAGTACCGCAGTGCGGGGGGCACCTCCAGCCTGTTCAGCTCCAGCAGCCAGCTGTTCCCGCCGTCTCGGCCCCGCTACAGCCGCTCAGATGTCATGCCCAGCGGGCGCAGTCGCCTGCTGGAGGACTTCCGCAACAACCGCTTCCCCAACCTGCAGCTGCGTGACCTGCCCGGCCACATGGTGGAGTTCTCCCAGGACCAGCACGGCTCCAGGTGGGTGACGAATAGATGCACTGCTGAATGGACACACAGTCTCTCTCACGTACACAAGCTCACTCACATAAATTGAACATGCATTTTCTCACGCCGCACACACACAGTGGTACACAGACACTCACACATCCTCTGCTGCATATTATGCCCTCCAATCATGCTGTTGAAAAACAACACTTATCACTATAATGCTCGGTTGTTCTTAACTCCTCTTCCTCCTTTTCTCCCCCCCCCCTCCCCCCCATGTCCAGGTTCATCCAGCAGAAGCTGGAGAGGGCCACCCCAGCAGAGAGACAGATGGTGTTTGGGGAGATCCTGCAAGCAGCCTATCAGCTGATGACTGACGTGTTTGGCAACTACGTCATCCAGAAGTTCTTTGAGGTGGGAACTGTGGTCAAAGTTGTCGGGTTAGATTCAATGCCACTCTGGATACTTGTGATATCATTGGATCATACCATACCAACTGTTAGTGTGCTTTCAACCAGTACGTGTCTGATAATTCGATTTTTTTTACTGTCACCAATATTGCAGTTTGTGGCGTATTTTTTTCAGGTTCAATATTAATCGTCTGTCTTAACTACTTTAGTTGGATACACTTGTACGGTTATCTAGATAAGAGCATTTGTCTTAAATGACTGGACATTATATAATGCAAACAATCAAAACCAACAAACTTTCAAGTCGCTGTCATTTTGCGTCGTAATTGAAGTATTGTTTGTCTCTGCAGTTTGGCAGTGCGGATCAGAAGCTGGCTCTGGCCACGCGGATCCGCGGCCACGTGCTGCCCCTGGCCCTGCAGATGTATGGCTGCCGGGTCATCCAGAAGGCCCTGGAGTCTATCTCCTCTGACCAGCAGGTAATTGTAAGTGGGATCTTCACTTCTCATTCGATGTATTTTATTGCTTCTAGGATGCATCCCAAATGGCATCCTATTCCCTTTTCTAGTGCACTATTTTTGACCATGACGTAGCCCTAGGGTTATCAGTTTGCTGTCTTCTGATAAGTTGACTCTCCGGTAAGCATGGTGGATGGACAGAAACCTGTGTAATATGATCCTGTGACCTTTTCAGTCCACTTTGAAAAGCCTTAAGCGTCTTTGAAATTGCCCTTGACATTAAGGACTATGGTAGAAATTAGATTGTTATCAATGAGCCGTTAGAAGGAAGAGAATGGATGTATGTACCGTAGAAGCAGAATGGTAGAATGACTCAATTTCTATGTGAATGACCTAGACGGGTTGAAAATGGATAGATGGATGTGAGAGAGGAATGGATAGATTACTCCTCTCCCTCTCTATCCCCTTCCTCAGAGTGACATCGTACGAGAACTGGACGGCCACGTGCTGAAGTGTGTGAAGGATCAGAACGGGAACCATGTGGTGCAGAAGTGTATCGAGTGTGTCCAGCCCCAGGCCCTGCAGTTCATCATCGACGCCTTCCAGGGCCAGGTGAGAGCCCATTCAATAGGGCACGCAATGGGAAAAACGTTTTGTAACAGAAAATGAGAGATTCTGTTGGCAACAATTGAATATATATATATTTTTTTTGCTGACGTTTACTGACACGGCCATATTCAATGGGTGTTGTGCGTTTGTAAATTCATTAGTAATTCTGTGCGCTGGCACACTCAGACGAGAGTGCTCTGAAATCGGAGTACATAGCCAGAGTGAATTTACAAACGCACCCCTAGTTATGGGTGTAGCTAGGCTCGTGTTCAGCAGGGCACTCCGCAGCAACACTTTTTACAACTGGAAACTAAAATCTGTTATTTTTGGACCAGCTCCAATAGCCGTATCTGCCGGTTTCAGAAAAATCTTAATCTATTGAAAATGACCCAGACACACAGTAGAAATGTTTTCTCCTTAGGATTCAATGTATGGACTGGCCCTTTTCAAGTGTTTTTTTTTTTTTTTTTTTTTTTTTGTAACAAATTTTCACATATCAACATGGAGTGCCAGTTAATGACAACATACTCTACGCTTTAATCAATGTTCTGCTTAATTCCATTTATCTGAAGCGTTACTTTATTTTCCACTTATCTAGACCCGAGGGATCCTGCCACCCATTTTGTTGAGGTGTGCTGTCTGTCTCTTCCCTGCAGGTGTTTGTGCTGTCCACCCACCCTTACGGCTGCAGGGTGATTCAGAGGATCCTGGAGCACTGCACCCAGGAGCAGACCCTGCCCATCCTGGAGGAGCTGCACCAGCACTCTGAGCAGCTCGGCCAGGTAAGTGCAGCCAGTTAAACCCCTGGTCTCCTCATAACTAGGCCCAAGTCGCCCAGATACAAACAATGTAATGCTTTGTGGTTGTTAATGTGATGAGCTGTGTGTGTGTGTGTTGTAGTTCTTGTGACGTTTTCATTGTTAGTGTTGCTGTGTAGCCTGGGTTGTGTTCATTAGGGCACAAAAGGTTGACGGAAAACAAAAATGTCTGATTTCTCTTTGGACAAGTCCCGGCAGTCCCTCCCTGTTTCAGTAGGTTTTCTTCCCTTTGGTGCCTAACGAACATGACTGTGAGCCCTGTCAGTTAACGTTAATGATAGATGAGGATAAGTGTATGAATGCTGTCAATGATTTCTACCTCTGACCTATGTTAATTTTATCCCCCTCCCCCCACTTATTCCATCTAGAAATATCAAGGCGTTTCATTGGAGATGACACCCAAAACATATTATACAGTGTCCAGCGACGCACTGTTTAAGGTCAGAGCAATTCGCCTCCCTCCCATGCGGACGTTGTCCTCGTGTCACCTCCCTCCCCTCTCTCTCTTTCTCTCTCAACAACCAGTGTGCTTTAACACAGTAAAGGCCTTTTTTTACCGTCACTAAAATCTCTATCCCTCTTTTGCAGGCCTCTTTCCTCTAAACTCACAGAGCACGCCTCTTCCTCCCTCGCCTCTTTTTTTCTCCTTCCTTCGCTTCTAAACAATCTGTTCTGTCACGTAGAGGATACACAGCACCACACTTCTCGGCTCTCTCTGTTTAGATAATCCCTCTCTTAGGTCACGGGCACCTCCTGATTCTTCCTCTTTCCCCCTCCCTCCTGCTCTCTTCTCTTCCTTCTCTGATGTTTAATCCTCACTGCTTGGTAGAAAGACTCCCTAAGTCGAGAGCATTTGTTTTGCCACAATTTGGATCCCCCCCAACATTGACATGGATTGTCCGATAGGCTTTGAACTCAACTGTAAGTTCTTGGAACTTAGGGGTAAAGTCCATCAGACCATGTAGAGCAATTATGCCAAATGATGGGGGAGGTTTGTAAATCAATCTAATTTGCATTAAATCAAATAGGGGGTGGGGGGCATGATACTCATGGGTGATTCCCCAAGAAACCACGACAAAACATGTACTTTAAAAAATATATATGTTGACTTTATATTTGACATTTGTATCTTAAAGCATTATTGAGAAATAATGAATTGATGTTGTAACATTTTGGCCTTTATCTGTTTTCTTGAGGAATTGTCATCATTTAAGATTGTCAAATGTTGGCACTATTGATGTTATTATCTGGTCAGGTGAGTTTGTGTCTGCACAGTTTTAGGTGTATTGGGTTATTGTCCCTCACAACCATAACGGTCTTATCAGCAATCCCTGAAGGGACAAAGATGCTGCTGTTTGCTCGTGGACCTGTATAGGCCTGTGTCCCATACGAATCGCTAGCCTCTCTCTGGTCTTTGGACCTTAATCTGTGGTGATGATGTGGTGCTATTGATACAATTCTGCGGGGGTGTCATAGTAGATTTCTGTCAAAAGAAAATCTGTCTCAACTGTCTGTAAATGATTGAATCCATAGTGGAGGTGAACTAAATGCTGTTACAAGATTATGTAATTGATTGTTTTCCTTTGTGGGGAATGGGAAACGTGATCCCACACACGCTCACTGTCTTCTGTTTCCATCGCCCTCTGCAGGATCAGTACGGCAACTACGTCATCCAGCACGTCCTGGAGCACGGCAGACCTGAAGATAAGAGCAAAATTGTGGCAGAGGTCCGCGGAAAAGTGCTCCTCCTGAGCCAGCACAAATTTGCAAGGTAAGGCAAAACCCTTTCGTTCTCCCATTACTAATCACAGGGCTGTCTTCATTTTATATACAGTTTCGTAGCTGGTGGGAGTGAGATCCATGGAGACGCGCTTTCCCTTTATTTCCTTCCAGCCATTACAATGAGGCCATTTTTAAAGTGACACTAGTCCACTGAGTGAGACGAGTCACATTCTGAGACTTCTAGGGGCGGTTTTCAATGTAGATTCTCCAGTGAGTTGGTTTTTAGTTCAGGACTAGGCTGACTGTCCAGGAGACCAGCCCATGTAGCCTCTCGTCTCTCCTTCAGTAACGTGGTGGAGAAGTGCGTGATCCACTCGTCCCGTGCCGAGCGGGCCCTGCTGATTGACGAGGTGTGCTGCCAGAAGGACGGCCCCCACAGCGCCCTGTACACCATGATGAAGGACCAGTACGCCAACTACGTGGTGCAGCGGATGATTGACATGGCCGAGCCCGCCCAGCGCAAGATCATCATGCACAAGGTGGGTTGCCATATACCATCGTCTCTGAGGTGAATTCATTAGTGCAATACGTTTCACAACGGGAAACATTTGGCTACGAAAATTAGTGTATCTCATTGGAGAAGTTCAGGTTAGTCCCTTTCCCGTTTTGGCCTGTTTGCTTGGCTTTGGTTCCTAGTGAGCACATCCCACGTCTCCTATTGCCTGTTCATTTAAATCATAACAGTTTAAGCCAGGTTCATTTATTGTCATACAACCAAAGGTTGGTGTTTTTGGGTACAGCATGGTTAGGATACTCTGACGTTGTTCTAATTGTTAGCCATAGGAGTCTCTCCTAATCACGTGCTGTGTGAAGTCCTGTATTATGTGGAATGTTAACCAGACTGCTGTCCCATCATTTTTAATGTTTTAGTATCCTTCAATGGCAAACTTTTTAAGTGGAAGGCAGACTGCTTTGTTTTTTAAATTAAAACGAGAACAACTTTTAAGCATCATTGGTCCAGTCCCACCATAAATGGTATAATTCATCTTTGCTCTCTGCTCCCCCAGATCCGGCCCCACATCGCCACCCTGCGCAAGTACACCTACGGCAAGCACATCCTGGCCAAGCTAGAGAAATACTACATGAAGAGTAGCACTGACCTGGGGCCAATCGGAGGGCCCACCAACGGCCTCATGTAGTCCTGCCTTCTGTGTCCACTGACTAAAGACCAGACTAGGAGCTGCCCCCCTCACCTTATTTCTAGTTATGTAAAGAGGTGCTCCTGAGCCATCGGGGCTGACCTTTGACACCCTCTGATGAATTACCAAAAAGATTTAAACGTCACCTGTGAAATGCTGTGACATCTGACCCTGCCACTCTAATGCTACCCTCAGCGCTTGTTCCCTACGTGGCCACCATGGAGGGTAGCAGACAGTTTTGCAGGCAATCTCTTGGGTAAAGCACCCCCCCCCCCCCCCCCCCCCCCCACCCACAATTTGTTTATGATGTAACTGACTGGTTTTTCTTATATAATCCTGTACATTTAGTTTTTTTACCTTGTAAATTCTCTGTAGAAAAAAAAAAAAGAAACGCATTTGCTGATAATGTACAATTCTTACAATTACACCAGCAAGTGACTTTATAAGGCTGAACTTGAGTGATCCTTTTAAACAATTTTTCATTTGTTTTTGTACCCAGACTTACTACTACTATCAGCTGTTATAATTAAAAGCCAGGTGTTTAAATATATATATATATATAAGATTATATATATATAATCTTTCTACTACCACAAAACGATCCCAATGCCAAAGCAGCTGATGGATCCATTTCTACTTCTTGCACTGCATAGTATGGATAGATTATGAAACCCATCTGTCCCACTGACGATTACTATGTCTCTCGTGCCAATGAGTTAGTCATCCACTGGTCTCTACTTGAACACCTACAATGCTTTGTGCTTCATTTTTAGTGGAGTTTCATCCACTTGCCGGCTTGTGATCGCCTCGATATCATTTTTTTTTTGCCTCTGTTTTTCCACAGACTGGCCTACTCTCGCTCTCACACGGTTTGCTTGATTTGACTAGTCGGCTCCGGGCGACGAATGGCATGGTTATTCAACAGTGCACATATACTGTTGCATCCGTAAGCAGTGATTCCACTAAATCCCACCTATATGGTCTTACTTTTTATTTTATTTTTTTCCCTCGCAGATCACTCAATGGCTGCTTGGGGGCTTACGGCAGACACGGGTAGCGTGGACGTTTATTCTCTTTCAGAAGCAGAGCACAAGGTTGGGTTGTATAGTGGAAGTTTAACTTGGTTGTAATCTTTACATTAAATGACCGTAGCGGGGCGTGTGTGTGAGGGGGGGGGGGGTAAGCATAGGCATGCTGTAACAGGTTTTTAATAACTTGACTGATTTCTTTATCATGTTTTGTGGAACATCTATCTGTCTTGTAGTTTTGAGATGAACACTGCCCTAGAAGCGGTATCTTTATGTACTGAATATTCATCTCTTGCGTAGAAATAGTTTAGCAAAAATGTATAGCATCTTTGTGTATGAGTAAATATTAAATGGTTGCTTTTTTGGCTAGGGGGCTTGGGGTAAATTTTTATTTAATATTTTTTTTTTGAAGTGGCTCATCCCAAGTATGTAAAGTGGAGGGTAGAATTGGGAATGAAATTAGGAAAAATAACAGGATGGTTTTATGCGAGACCGACCGTCAGGAGGTTGTTTTAATTGAGTTATTCCTATAAAAAATAAAAAACATCTGGTTTGAGTATTCAAGTGAATTAGGTGGGGAGAGTAGTGGGGCCATCTAAAAAGCTATACAACTCCTCTGTGACGCTAGTAGTAATGGCTTTTGCTTCATATGAATAATTGTAGTATATGTGCAGTTGATAAGTGTGTAAGTTTAATTGACAAAAGTCTAGTTGTGGTGTTTTGACAGGCCTTGATAAATTGGTAGTGATGCTTTTTTATTTCGTCTGTACAGTTGTACATTTGTAAACGTTGATGCTGTAAATGGATGTCTTTTACACTTTGGGGGAAAAATTGCCTAAATGTGCATTTTGATGTATGTGTGTGTATATTCATCACTCCTTTCCCCTCAAATATAATGTATACAGTTTTATTTGATCAAGCGTTATTTTAAAACAATCTTTTTATGGCTTCTCGATCTGACATGGTTTTGTTTTAAATCTGTTATGAGAAAGGTCGGCCTCGTTTTGTATGCGGAGCTTTATAACGTCTCCTGTTTATATTGTCTTTCTGACGTGTGACAGTTTTAAAGGAACACCAATGCTCTGTACTTAAAATGAGGCTGCTTCTGGTCCCCTCTGCTGCCATGGAAACTTCACAGGATATGACAGAATTATTTTTGTACAGAAGAGTGCTGTATTTTGGAACAGCTACTACCTTGTAAGCAAAAGAAATGTAAGATATTGTCAATTATATAAATATGAACATATGAGTTTTGTCACACTGTCAAAGTCTTGTACATTTTCAGGTGGCCTTATGTACATTTCCAGACGTTTAGATGAAGAAAAAAAGACTCATTTTTTGGAAGCAGAATTGTGACTATGAATAAACCGTTCTAACATTTGATAATTTATTTCTGTGCCTTTAAAAAAATATATATATATATCTTAGGAAGTTGGTGTGCAAACTATAGTACTTGAATTTGGAACATGAAGTTGGATTTAACTGACCTGCTTAGCACCTGTTTTGAGCAGTAGATGGTGCTTCTTGCCAGTCTCCAGTTTACACTCAAGACTAATTTTCAATGTCAATTGTTTTAAAGTAGTTTCTTAACAGGTTGCTGAATGTCTGTACATTGTGCAGATCACACAAGATTTAATTTGAGTCAAGATTTGTCTGACTCTGATCCTGTGTGTCTGACTCTTGACATTCTCACTATCTGCTTCTCTAAACGGAGGGCGGAGCCTTGAATCCCGCCACAGGTAGGTTTAACGTACACCTGTACTACTATGAGACGGAAAATACATTTTAAGACCTACACTAGTAGTAATAAAATCACTGCAGACGACAAGATACAATGAGGACTTTACTGATTTCCACTTTACTGTTTGCTATGGGTGCATGTTTACCTGCAATAACCACATCGGTGAGTAGCCTGGTATACTTCTCTCATGTCAATGTCATTTACTTTGTGATCGATTTGCTTGTGAATCTTATCAAATTTTATTGGTCACATACGCCGAATACAACAGGTGCAGACTTTACCTTGAAATGCGTACTTACAATCCCATTCCCATCAATGCAACGTTAGAAAGTAAGTATTTACAGTATGTATGCCATTGGAATTGTATCATTAGACCTAACACCAATTATGCATTACCCGATAATGAATGATAAGATATCAGGCAGTTGAACTTCATTAAGATTTTATGATAGGCTAGGGGATCAGCTCTCGGACAGGCTTTCAAGGGATGGAATTTTGAGTACAACTTGTGTACCTTTGACCAAGCCTCCTAACAAAGTATGGACTCCACCCAATCACATACACATTTTAGGTGAAAAATTGTAAGATTTTGATCTGAAAAGTACATCGGTGTCATTTTTCTTCTCAATATGCAGGATTACTGTTGCATTTTAAAAGTATGTTTGTTCATGTGTGATGATACTGTCATGCATAAAACTGAGTGTACATCACTCACCATTATTGTGAAGAGATTCATTTCACAGGGCTGCAGGAGTGAAACTTGTGATGTCACCATGATACTGACAAAATTCTGGCCTAATTCTATATCTTTTAATTAGTAAAACAATGTCATAAGAAACATCAAATTAAACATTTTATTTTCCAAATTGATGCCCCTATTAGTTCTAGCCACTCAGTCGATTCTGCACTTCATGAGTGTTTCTGTTGTGAATCACTCTTCTACCAACCATTTCCTGGCATACAAAAGATCCAATGTTCCGTTTGTTATCTTACTGGGTTAATCTGTAGTGTGTTGACACTCATTTACATTGTAAAAATCCAGCCACTGCTGTTGTCCCTACCGTCTATGTATTGTCCCCTCGGGGCGTTTTTATAGGACGGTGGCAGCTTGCCGGCAGTGCCTCATCCTGAGTCATTAAGTATCGGCCATGTTGTGTTGCTGGTGGGGCGACGAGTTGTTGGCGTAGCACTGGACTTCAGACCTCATGATTCACTGGCTGACTCACAGCTCTGTGTTATTGAGACAATATTGTTTTAGCCTTTCCTCTTGCAGTCCTTAATCTAGTATGACATGGTTTCAAAGGGTTGCATGAAAGTTAACCCTGTAAATACTATTCAGCCAGTAAATCATTAAAACTACCATGAAAATGTGATAAATACTCCTTGTTTTCTGTTTCTGTGACAATCCTCGCCAGTGAGAGAGGGTGAGTCTACTCTGAAAGTATAGTTTACCAAACTACCAATTACTTCACACTGGAAGAAGTTAAGCTACATGAAAGCTATCCTAAAGAAACACAGTTTACTTCACTAAAGTTACTATGAAATAGGAGTTCACTACTTTCTGAAAAAGTATATGTAAATCTGAAATGTCAGACTACAAATCACAAGAACAGATCACTTATGTTAACATAATGTGGAATTTAGCCTATTAAACACAAAAATATGTTTCAAGTGAGAATTAGGCAAATCTGACCAACAAATAAAGGAAATTCTTGCCTACTTCACCCATATTTTTATAACTAAGTTCTAGTAGTTAGATACAGTGCATTCGAAAAGTATTCAGACCTCATTTAGCTGAGGTTTGCTCTGTTCTGTGACGGGAGTAGTACACAGCGTTGTATGAGATCTTCAGTTTCTTGGCAATTTCTCACATGGAATAGCCTTGATTTCTCAGAATAAGATTAGACTGATGTGTTTCAGAATTTCTGGCCATTATGAGCCTATAATCGAACCCACAAGTGATGATGCTCCAGATACTCAACTAGTCTAAAGGACGCCAGTTTTATTGCTTTTTTAATCAGAATGACAGTTTTCAGCTCTGCTAACATAATTGCAAAAGGGTTTTCTAATGATCAATTAGCCTTTTAAAATTATTAACTTGGATTAGCTAACACAACGTGCCATTGGAACATAGGAGTGATGGTTGCTGATAATGGGCCTCTGTACGCCTATGTAGATATTCCATTAAAAATCAGCCGTTTCCAGCTACAATAGTCATTTACAACATAAACAATGTCTACACTGTATTTCTGATCAATTTGATGTTATTTTAATGGACAAAAAAATTGCTTTTCTTTAAAAAACAAGGACATTTCTATGTGACCCCAAACTTTTGAACGGTAGTGTATGTAGCCGGTGTCCTGGCTAAATTCCCAATCTGGCCCTCAAACCATCATGGTCACCTAATAATCCCCAGTTTACAATTGGCTCATTCATCCCCCTCCTCTCCCCTGTAACTATTCCCCAGGTCGTTGCTGCAAATGAGAACGTGTTCTCAGTCAACTTACCTGGTAAAATAATGGTAAAATAAATAAATAAATAAATGTAAATGTATATTCCAGTATTTATTTTTTATAAATATGCAGAAATTTCTGAAATCTGTTTTTGCTTTGTCATTACTTTGTCATTTGTCATTGTGTGTAGATTGATGAGGGAAAATAACAATTTAATCCATTTTAGATTAAGGCCTTAACGTAACAAAATGTGGAAAAAGTCAAGGGGTCTGAATACTTTCCGTATGCACTGTACACCGTTACATGGCCAAAAAAAAAGTAAATAACTAATGAAAACATAACCTAGATTTGAATTTAGTTCAACTACCACCAAGCTACTGTAAAATGTAAATAAATGACTAGTTGAACTACATGTAGTTCACTACTCCTTAACACTGGTATAGAGGTACACAGTTATTGGCTTCTATGGACACTGGCCTTATGTTGGACTTCTGGGGTCATTTCCACACTGAAGTTGTACGTGTGTTTTTCCTTGTACTCAGTATTCTATTCCTCCAGAAGACCTGGATGGATCGGGACATGATCTGGAAAGTTCTGGCTCAGGTTCAGGGGAATGGGCAGAAGGTAATCCTGTTCATTGTGTGTGTCAGGGTGTGTCTGTGTATGTGTGTGTGTGTGTGTGTAGCTGTCTGTCTATGTCTGTGGGTTTCACATTTCTTAGTAAACATTTCTGCTTCCACTCCCTTCAGTGTCCAAAGGCTCAGTAAGGTTTACCACAATCTCAACATTTACAATGACAATGAGTGAAGATGACTTAATGTTCAATGCCATTGATGAAGAGGATAAAACCGACCCAATTATAATGACAGACAACACCAGAAATAAAATATCAGTAGGTCATTTTAGTATTTTAAGAATTCACTATGAGCAAAATATGTTCTCTCTTGGTAGAGGTGAAAAAATTGCAACGTGTGAGTATCCCCTCTTTTTTTGTGTATTTAGGAGGACTCAGACTTGACCTTTGACAAAAGGCCTAAGCTAGATGACAACAACGGATCAGCCATTGGCAATGTGGCAAAGAGCGGGGGTCTTCTAGAAAACAAAGAAGCGCTTGCAGGTAAAGTCCAACTTATTGAGTATATTATTTGGTATATTATTTCCTCCATATTTACTGATAGATGCGCTGAGGTACTTGTAGCCCAACCTTCTTATTCTTCCTGTTTGCAGCTATTATTGCAGGAGGAGTGGTGGGACTGGCCTTGGCTGCCTCCCTGTTAACACTCATGGTCTATAACATGAAGAAGAAAGATGAGGGAGGCTACACTGTCAACCAGAAAAACAAGTTGAACGGAGGATATCAGAAACCGAAGACCAAGGAGGAGTTTATTGCATAACTTCCCCTCAAAGACAAAATAATGTCTCAACCCAGCAGATTTGTTTGAAGAGTTCATTTTTGAGAGAAAGAAGTTGGTTGGGTTTGCGCCATGAGAAAATTCACAGCAGAAAATGCAAACTTGTGGTGTATTCGAGGTTTAAAAAGACGGTAACACTTTACTTGACACCCAGCATCATAACACATAACATGGTCATAACCATGTCATAATATGTCATAACAGCTGACAACTTGTCATATGGTCACAACACTGTCATGACACATAAACAGCAAAAATAGAAACGTCCTCTTACTGTCAACTGTGTTTATTTTCAGCAAACTTAACGTGTAAATATTTGTATGAACTTAAGATTCAACAACTGAGACACAAAGTGAACAAGTTCCACAGACATGTGACTAACATAAATTGAATATTGTGTTCCTGAACAAAGGGGGGAGTCAAAATAAAAAATAACAGTCAGTATCTGGTGTGGCCACCAGCTGCATTAAGTACTGCAGTGCATCTCCTCCTCACGAACTGCACCAGATTTGCCAGTTCTTGCTGTGAGATGTTACTGCCCTCTTCCACCAAGGCACCTGCAAGTTCCCAGATATTTCTGGGGGGAAAGGCCCTAGCCCTCACCCTCTGATCCAAAATGTCCCAGACGTGCTCGCTGGCCATGGCACAACACTGACATTCCTGTCTTGCAGCAATGTCATGCTGGTGGGTCATGTCAGGATGAGCCTGCAGGAAGGGTACCATATGAGGGAGGAGGATGTCTTTCCTGTAACGCACAGAGTTGAGATTGCCTGCAATGACAACAAGCTCAGTTCGATGATGCTGTGACACACCGCCCCAGACCATGACGAACCCTCCACCTCCAAATCGATCCCGCTCCAGAGTACAGGATTCGGTGTATCGTTAATTTTTTTGACGATAAACTCGAATCCGACCATCACCCCTGGTGAGACAAAACCGTGACTCGTCAGAGAAGAGCACTTTTTGCCAGTCCTGTCTGGTCCAGCGACGGTGGGTTTGTGTCCATAGGTGACGTTGTTGCCGGTGATGTCTGGTGAGGACCTGCCTTACAACAGACCTACAAGCCCTCAGTCCAGCCTCTCTCAGCCTATTACGGACAGTCTGAGCACTGATGGAGGGATTGTGCGTTCCTGGTTTAACTCGGGCAGTTGTTGTTGCCATCCTGTACCTGTCCTGCAGGTGAGATGTTCGGATGTACCGATCCTGTGCAGGTGTTGTTCCACATGGTCTGCCACTGCGAGGACGATCAGCTGTCCTTCCTGTCTCCCTGTAGCGCTGTCTTAGGTGTCTCACAGTGCGGACATTATAATTTGTTGCCCTGGCCACATCTGCAGTCCTCATGCCTCCTTGCAGCATGCCTAAGGCACATTCACGCAGATGAGCAGGGACCCATGGCATCTTTCTTTTGGTGTTTTTCAGAGTCTGTAGAAAGGCCTCTTTAGTGTCCTATGTTTTCATAACTGTGACCTTAATTGCCTACTGTCTGTAAGCTGTTAGTGTCTTAACGACTGTTCCACAGGTGCATGTTCATTAATTGTTTATGGTTCATTGAACAAGCATGGGAAACAGTGTTTGAACCCTTTACAATGAAGATCTGTGATGTTATTTGGATTTTTACGAATTATCCTTGAAAGACAGGGTCCTGAAAAAGGGAAGGTTATTTTTTTGTTTGGTTTATATTTAGACCTGTTGTGACATATATTGAATTATTTTATGGCTGGTTATGACACCTACATAAGAGTGTCAAAACACACAAAACCTACCACAGAAGGCAAAACATACCATTACACCATAGCCTACTTATAAAGGGAAAGGGGGGATACCTACTCAGTTGTCCAACTGAATGTATTGAACTAAAATGTGTCTTCCGCATTTAACTCAACCCCTCTGAATCAGAGAGGTGTGGTGGGCTGAGCATATCGACAGTATGTTTATGTTATATAACATTTTCTGAAATTGACCATATTAAATTATCATTGTAATTGCTGAAAAATGTATGTCAGACATGCGCACACTCCAATGCTCTATTGCTGAGGACTGGAATGAATGCAGGAGCATATTTCAGGAGCAGGACAAGACACCCTCTTTGTGACTGATGACTGATATAAGGGCATGTATGTGGTAGGCCTATCTGGCTTATATGATTATGATGGTCATAATGCTTCTTGACAGTGTCATGAGGTGTATTTTCTTAGTACAGGTAAAGTGACACAGGAAGGTCATAATGCTGCATGACAGTGTCATAAAGTGTATTTTCTGCAAGTTATTTAAAACATGATTTTAAAAAAACATGACTGTAAACAAAATTCATTACAACAAAGGACTTAAGAAACACGTTTTCAAAAGAAAGGACATTTCTTTGCAAGGAAAAAAACCATTTCAATAAATGTGGATTTTGCCGCTCTTATGTAGGTGTCATAACCAGCCATAAAATAACGAAATATACTGAACAAAAAATATAAACCCAACATGTAAAGTGTTGGTTCCATGTTTCATGAGATAAAATAAAAGAGAAATGTTCCATACGAACAAAAAGCTTATTTCTCGCAAATGTTGTGCTCAGATTTGTTACATCCCTGTTAGTGAGCAGTTCTCATTTGTCAAGATAATCCATCCACCTGACAGGTGTGGCATATCAAGAAACTGATTAAACAGCATTACCATTACACAGGTGCACCTTGTGTTGGGGACAAAATGCCACTAAAATGTGCGGTTTTGTCACACAACACAATGCCACAAATGTCTCAAGTTTTGAGGGAGAGTGCAATTGTCATGCAGACTGCAGGAATGTCCACCAGAGCTGTTGCCAGATAATTTTATGTTAATTTCTTTACCATAAACCGCCTACAATGTTGTTTTAGAGAATTTGGCATTACGTCTAAATGGTCTTACAACCGCAGACCACGTGTGGCGTCTTCGAAGGATCTGTACACAATTCTGGAAAGCTGAAAATTTCCCTGCATACTCAACAGACATGTCACCCATTGAGCATGTTTGGGATGCTCTGGATCGACTTGTACAACAGCGTGTTCCAGTTCCCGCCAATACCCAGCAACTTTGCACAGCCATTAAAGAGGAGTGGGACAACATTCCACAGGCCACAATCAACAGCCTGATCAACTTTATGCGAAGGAGATGTGTTACACTGCACACCAGATACTGACAGGTTTTCTGATCCACGCCCCTACCTTTTTTTAAGGTATCGGTGACCAACAGGTGTAATATCTGTATTCCCAGGTCATGTGAAATCCATAGATTAGAGCTTAATTTATTTATTTCAATCGACTGATTTCCTTGTATGAACTGTAACTCAGTAAAATCTTTGAAATTGTTGCATGTTGCATTTGTTTATATTCAGTGTATATGTCACAACAGGTGTAAATATATGAGGCATGACAGTGTTATGACCATATTATGACAGGTTATGACAAGTTATGTCAGCTGTTATGACATTTTATGACATGGTTATGACCGTGTCATAACATGTTATGACGCTGGGTGTCAAGTAAAGTGTTACCAAAAAGGCTTCTAAAGTTTTAATTTCAATTTTTATGTTTATTTGCCCTTACTAAAAATGAATCAACCTCAACAAATATTTCTTAATTATAATCCACACAATAATTCACATTTTCTTTTGCTTAAGGTTTATTTTCCTGCTGTGAGAAACTGGTCACATTAAGATCCTACACGTGTATATGTAATTACAAGGTTTATTTTAGAGTAAGAAACAGGTTTATTTAAAATCAAAGTACATTTTGTATTACTGTTCCACGTTTGTATTATGTTATGATCTGTAACATGTGTGCACTGTGTGGATATTATACACCTTGATGTAGTGGACACTTTACATACAACTGTGTTGAATGTAATTAATATAGTGTGGCCTTGAGACTAAAGTGTACCTTGTAGTTGTATGTCCTATGTCTAATCCCTTATTGCTTAAATAGGAGCGGAAATTGACCTCCCTAACACAATACACTCCTTGTGTTGCAACAGTGGGAAAGAAGCACCTTATCACAAAGCAGAGCCATATAATAACCATCTATCTCTCTGACTCTGAATCACCAAGGTCATTTTTTATTTTATTTTTTTATTTCACCTTTATTTAACCAGGTAGGCAAATTGAGAACACGTTCTCATTTACAATTGCGACCTGGCCAAGATAAAGCAAAGCAGTTCGACACATACAACAACACATAGTTACACATGGAATAAAACAAACATACAGTCAATAATACAGTGAAAAATAAGTATACAATGTGAGCAAGTGAGGTGAGATAAGGGAGGTGAAGGCAAATAATATATATATATAAATAAAAATATAAAAAAGGCCATGGTGGCGAAGTAAATACAATATAGCAAGTAAAAAAATAAAAAATTTAAAAAGGAAAAAGAAAGAACTATATTACTACATTTCTGAACCAGATTCTATATTTTACCATGCAAAAACACATTTCTAAGATATTTTTGCATGTTCATAGAGAAACTGTAGACATTTTTAAATGTATATTTATAGGTCCATGTGAGTGGAATATTGTTCTGTAACCCATAACTGTTGTTCTGCTTATATCTTAACGATTTTTCTGCACTCATTTAAAAGTTTTTTGCATACAAGTGTCTGCTAAGTTAGTATTCAGTCCATGCAATGATGGAAAAAGTACTTCATACTTGATTAAATGTAAAGATACCTTAATAGAAAATGACTCAAGTAAAGGTGAAAGTCACTCAGTAAAATATTACTTGAGTAAAAGTAAAAAAATATTTACTGTAAATGTAAATTTAAAGTAAATGTAATTGCAAAAATATAATTAAGTATCAAAAGTAAAAGTATGAATAATTTCAAATTCCTTATATTAAGCAAACCAAACAGCATAATTGTATTTTTTAAATTTAATTTACGGATAGCCAGGGGCACACTCCAAAACTCAGAAATAATTTACAAATTAAGCATTTGTGTTTAGTGAGTCCGCCAGATCAAAGGCAGTAGGGATGACCAGGGATGTTTTCTTGATAGGTGTGTGAATTTGACCATTTTCCTGTCCTGCTAAACATAAAAAATGTAACTAGTACCTTTAGGTGCCAGGAGAAATGTATGGAGTAAAAAGTACATAGGAATGTAGTGAAGTAAAAGTAAAAGTTGTCAAAAATATAAATAGTAAAGTAAAGTACACATACTACCCAAAAATACTTAAGAAATAGTTTTAAGTATTTTTACTTAATTCGTTTTCACCACTGAACAAATTGCCCTGATAGCACATTGTTGCCTCTGACTTCAGAGTTTGTCTTGAAAACTTTGGTCTCACTATTGCTGTCCTGCCATCTAGGGCTCAAAGTAGGAATAATCTGACTGGATCTCAGTTGAATTTGTCACATGTAATACCCTTAGTCTGGCATACCTGGTCTTTGTGCTACATACAGTCTTTGTACTTCAGAAAGTATTCATACCCCTTGACTTATTACACCCATCTACACAAAATAATTCATTACGACAAAGTGAAAACATGTTTTTACAAATGTTTGCAATGTATTGAAAATTAAATAAAGAAATATCTAATTTACATAAGTATTCACACCCCTGAGTCAATACTCATTAGAATTACCTTTGGCAGTGATTACAGCTGTGAGTCTAAAATTCTTCAAGCTCTGTCAAATCGACTGTTGATCATTGCTAGACAGCCATTTTCAAGTCTTGCCATAGATTTTCAAGCCAATTTAAGTCAAAACTGTAACTAGGCCACTCAGGAACATTCAATGTCTTGGTAAGCAATTCCAGTGTATAGTTGGCCTTTTTTAGGTTATTGTCCAGCTGTAAGGTGAATTCATCTCCCAGTGTCTGGTGGAAAGCAGACTCAACCAGGTTTTCCTCTATGACTTTGCCTGTGCTTAGCTCCATTACATTTATTTTTAATCCTAAAAAATTCCACAGTCCTTAATGATTACAAGCATACCCATAACACGATGCAGCCACCACTACGCTTGAAAATATGGAGAGTGGTACTCAGTAATGTGTTGTATTGGATTTGCCTAAAACTTAGCACATTGTATTCAGGACAAAAACTTGATTGCTTTGCCACATTTTTAGCAGTATTGCTTTAGAGCCTTGTTGCAAACAGGATGCATGTTTTGGAATATGTTTATTCTATACAGGCTTCCTTCTTTTCACTCCGTCATTTAGGTTAGTATTGTAGAGTTACTACATTGATGTTAATCCATCCTCAGTTTTCTCCGATCACAGCCATTAACCTCTGTAACGGTTTTAACATCACCCTTGGCCCCATAGTGAAATCTTTGAGCAGTTTCCTTTCTCTCTGGCAACTGAGTTAGGAAGGACGCCTGTATCTTTGTAGTGACTGGGTGTATTGATACACCACCCAACGTGTAATTAATAACTTCACCATACTCAAAGGGATATATTCAAAGTCTGCTTTTTAAATGTTTACCTATCTACCAATAGGTGCCCTTCTTTGTGAGGCATTGGAAAATCTCCCTGGTCTTTGTGGTTGAATCTGTTTGAAATTCACTGCTCGACTGAGGGATCTTAGAGATAATTGTATGTGTGGGGTACAGAGATGAGGTAGTCATTAAATGCAACTCATGATGTGACATGTTAAAGCACATTTGTACTCTTCAACTTATTTAGGCTTGCCATGACAAAGGAGTTGAATATTTTGACATAAGACATTTCAGCTTTTCATTTTACATGAATTTGTAAAACATTTCTAAAAACATCCCTCCACTTTGACAATATGGGGTATTGTGTGTAGGCCAGTAACACAAAATCACATTTTAATACATTTAAAATTCAGGCTGTAACATAACAAAATGTGGAAAAGGTCAAGGCATGTGAATTATTTTTGAAGGCACTGTAGTTCATTGTTGTTTTACCATTTATCCATCATTCCATCATTGCATCTTTAACTGAGGTAAATGGAAACAAAAACAACAGCAACAATAGCCAAACACACCAAAAGACTTCTGCGTTGCCCTGTCATTGACCTGAATACCGTATGCATCCACTTTAGTTATGGATTCTATTCATGTTTATAGATTCTCTGCATATTGTAACTCGTTGAATCCCCAAAAAGCAGAGGTGAGAGATGTTTAGTGTGTAAGGGTAGAACAATAAAATGTTCTGAATAACAAAGAGCAGTTTGTTTTCTTTTTTGGAGAGCATATCGTCTTTTAGAGATGGGAAACTGATGTGAGAGAATGGAAACTGATGATGGTGTTGTATTCCCTCCCCATCATCACCCTCAACCCCTGGGCCACAGGGGACAGTTCTGAGTATTTGTCAGTGTGAGCTGTGGCAGCTGATTTGTTGACGTTCACCATCTTAGCTCTACTAATGGCCAAATTGTCTGTCAATCAAAACAGGGTATAGTTTGTGTTTTCTTTTACCACGCCAGTCATAAAAGTGGGCGCTTCATATCTCTGTCGGTTGTTGATGGTGCAGGCTTTCTTCACCGCGCAGCTTCAGCGATGTTTATCCCTACTTTAGAGGAAGACATGCACCATTTTAAACCGAATCGACACAGGCTCTACACAACGAGATGCTGTGGGTGTTGCCATGTCAGGACGGGAACCATCATTCTCGGCACCTGGTACATGGTGCGTACAATACAAATGGTCGCCTTGCCTTTAGATTGTGCTAACGTTAGCTTCGTTGCAGTCATGTTGCAGTACCCCCTCGTTGCCACTACTGATAGTAGGCCGTTGTAATAACTAACTAGCTAGCTTGTTACCAGTAAGTTAAACCGAAGCTAGTATTTGTCGAGAAAGTCACTTTGATATCTGAATGCGTGCCCTACTCTGGAACATATTGCTAGCTAGATTATGTAAATGTTCCTATATTACCTAACTAACTAGCAAATGTAATCGGATAGTTAACTAACGTTAGTTAAATAAGTTAATTAGCTACGTGTCAACGTTACCCGTTAGGGACTTTCAGCCAATAGTGTGATTGCGGCACGCAATTCGGGCAGGACTGCCAACTTTTGAAGAAAACTGGAGTGAGATTTGCTAAATGGATTTCATTGCCCCCTGACACAGTCCCTAGAAGGGGCACTGTGAATATGTTACTGTTTTAAAGCTAATTTACTGCAATTCTGCGTATTGGTTTAGGCCTATGACCAGGGTGGAAAAAATACAAAATAAAAAACACAGGTCTGGTGTATTCAGGATGCTTTGAACATTAAATGAACACTCAACATTCGACCTCTTTGAGGGGATGAAATTTAAAGTATGCTAATATTTTTTCTAACATTTTGTTTACGTGGTTTGAGAATCATTCAGACTGTAATAAAATGAGCTAGGGAGACGGTAGAATGTTAGAAAATGTGGGAAGATTGGAAGCCGGGATTGATCCCTGTTCTCAGGTAGAAAGTTGTGTGTAGTGCTCTGCACGGGAGTTTACTTCTTTCTTCTTTTTTTAAACCTCTTAAGGATTAAGGATCGGACCCTTTTTTTACATTTTCGCCTAGAATGACATACCCAAATCTAACTGCCTGTAGCTCAGGACCTGAAGCAAGGATATGCATATTCTTGATACCATTTGAAAAGAAACACTTTGAAGTTTGTGGAAATGTGAAATGAATGTAGGAGAATATAACACATTAGATCTGGTAAAAGATAATACAAAGAAAAAACATTTTTGGCCACTAGATGACAGCTGTGTATGTGCAAAGTTTTATACTGATCCAATGAACCATTGTATTTCTGTTAAAAATGTTGTATCAAGACTGCCCAAATGTGCCTAATTGGTTTATTAATAACTTTTCAAGTTCATAACTGTGCACTCCTCAAACAATAGCAATGTAAATTGGACAGTGCAGTTAGATTAACAAGAATTTAAGCTTTCTGACAATATAAGATAGGTTTATGTTCTGGGAAATGTTCTTGTTACTTACAACCTCATGCTAATCGCATTAGCCTACGTTAGCTCAACCGTCCCGTGGGGGACCCACCAATCCTGTAAAGGTTGATGGCAAGGGGTAACCAAATCATAGACTGCTTTCAAGGTAAGGACACAAACATTTTGTAATTTGGGTGAACTAGCTATCTCTTTAAAATAGATCTGGAAGAAAACCCTGCTTGCTCTCCAGGAGGGTTGGCTACCCCTGATCTATGTTTTCCAGGTGCTGGGTGTTTGAAAATGTTCTTGTTATAACAATTAATTTCTCAATCACCCAACCTTCAAGAACATTTGAATGAATATCAATATTTAGGTGGTTTATGCCTATTAGTTGAATATCCTTGACATCATCTTACTCTACATATGTATTTATGAGGTGAGTCCCCCTACCATCTCTGCCTAGCATGTGCACAATACTAAACTGTTTACAATTATATTTGATTCCTGGAGCATTTAACATCCGTTTGCTGATTTGTATGACTTGTTCAAAACTGTCCATGAAGGGCTGCAATAATACAATAATACATCATTCGTTTTGAAAGACACAACAGGTATATCATATTTCAAATAGGTAATTCCACTGGCAAAATGGAATAATACAAGTTTGGGGAATAACAGTAGTGTTCTTGCTGACAAGCACAGTAATTACCCTATATTTTAGCCCATTGTAAAGAATTAGAATTGTTCCACTGATCAGACTAAATAAATGGATAATAAAAATATGACAAATCTACCACTACACCCTAACCAAATTATTTTCCGTCCCCTTTAGAATCAAACGTACACTTTTGCACTTTTGGGTTCACAATCTGACACAATTATTGTCATAGTTCCAAATCAGGTCACCCTACCAAACTTCCCTGCTAAAACATACTGTAGGTCTGTCTGCTCCCTTTTTGTTATCCCAGCCTAAATGCCAATAAACAAACGAGGGATCTAATGCAAGTGTGGGTTAAATCGACTTTAGTACATGCTGTCAAAAGGCTGCATTCTGCAATAGATTTATGGACGGGAGTAACAAGAACTTAATTCTGTTGACATTTTACCTAAAACACAGCTACCATGCTGTTCTTTTTACAGTTTTATAAACTCAGCTCCAGTCTAATCTTGAGGGGAGTTTCTTTAAAACATGCATCCAATCCCCTTGATCCTTCACATAACTAGACCAATCATTTGCTTCAATGTGCTGTGGTTCACAGTGCTGTGGCAAGACAGGACAATGATAGTGGTTCCGCTCATGATGTTAAATTGTAGGCGCAGATGCTTTGATTTCCAAAAGATTTGGAGGACAGTTAACGCGCTAATGTATAAATTAGGAAAATAAATGCAGGAGTTTTCAATGTATGAAATATGAGGTGTGGCCTGAAGAGGGTCAAATGTGCGTGTCTCACAGCCAATGTGTGAGAGTTGGCAGCTCTGATGTAGGCATTCCTGCATATGCAGGAACACCTTGAATTTCGGGCTGCAATTACACCCTTCTCCTTTCAGCTCCCGCCCATGCACATCTGGTGCTGGTGCTGTAGCTAGTGCTAGCGGTAGCTAGCTATCAGTACCTAGTTAGCTAGCTAACAGTACCTAGTTAGCTGTATACACTGAACAAAAATATAATCGCAACATGCAACAATTTACAGTTCATATAAGGACATCAGTCAATTGAAATACATTGATTAGACCCTAATCTATCAATTTCTCATGACTGGGATTACAGATATGCATCTGTTGGTCACAGATTTGTTTTTGAAACGCCTTTTTTTTTTTTTTTTTAAGTAGGAGTATGGATCAGAGAACCAGTCAGGGTATGGTGTGAACATTTACTTCATGCAGTGGGACACATCTCCTTTGCATAGAGTTGATCAGGCTATTTATTGTGGCCTGTGGAATGTTGTCCAACTCCTCTTCAATGGCTGTGCAAAGTTTCTGGATATTTACTGGAACGCGCTGTTGTACACGTCAATCCATAGCATCCCAAACATGCTCAATGGGTGACTTGTCTGCTGAGTATGCAGGCCATAGAAGAACTGGGACATTTTCAGCTTCCAGGAATTGTGTACAGATCCTTGTGACATGGGGACGTGCATTATCATGCTGACACTTGAGGTGATGACGGTGGAAGAATGGCACGACAATGGGCCTCATGATCTCGTCACGGTATCTCTGCATTCATAATTGCCGTCGATACAATGCAATTGTGTTCTCTGACCGTAGCTTATGCCTGCCCATAGCATAACCAATGTTCCCTCAAATGTTTTTCATCACTGAGCAAGATTCAGGTCTGCCGAGCGCAAACTTGAACATTTAAAATGCTGTGCAACTTCCGGCGTGCGTTTACTGTGAACACTGAGGTTGTATCCACTTTAAGTTAGTTTTAACAGTGATCAAATAGGCTACTGTGGCTATTTGATCATAATGTAGGCCTACCATTGTGGCCTACCATCAAAATGTATGCTACCCTTCGCCTATTGGCTACTTAGCTTATTCAAGACTGCCTCAAAATACAACACTGTCCCTTTTTATGACAAAAAAAGCTCTGACTCGCTTCAAAGATGTCTGGAAATGCACACCTTGTGCTCTTGTAGGAGGCAAACACTCCCACATTGCTGACTACAAATTATGTAATGACTCACTAAGTAGCAAAGGATATGTACAAATGTGCACACATCACTACATGTAGCTGTCACTTTGCTCTCAAAACAAGCACATCTACTGACAACTGCTCATGCTGTAAACACAGTCCAGTTCAAAATGACTGGCACAGATCCATATATGGCAAAGTGCCTTTTTGCATATGTAGTGGCCCGACTGCAGGCCCGACTGCAGCTCTTATTTAGGGCGCACTGATTTGTGTAGAGTACGGGCCTGAGTCGTGCCAGTCAATGCAATAGAATCCTACTCCGATGCGTTCTGCCTACAACAAAATCTCTTGCATTGTTAGTTTTGCATACTAAGTTTTGAAGAGTTTGTTTTGTTTCAGTATGTAGCATTGGAAGTGGCTATTGTGTTGATTTGATCACAATTCCCACAGTAAAGGGAAATGTTGATAGTGTTAACTAATGGGGAAAACTCTAGAAAGTTGAGTGAAATACAATCTCGTGTTTGATGTTTCTTCTGCCTGGCAGTCCCAGGGAATAGGCTAGGAACATTGACGATATTCCTACTGCCACCATGGGGCACTCTGTACACAACGTCGACATCAGCAAACCGCTCACCCACACGATGCCATACACACTGTCTGCCATCTACCCGGTACAGTTGAAACAGGGATACATCTGTGAAGAGCACACTTCTCCAGCATACCAGTGGTCATCAACGGTGAGCATTTTCCCACTGAAGAAGGTTAAAACGCCAAACTGCAGTCCGGTCAAGACTGGTGAGGATGATGAGCACGCAGATGCACTTTCCTGAGACTGTTTGTACAGAAATTCTTTGGATGTGCAAAACCAGTTTCATTAGGTGGCTGTCTGACGATCCCGCAGGTGAAGAAGGCGGATGTGGAGATCCTGGGCTGGCGTGGTTACACATGGTCTGCAGTTGTGAGGCCAGTTGGACGTACTGCCAAATTCTCTAAAATGACGTTGGATGCGGCTTATGGTAGAGAAATGAACATTCAATTCTCTGGCAACAGGCCACCACTCTACAACACATTGACTATTTCTCCTTTGCCAAGCTAATCCATCCACCTGACAGGTGTGGCATATTAAGAAGCTGATTAAACAACATGATCATTACACAGGTTCTGGGAACAATAAAAGGCCACTTTTTAAAATGTGCAGTTTTGTCACAAAACACAATGCCACAGATGTCTCTAGTTTTGAGGGAGTGTGTAATTGGAATTCTGACTGCAGGAATGTTCACCAGAGCTGTTCCCAGAGAATTGACTGTCGCAGACCAACCACAGGCCACACTTAACCACTCCAGCCCAGGACCTCCACATCCGCCTTCTTCACCTGTGGGATTGTCTTCAATAAATGTTCACTTTCTCCGTCTCGTGTTTTTTAAAATTTTAATACTTGATATATGTATTATAAGAAGTGAGAATTACGGAGGGACCGTAACCACAAGTGTATAACATTTCTTGGAGTGTTTTTGTTGTTTTTTTGCACAGTGAAGATCGGTAACGGTGCATGATTTAACATCCAACAGTTGACAAGTGTAAAAAGACACATTTGATCCATCTGTCGTCGTTCACAACGGTTGTTGGCAAAACCTCTGGATACATTGATGACAGAGGCCTATATCACAAGTCTAATCATTGAATATATTATGCAATGTGTGAGAGGGATGTAATATTTTAAATATAACATACACTTTGACAGGGAAAGTCCATTAAACAGATTAGGGGAAAGGACTCCTAGCAACCATACAAACCACCTGGTAATAATAACTATTATTTAGGCTAATCCTAATGAGAGCGCCTTGGTTTGTTCAAATAAAATGAAGTGTAATTTGTTGCTTATCTGTGGAAACAGAAACCTAGTATGTCACAAAATATCAAAGTTCTAATCTACAACAGACTGTATCCTAGCCTGGTTTCAGATCTGTTTGTAATGTCTTGGCAACTCCTATGGTCATTGTCACTCACGCCACATTATAGGAATTGGCAAACCAGCACAAACCGATCTAGGACCAGGCTATGTGTTGAAGGACATAACAATGCCTTTCTGTCTCTCCAGGTGGTGAACCTGTTGATGGGCATTCTGCTGACTGTGGCCGTGACCCACCCAGAGAACGTGCCCACTGTGGACCTGCAGTATGAGGTTATCGAGCACTACTTTAGCCACACCCTCCAGGTGGAGGGGAATGTTTTGAAGGGTTAGTTCGTTCTATCTTCATGTTTGGTTCAACTTGAGTTGTCTACGTAGGCCAGTAGTGACAGCATCCACGATAATCTGTGTTTATCTTCCCAAAAGGCAGTAGCTGGCATGATTTAGCATAGTCTCCCGATTTTGGTATTTGTGAGCAAAGCTGCAGTACTTTGTCTGGACTGGTACCTCATAGCTCTTTCACACACACACACCAATCCCCTTCTCATCCAGCATTGATAACTTTTTTTTATTTTTTATTATTATTTAAATTTTTATCCCATTTTCTCCCCAATTTTCGTGGTATCCAATCGCTAGTAATTACTACCTTGTCTCATCGCTACAACTCCCGTACGGGCTCGGGAGAGACGAAGGTCGAAAGCCATGCGTCCTCCGAAGCACAACCCAACCAGCCGTACTGCTTCTTAACACAGCGCGCCTCCAACCCGGAAGCCAGCCGCACCAATGTGTCGGAGGAAACACCGTGTACCTGGCCCCCTTGGTTGGCGCGCACTGCGCCCGGCCCGCCACAGTAGTCGCTGGAGCGCGATGAGACAAGGATATCCCTACCGGCCAAACCCTCCCTACCCCGGACGACGCTATGCCAATTGTGCGTCGCCCCACGGACCTCCCGGTCGCGGCCGGCTGCGACAGAGCCTGGGCGCGAACCCAGAGACTCTGGTGGCGCAGTTAGCACTGCGATGCAGTGCTCTAGACCACTGCGCCACCCGGGAGGCCCAGCATTGATAACTTTCGCCAAATGCCTGCTTCTTTAACCTTTCAGCCCTATACAGACTGATTTAGCTACAACTCTTATTTTCTCACAGGCCCAAAGCCTGTAAAAGCAGGATTTTAATACATAACCTGGAGCTGGGCAGCGCTGAGCTGTGCTCTCTGTGGCTGGCTGTTGTGTTTAGTTTATTCGGTGCGATTCTGTTGTTTATTTGGCTTGGTTGCACAAGGACTCCTCATTTCCCAGAAAGTGACTCAGTAAGAGCTGAAAGGGCTTGGCTCTTGTGGGCAGCGACTGAACCACCCCCACAACACACGCACACACAGCAGGGCTGTGCCAAAAGAAAGGGAGGCGGGGAGGGAGGGGGTGCACGTGTTATGTAAATCCAAAGCCTGGCACTGCTGTGGCTTCATGGGTGCCTTTTCTAGACAGCATCTTCCCACTTGGTTGACGTGTTTTAAGAAGGTTGCGAGCCAGTTTGGAGCCTACACAGCCGACTTCGGACAAGCAATGGTATGACATCGCCCCGCGTTAGAGGTATGAATCCCCGGTAGGACACTTTCAATGCTGTCTATCCTTTTCTAGGACTCCCACCTACGGTCTAAATAAAGGATATTGTTTACAGACAAAACATGAGGGACTGAACCGCCGTGACCTGCAGTCTGATATCTGATATCAAAGTACAAGGTGTGTTAGAAGAGGGCCCCTGTTAGAAGAGGGCCCCTGTTAGAAGAGGGCCCCTGTTAGAAGAGGGCCCCTGTTAGAAGAGGGCCCCTGTTAGAAGAGGGCCCCTGTTAGAAGAGGGCCCCTGTTAGAAGAGGGCCCCTGTTAGAAGAGGGCCCCTGTTAGAAGAGGGCCCCTGTTAGAAGAGGGCCCCTGTTAGAAGAGGGCCCCTGTTAGAAGAGGGCCCCTGTCAGAGTACTTGAAAATGCATCTTTCCTTTCTTGTGTCCTTGTGGTAAGCACAGATCTATAAGTGATTGGATCGGTATTAAACAACGTTAGCGCCCTATTACTGTCGGCAATCCAACCACTTCAGATCTGTGATTACCTCCAGGTACGTAGGAAGGCAGGATACCTTTCTGAAGTATTCTAACAGAGCTGAAAACAAATGGAGAAGCCCCAAATAAGAGATGTTGTTCCCATCCGAATACTCTCCTACGATTACCTCAAAAAAATTGAAAAAGTTCTGTATTTGACTACCATTTCCATCTGTTCTTTTCCACTGACATCTTTCACTGTAATATCAGATATTTCACACACGCATAGAAAGATACACAGTTATCCAGTTGGTGTTGGCAGATGCCCTGGTTCAGAATGCCTGCCAGAGGCTGATGAATGTATAGCCTGGCCTCAGACAGACACGGGACGTAATGCTAAACGATCTACTGTAATGGATTGGGCTACAGATTGCATCAGTGACAACCCTTCTGATACACACACACACACACACACAATGCACAGTTTCAGAACTGAATTTGGGAGCTCCGCATGGACTACACACGCCTCTTCTCATTCACTCACACACGCCTCTTCTCATTCACTCACACACGCCTCTTCTCATTCACTCACACAGTCACACTCATAAATGCCCTACTAGGAAGGAATGGCTTGCAGATTGCATCAGTTACCGTTACGACAATCGGATATGTTACACTCCGAAGAGAAACGGCTTCCTGCACAGCTTTAGAACGACTGACTGATAGTTTGGAGTGAACCACACATGCATCGCCTCACCTCACTCACTTAGTGCCCAGCACGAGGCTGTGAGCTGTCAGAAGCACTTGACCGACGCACCAGAGTGCAGCAGATGGCAGGCCTATTAATTAGCCTAGCGTAGCCTGTGTTGTTGTGCGTTGTCTTCACTGATGCTACTGAGTGCCTGAGTGGGAGAAGCTAAGGGCTCCCCAGAGTACGCTAACGCTAAAAGAGAGCGAGTTAGTAGGCAATGCATCCCTGGAGATGCTTCAGTTACACACAAATCAATTGGGCCTCTGTAGTAACGCTCTCACTGACAGTTGCATGAATGCACTCTGTGGGGCCCCATCGTGGGATGCAACGGGCCCAGACCAGGCAGCCATGATGGCTCACAAGGATAGGTGCACAATACCACTATATTCAATTGTTAGTTATAGATAATTCAACATTTGGGTTAATATTTTTTAGATTTAGGAAATTATTCTCCCAACGCCTTTGACTGACGTTAATTTCAAGACTTACTACAAGTTGAGTTTGTAGTTGAATACACAAGTATTTGAACCTAATGAAGGAACTCTGTTAGTCTCTCTGACTCTCTCTCTCTCTGTGCTTATAGAGAATGCCTGTGTGGGATTCGCAATCTCTCTGTTGATGCTCACTATCAGCGCCATGATGGTCTATGGAGCCATTACTGTAAGTTTCTATCCATCTATTTTGTATGTGTGTCAATCAAATGTTCTCTTATATATTCTAAGCCCAGCATACAAATGTAAGTTGTGACAGCGGGGACGACAATTACCCCTGGAGGAGTGGGAGAAATAGGAAGTTGAAAAGATAGTTCTCCCTGAACTTCAACCGTGGTCATGTTCATTATGGAAGAAAGCAGACTGAAACGGGGAAGAACTACCTGGAGTTGTCCAATAATAAACACTCATTTTGAGTTTTGTGTTTCAAAATGTTTTAAAACATCTATGTGCCCCAATGAATGCAACTCTGATGGCAGTGCTTTGTCCCTTCCTGGTGTCTGAAAGTACAATATGTTTTTTTAATGTCTTTATGCTTTTTAAGCAATTCAGATTGACCAATAACAGATTCACTACATGCAAACTCCTTGCTTGTGCATTCAACTAGCCCCACCAGGGTGAGCGGAAAGTTTGCTACACAACGTTGTTCTAATGTTATCATCTTTACCTCACCAGGCCTACCTGATGGGCATCCACACTGACAGGTTTGATGGATATGTGACGTGGACCTGAATAGAGCTGCTACTTTAAATGGCGACGCACCGCTAAAGCACGACGCATTGTCTAGGTTTTGGTTGATCTTTGTGTGAGCAACGAACGTTATGCCTTAGCTGTGAATACAGGCTCTTAGGATACCCTTGTAGATGTCCTGTATTCAGTGTTTGTCAGAGTAGTTCCATTGCTGCTGTAGCCTCCCTGGCAAAATACCCAGTCCAGATGACATAAGAACAGATGTACATAGATTGATTCAATGCCTGTGAATTTTGTGACATCCTCAACATTGCTTAGAACCCAAAATTTAGATCAGGTTTTTGCTAGGGCTAGATATGCTTCCTGCTTGACAAACAACCTGACAAACTCTTGTGAAATGGCCATCCTTTTACATGTATGGTCAATGACGTGTGTTTACTCTTCCTCCCCATGTAGCATCGTGACGGCTGGCTCATCCCGTTCTTCTGCTACCAGCTCTTTGACTTTGCTCTGAGTTGTCTGGTGGCCATCAGCTCCCTCACCTACCTACCCCGGATCAAGGACTACATGACAGAGCTGGTGAGTCAGTCCAGTCCACCACCGCCCCCAGGCCTGTCGGCTAGTCCACCACCGCCCCCAGGCCTGTCGGCTAGTCCACCACCGCCCCCAGGCCTGTCGGCTAGTCCACCACCCACCCCAGGCCTGTCGGCTAGTCCACCACCCACCCCAGGCCTGTCGGCTAGTCCACCACCCCCCCCAGGCCTGTCGGCTAGTCCACCACCCCCCCCAGGCCTGTCGGCTAGTCCACCACCCACTCCAGGCCTGTCGGCTTGTCCACAACCCCCCCCCCCCCCCCCCCCCCCCCCCCAGGCCTGTCGACTAGTCCGCCACCCCCCAGGCCTTTCGGCTAGTCCACCACCCCCCCCAGGCCTGTTGGCTAGTTTCTCTACCATAAGCTGCCTCCAACGTTGTTTTAGAGAATTTGGCAGTACGTCCAACCGGCCTTAAACGCAGAACACGTGTAACATGCCAGCCCAGGACCTCCACATCTAGCTTCTTCACCTGCGGGATCATCTGGGAGGTGCTGATAAGTATTTCTGCCTGTAATAAAGCCCTTTTGTGGGCACCCCAGTGGGTGGGCCTATGCCCTCCCAGGCCACCCATGGGTAAGCCCTTTCCCAGTCATGTGAAATCCATAGATTAGATTAGATTTCAATTGACTGGTTTCCTTATATGAACTGTAACTCAGTAAAATCTTTGAAATGGTTGCCGTTTATATTTTTGTTCAATATAGTTTTATATTCAGAATGAACAAAGTAATTGCAGAATGCTTAGGTAACTTAGCTGGCAAACTCATTGGCCCTACTCTGTCATACCCCCTGGAGGCTTAACAATGTGTTCTCACTACCGTCTCCACTGTCTTTACATTAGACCTGCTGCCAATATATCAGATGGATTTGACATCTGAATGAGAAATGAAAAAGCACTGGGATGTTCAATGGAACCGAAGCTAAAGATGCTCTGTAGGCCCATATTTCAGTACAATCCCTGGTTTTATGGGGTGTTTAGTTTCTGTACGTGCTGAATGTGTGTCTCGTCTCAGCCGGACTTCCCCTACAAGAACAACCTACTCTCCATGGACTCCAGCTGCCTGCTGCTCTTCGTCCTCATGTTCTTCGCCTTCCTCATCATCACGAAGGTGTGTGTTTCTGAAAATGGATTGATTTGAATACTAAACTTATTTTCCCCCATCCAGATTCCCAAGAATATTTAGATTTACTGCACTTATTAGTGTTAACTGAGATCTTGATCTGATTTACCATCCATTGGCTGAACTTCAGTAGACGGATGATAGACCTTGACTGACAGGTCTTCAGTAGACGGTTGATAGACCTTGACTGACAGGTCTTCAGTAGACGGATGATAGACCTTGACTGACAGGTCTTCAGTAGACGGATGATAGACCATGACTGACAGGTCTTCAGTAGACGGATGATAGACCTTGACTGACAGGTCTTCAGTAGACGGATGATAGACCTTGACTGACAGGTCTTCAGTAGACGGATGATAGACCTTGACTGACAGGTCTTCAGTAGACGGATGATAGACCTTGACTGACAGGTCTTCAGTAGACGGATGATGGAGCTTCTGGAGATGAATCAGTGGTGTTGGAGCTGGGCTAGAACACAAGCCTGCACATTGTAGCTCTCTAGGACAAAGGATTGAGCATCACTGGCTCAGGTAAAAAGACTTAACATTTTGGCTGTCCCCCCCCAGGCTTACCTGATCAACAGTGTGTGGAACTGCTACAAGTACATCAACAACAGGAATGTGCAGGAGAGCGCTGTTTACCCTACCTTCATGGCCCCTCCACAGGTTTGTGTCTGAAAAGCCTCCTCTCCGGGTCCCAAACTAATTGTCAATGGCACACGTAATCAAACCTCTGAAGCATACTGTGGCATAACCAGTAGAGGGCATACCTTTCACATCCTTAGTCAGTTCAAGGATGCAAGGTGGTTTCAATTGCTTTCGGAAAGTATTCAGACCACTTTACTTTTTCCACATTTTGTTACCTTACAGCCTTATTCTAAAATTGACTTAATAGTTTTTTCCCCTCAATCTACACGCACTACCCCATAATGACAAAGCAAAAACAAGTTTAGAAATGTTTGCAAATTTATTAAGAATAAAAAAACGTAAATGACATTTACATAAGTATTCAGACCCTTTACTCGGTACTTTGTTGAAGAACCTTTTGGCAGCGATTACAGCCTCGTGTTTTCTTGGGTATGACGCTACAAGCTTGACACACCTGTATTTGGGGAGTTTCTCCCATTCTTCTCTGTAGATCCTCTCAAGCTCTGTCGGGGTTGGATGGGGAGCGTTGCTGCACAGCTATTTTCATCTCTCTCCAGAGATGTTCGATCAGGTTCAAGTCCGGGCTCTGGTTGGGCAACTCAAGTACATTCAGAGACTTGTCCCGAAGCCACTCCTGCGTTGTCTTGGCTGTGTGCTTAGGGTCATTGTCCTGTTGGAAGGTGAACCTTCACCCCAGTCTGAGGTCCTGAGTGCTCTGAAGTATCAAGGATCTCCAATCAAGTTGTAGATACAGCTCAAGGATGATCAATGGAAACAGGATGCAACAGAGCTCAATTTCGAGTCTCATAGCAAAGGGTCTGAATACTTATGTAAATAAGGTATGTGTTTTAATACATTTGCAAAAATATCTAAACCTGTTTTTGCTTTGTCATTATGGCGTATTGTGTGTAGATCGATGAGGGGGAAAAATGTATTTAATCAATTTTAGAATAAGGCTGTAATGTAACAAAAGTCAAGGGATCTGAATAATTCCCGAATGTACTGTATACCCAGTCTGCCCTCCTTTTGAGTTTTAGACGGATGAAATATCTAGCACAATATCAAATGTCTCAAATATGATTATGTCCATGGCTTTGGTCCTCTCACTGTGTGCAGTATATTTCTAAATTGATTGATGAATGAAAATAATTCTCTCTCCTCAGTACATTCTGCCTACCTACGAGATGGCAATGAAGATGCCAGAGAAAGAGCCCCCTCCCCCCTACATGCCTGCCTGAAGACCCCGTGCCCCCCCGTCTCTACCCCCATCTATATGTATGTGTGGGCCACCCAGAGCTCGTCATTTTGACCCCACCATGCATTTCTAGAGAGGAGGGATACTCTTTATAAAATCTTGCTAACATTCAAACCCCCGTTATATTATAGACAAGTGGGAGGGGCAGATGCCGTGTAGTGTATAAAGCGATGAAAGCTTTACGACTTTTCTTTCCTTGTCTCGCCCCGTCTTTTGATGCCTTAATAAAAAAAGGGATATTGTGAAAGTACCATCGCTTCAATGCCTTTCACCAGTCCAGCTTTAGAAAAACAATATCCTTTCCTTATAGATTGGTATTATAATACGTGAATGTAAAAAGGAATACTCTTAAGACAATCCACTTATGATAATTCATCTTTATACTTTAATTGTTTTTTACATTTTACATATACTTTAATTGTTTTTTGCTTGTTAAATTATCTAGATTTTATTCTAAGAGTTTGATGGGGACGTTTTGAAGCACTTTCTCTTTATCCCTTTATTTATTTAGCCTTGGACATCCATCCGCAACCTGTGTGCCATGTTCATTCTCCGCCACCGCCTTTGTGACATTGCGTTGTTAGCTTAGTCAAGCTAGTGTATTGTGTTGCAGTTCGAAGCGTCCAGACACTGCTGGTTAAAGGGATAGTACACCAACATTTGGCAGATGTTTTCAAACCTCAAAATTTGTCCAATGTCAAGATTTAAATAATAAGACTTCTTAACAAAAGTCCACTTTGGAGGACTGAAAACATCAGACAAACTTTGGTTTTGAAGTGGACTGTCCCTTTAAGGAGAGCGTAAGGTTCACCTGGAGGGAACGAACGGCTAGTGTGAACAGTAGTGGATCCATGCTACTCTTTCTTTCTTTTCTTTACATTGTGTTTTGATCCTTGTGGGAAACAAATTACTTCAATAAACCATTCAAAAACATTTTGTATCCATTACCCGACTGAGTACATTCATTTTTACCTGATGTGAGCAAAGAAACGTCCTTTTTGTTGAGAACCTATTTGGTTCTGTACTTAGGTTAAATGCTCATACCAGTCAAAACCCCCCCCCCCCAAAGAGGTGTGTGATGTTGCACAATGATTTAAGTCAAAAATTTAAGTCAAAAACTTGACTTAGTCAAATTATTCTATATTTGCGCTTAAAGTGACAAATCCAAACTGCCCTCTGTGTTAAAATCCATGTGAATGTGTCTTTTCCTATGATATACAATTATTTTGGGGCTGGGTTTTATTTCAATGTTACCATCTGCCAGCATAGCATTGTTTATTAACAGAAAAGGTCTGCAAAGTTATTCCTCTTTGTGACAGAGATAAGCCAAACAGCCTTGTGTCTACTTGGCCACCTGAGACATGGAGCTAATTAAAATAGGGGGGAAACTTGTGTTTTTGCACCTCCATTTTTTGGGGGGGGGGGGTGAATTATCATAATTTGATAATTTGTAAATTCACTTATTTTTGTGCTAGTCTAAAAATATCTTGCCATTTTATAAATGATATAATTGCGCGATAGCATTTTGCAAAGCCGCTCCCCGTCGCCCCACTGTCTTTTACAATGTAGAGAAATGCATATCAGCTATCTTTTCAATAGCTATCCATTTTACGGGAGCTTCAACTATTTATATGGCGGATTCACGGCCGCAATTTATGGAAAATCCCAAACTTTGGAGATCGCAAAGCTAGGCTTGTGGTTTCCATCTGTGGCGTAATTTCTTCTGGATTTCGTTGGCGGATCACATCCAACTTTTAGGTGCATGCACCGCCCCGTACTGTACTAGTGTGAGGCCATTCATTTCTGCAGTACAATTGACAACCATGGCTATGAAGGCTAAAAAGCCCACCTTACTGAAGCAGATATTAATGCAAGACAAAGCAAGACAATGCTAGACCTCATGTGGCTGGAGTGTGTCAGCAGTTCCTGCAAGAGGAAGGCATTGATGCTATGGACTGGCCCGCCCGTTCCCCAGACCTGAATCCAATTGAGCACATCTGGGACATCATGTCTCGCTCCATCCACCAACGCCACGTTGCACCACAGACTGTCCAGGAGTTGGCGGATGCTTTAGTCAAGGTCTGGGAGGAGATCCCTCAGGAGACCATCCGCCACCTCATCAGGAGCATGCCCAGGCGTTGTAGGGAGGTCATACAGGCACGTGGAGGCCACACACACTACTGAGCCTCATTTTGACTTGTTTTAAGGACATTACATCAATGTTGGATGTGTGGTTTTCCACTTTAATTTTGAGTGTGACTCCAAATCCAGACCTCCATGAGTTGATAAATTTGATTTCCATTGATAATTTTTGTGTGATTTTGTTGTCAACACATTCAACTATGTAAAGAAAAAAGTATTTAATAAGAATATTTCATTCATTCAGATCTAGGATGTGTTATTTTAGTGTTCCCTTTATTTTTTTGAGCAGTGTATATATATATATAAATATAAATAAAAACCTGCATCTTAATCCTAAACTCGTTAAACCCACCATCCTCCACTATTTAAACCTGGTCCAACCAACGGCCTGGGAGGACGAGACTCGGCGCACCCGGTAACTCTTCTGGAGTCAAATCTCGTACACCCGAATACTTATCTGCAGCTGCCACCACAACCTCTATTTTCTGCGACTTACATTCCAGCCCTGCGATACAGTTGATAACTGGGCTCCCGAGTGGGGCAGCGGTCTAAAGCACTGCATCTCAGTGCAAGAGGTGTCACTGCAGTCCCTGGTTCAATTCCAGGCTGCATCACATCTGGTCGTGATTGGAAGTCCCATAGGGCGGCGAACAATTGACCAGCGTCGTCCGGGGTAGGCCGTCCATTGTAAATAAGAATTTGTTATTAACTGACTTGCCTAGTGACTGAACGCTATGAATGCTAAAAAGCCAATCTTACTGAACCATATATTACTCGTTGGCCTATCCCTCTGTGCTGGCACAGATTTACTACTGACACACACATTCTCAGGATCCCTCCACCGTGACCCCTCTACTTTCTCCAATGCCTCTGCATACGACAACGTCAGCACTACTTTAACCCAGGTAACCTCAACCTGTGTCTCTCGCCTCCGGACACTTCTGATGCCCAGTCATATGGGCACCCCTACAATTAACAGATACCACTTCTTTCCCCAATACTACACATTCTGTTGTCATGCCCTTCTGCTCGCCGTTTGGTGCGACGCAGACAGGGTGGCGTGAGTGTTGGAAATGGAAGAGTCATTGTTTGTTCTTTTGAGTTTTGTTGAGTCCCTGCCCAACAAAGCGATATTTTGTGCCAAATCCATTATGTAACAGGTGTTAAGCTTATGGGCATGTGGCAGCAGTGTGTAGGAGGGGGGGTTCCTAGGTGTTGGTTTTGTTACACCTGTAATGGATTTGGCACAAAAGCTCGCTTTGTTGGGCAGGGACTCAACAAAACTCAAAAGAACAAACAATGACTCTTCCATTTCGACAGTCACGCCACCCTGTCTGCATCGCACCAAACGGCGAGCATCACAAAGACTAGGAATCTTCCCCTTCAGTTGGCCACTTTTACATTTACCGCTACCCCAGTAATCACTCCTTTCAGTGGCGCCCTTTTCTTGAGAACAAAACAAGTCACCGCTCTTGTCCCTATTTGTGCATGGCGGAGCGCCCGCTCTCTCTGACCTGCAGAAATACAAACATTTATCACAATACCACATACCTCAGCTGCCAAACTAACCCTGATTCAGATGACCATCCTACCCATGCTAGATTCCGTAGACGGCATTTATAGACTGGCAGGTAAGGGTGCTCTCGAGCGGCTAGATGTCCTTTACCATTTGGCCATCAGATTTGCCACCAATGCTCCTTATAGGACACATCACTGCACTCTATACTCTTCTGTAAACTGGTCATCTCTGTATACCTGTCGCAAGACCCACTGGTTGATGCTTATTTAGAAAACCCTCTTAGGCCTCATTCTCCCCCTATCTGAGATATATACTGCAGCCCTCATCCTCCACATACAACACCCGTTCTGTCAGTCACATTCTAATGAAGGTCCCCAAAGCACACACATCCTTGGGTCACTCCCCTTTTCAGTTTGCTGCAGCTAGCAACTGGAACGAACTGCAACAAACACTCAAACTAAACAATTTTATCTCAATCTCTTCATTCAAAGAATCCATCATGGACACTTACTGACATTTGTGGCTGCTTCGCCAGAATTTAGTTTTTGTTGCCCCACCAAGATTTGCATGCTAAAATTGCCACTGGCTATTACTGTATATCTCACAGCATATTCTATCAATTTTGTCTCCATGCTAGGTCTACTGTGTGATACTTCACTCTTATTTTAAATGGCAATTTCCATATTGTTTCAGGGCAGCACTTGGTTGAATGACAAAAACAAAACCCTCTATCTCTTGAGTCCTCTCAATTCAGAGGTATGACAATTTCCTGCGTTTTAATCTGACCAGATTGGAAGAGGCAAAGCGAGAAGATTTATTCCACCCAAAATCTGTCCATGTGAGAAACAGACCAAGTGGGGATTTTTTTGTATCGAGGTCTGAGAGAGTGTAGAATTATGAGGATTGTTTGATCGAATAGAAATGTCGTAATGTTTAGGCTGTTACAACTGTACTGATATAAGTGGATGAACGTGGCATTTTTATGAAATGGAACGTTTGCAAAAAAATATACACAATTAAAGTGCAGGCAATGCAGCTATTAAATTGCAAAAGCTCAATGTGATGTCATTGTTAATCAATACCTATTTGGCCTACAGTATAAATGTACTTTCGGCATTTGTTAAAATCGATTTAGAAGCAGCTTCTCTAGCCTGAAGAATGAATTTTGGCGTCATCTCATGTCAGTAAATGACAAAATTTGAATTTGAATTGCACACTCCGTGCTTTGTACGGCAATGAATATTCAGTTTGTTAGATGTAATTAGTCAATTTAATAATGCATCTGCCTATGTAGAACTTCTGAATCTGTGGTTAAAGGTGACAGAGCTAGAGTGGTGTTTGTCAGACCATGAAATCAGTCTTTTCACACAATTGTCTGTAGCATCCAAACGGTTTGGCCTACAAACTATTATGGATTGGTGAGACTCACGAATATGATTGCGTCTTGAGACTCATCTGAAGTCCATATAACCAATCTGCCAACTTCTGTCTGTAGTGTCTGAACAGTTTGCTACACAATATCCACTCTGTGGAAAGGTGAGACTCTCATGAACACCTACAGGTCATTTGCTTTGCTCTAGGACACCCACAGGCCTCACAAGACTCGTCTAAAGGTCCCACAGTGTATGTCTGATCAAAAACCAAGCCATGAGGTTGAAGGAATTGTCCGTAGAGTAGCAAAAAACTTTTTGCTGCATTGAAAGTCTCCCAAGAAAACAGTGGCCTCCATCATTCTTAAATGGAAGAAGTTTGTAACAACCAAGACCCTTCCTAGAGCTGGCCACCCGGCCAAGCTGAGCAATCGGGGGAGGAGGGCCTAGGTCAGGGAGGTGACCAAGAACCCGATGGTCACTCTGACAGAGCTCCAGAGTTCCTCTGTGGAGATGAACCTTCCAGAAGGACAACCATCTCTGCAACACTCCACCAATCAGGCCTTTATGGTAGAGTGGCTAGACAGAAGCCACTCCTCAGTAGAAAGGAACATGACAGCTCGCTTCGAGTTTACCAAAAGGCACTTAAAGACTCTCAGACCATGCAAAACAAGATTATCTGGTTTGATGAAACCAAGATTGAACTCTTTGGTGTGAATTCTAAGCATCACGTCTGGAGGAAACCTGGCACTATCCCTACAGTGAGGCATGGTGGTGGCAGCATTATGCTGTGGGGATGTTTTTTCAGAGGCAGGGACTAAGAGACTAGTCAGGATCGAGGCAAAGATGAACGGAGCGAAGTACAGAGAGATCATTGATGAAAACCTGCTCCTGAGTGCCCAGGACCTCAGACTGTGGCGAAGGTTCACCTTCCAACAGGACAATGCACGCAGTCAAGACAATGCAGGAGTGGCTTTGGGATAAGTCTCTGAATGTCCTTGAGTGGCCCAACTAGATCCCAGACTTGAACCGGATCGAACATCTCTGGAGAGACCTGAAAATAACTGTGCAGCGACACTCCCCATCCAACCTGACCAAGCTTGAGAGGATCTGAAGAGAAGAATGGGAGAAACTCCCCAAATACAGGTGTGCCAAGCTTGTAGCATCATACCCAAGAAGACTCAAGGCTGTAATAATTGCCAAAGGTGCTTCAACAAAGTACTGAGTAAAGGGTTTGAATACTTGTGTAAATGTTATATTCCATTTTATATACACTGCTCAAAAAAATAAAGGGAACACTTAAACAACGCAATGTAACTCCAAGTCAATCACACTTCTGTGAAATCAAACTGTCCACTTAGGAAGCAACACTGATTGACAATAAATTTCACATGCTGTTGTGCAAATGGAATAGACAAAAGGTGGAAATTATAGGCAATTAGCAAGACACCCCCCAAAACAGGAGTGATTCTGCAGGTGGTGACCACAGACCACTTCTCAGTTCCTATGCTTCCTGGCTGATGTTTTGGTCACTTTTGAATGTTGGCGGTGCTCTCACTCTAGTGGTAGCATGAGACGGAGTCTACAACCCACACAAGTGGCTCAGGTAGTGCAGTTCATCCAGGATGGCACATCAATGCGAACTGTGGCAAAAAGGTTTGCTGTGTCTGTCAGCGTAGTGTCCAGAGCATGCAGGCGCTACCAGGAGACAGGCCAGTACATCAGGAGACGTGGAGGAAGCCGTAGGAGGGCAACAACCCAGCAGCAGGACCGGTACCTCCGCCTTAGTGCAAGGAGGTGCACTGCCAGAGCCCTGCAAAATGACCTCCAGCAGGCCACAAATGTGCATGTGTCCGCATATGGTCTCACAATGGGTCTGAGGATCTCATCTCGGTACCTAATGGCAGTCAGGCTACCTCTGGCGAGCACATGGAGGGCTGTGCGGCCCCACAAAGAAATGCCACCCCACACCATGACTGACCCATCGCCAAACCGGTCATGCTGGAGGATGTTGCAGGCAGCAGAACGTTCTCCACGGCGTCTCCAGACTCTGTCACGTCTGTCACATGTGCTCATGTGCTCAGTGTGAACCTGCTTTCATCTGTGAAGAGCACAGGGCGCCAGTGGCGAATTTGCCAATCTTGGTGTTCTCTGGCAAATGCCAAACGTCCTGCACGGTGTTGGGCTGTAAGAACAACCCCCAACTGTGGACGTCGGGCCCTCATACCACCCTCATGGAGTCTGTTTCTGACCGTTTGAGCAGACACATGCACATTTGTGGCCTGCTGGAGGTCATTTTGCAGGGCGCTGGCAGTGCACCTCCTTGCACAAAGGCGGAGGTAGCGGTCCTGCTGCTGGGTTGTTGCCCTCCTACGGCTTCCTCCACGTCTCCTGATGTACTGGCCTGTCTCCTGGTAGCGCCTGCATGCTCTGGACACTACGCTGACAGACACAGCAAACCTTTTTGCCACAGTTCGCATTGATGTGCCATCCTGGATGAACTGCACTACCTGAGCCACTTGTGTGGGTTGTAGACTCCGTCTCATGCTACCACTAGAGTGAGAGCACCGCCAGCATTCAAAAGTGACCAAAACATCAGCCAGGAAGCATAGGAACTGAGAAGTGGTCTGTGGTCACCACCTGCAGAATCACTCCTGTTTTGGGGGGTGTCTTGCTAATTGCCTATAATTTCCACCTTTTGTCTATTCCATTTGCACAACAGCATGTGAAATTTATTGTCAATCAGTGTTGCTTCCTAAGTGGACAGTTTGATTTCACAGAAGTGTGATTGACTTGGAGTTACATTGTGTTATTTAAGTGTTCCCTTTATTTTTTTGAGCAGTGTATATATATATATATATATAATACAGTAAAAACAGTTTGACATTTTTACTGTATAGATATATATACACTGCTCAAAAAAATAAAGGGAACACTTAAACAACATCATGTAACTCCAAGTCAATCACACTTCTGTGAAATCAAACTGTCCACTTAGGAAGCAACACTGATTGACAATACATTTCACATGCTGTTGTGCAAATGGAATAAACAAAAGGTGGAAATTATAGGCAATTAGCAAGACACCCCCAATAAAGGAGTGATTCTGCAGGTGGTGACCACAGACCACTTCTCAGTTCCTATGCTTCCTGGCTGATGTTTTGGTCACTTTTGAATGCTGGCGGTGCTCTCACTCTAGTGGTAGCATGAGACGGAGTCTACAACCCACACAAGTGGCTCAGGTAGTGCAGCTCATCCAGGATGGCACATCAATGCGAGCTGTGGCAAGAATGTTTGCTGTGTCTGTCAGCGTAGTGTCCAGAGCATGGAGGCGCTACCAGGAGACAGGCCAGTACATCAGGAGACGTGGAGGAGGCCGTAGGAGGGCAACAACCCAGCAGCAGGCCCGCTACCTCCGCCTTTGAGCAGGAGGAGCACTGCCAGAGCCCTGCAAAATGACCTCCAGCAGGCCACAAATGTGCACAGACACAGCAAACCTTCTTGCCACAGCTCGCATTGATGTGCCAGGTGAGTAGTATTCATGTGCCAGGTGAGTAGGTGTGTCCAAACTTTTGACTGGTACTGTATATTTTTTAGATACTTCAAGAGGTCTTAAAATTAAAAATCAAATAGCTTAGTGATTATTGGTTTGACCTCCTGAAAACAATTCATTTGAAATGGGGGTAGGGACATTCAAGGATCCTCCAAATCGCCGACCCTTCCAAAATTGTGTTTGGTTTGGGGAGGGGGGAAATGCGCTCTTTTGCGCTGTCATTCTGATCTAAGAATATTACTCCTGCTTATTATGAAGAAAAAATACATCTGTTTAACTTTGTAAAGTAAAGGTGTGTTTAGAATTATTTTTGTTGTATTAATGCTATTTAATCTCTCCTCAGACTAATATTATTCTGTTTGTCCGTGGGGTACCTTTGCCACTGTTCCACCCCTTGTGTATTGCGCTGTCATGGTGTATTTGTGCTCTTGCATCTGGATTGGACAATAATTACACACGTGCTTTGGTCAGTGGTCTTCAAATTGGCCCTCCAAGTCCCTCTCCTAAACATTCGAGTTTCAGACATTTGTGCGGACTGGGTAAGCCAGCAAGAACTTGAACGGACGTGAGAAGAAAACATTGGTACAATGAAGTCTTTATTCGGGAGTCTCGTCTACTGCCTTTTCCTCTTTGTGTCTGATGTATACGGAACGTACCGTTTGAATGGATTCGATCCACAACAGGTTACTGCTCAAAGTTATGCACAACGTAGAAATATTGCCCTTCCACCGCTGCGGACGCTCGCTCCTTCAGGTAGGTTTTCAGAGAAAGGTGTCGGTACACCTTTCTATTTGTATTTGTGTTTTGTGTCATGATACATACACACTGAATATCACTTGATTGTTTTGCCAAGTACATTTTCCGCCAAAATTGAAAAGCGCATCTTGAATTCAATAATTTGTCTAATCCGATCAAAATCTCGTGCCAACTACTCGTAGTCTGTCCACGAGAGATTAATCCGATAATTGCATGCTTCTCCTCATTGGGAACCTACCAAGTGTCCGCGCGTAAAAATCGCGTAAAATGTGCACGGAACAATTGGTTTTATTATAGCCACTCCTTGTATTGTAGATAATTCGGTCTGCTATAGTTTGCAAAATTCCAGTAACTTTTAACCTGGTTTTCCAGAAATCCTGGTTGGAGATTCCTTTTGGGAAATCTACCAGAATATTGCAACCCTAGTCTGCTATGTGGAAATGCTAATACATGTACTAAGGTACTTGGACATATGCATTCCATGTGCATGCAGTTCAACAGGGCAATAACTCATTATAGATTTACATTGACTTTTTTTTTACTTACAATTTAAAAATTGACAAATTATACTTGATTTTGCTTTATTGGCTAAACAATGACATCCAAATTTATAGGACAGACATGTTTGTCAAATCTATATGTGCTACAAGACTAAATGCATATGTAAGTTTAAATTTATAACATTTTATAAGTGCGATATTCCTCTATGCTTGTTTGAAACGAGCCAAGCGGCTACCAGCTCAAATGTCACTCATGCTTCAACAACTAATCAGTATTCTCATGCTAACTCTTAAAGCAAGCGGAGTTCATTCTCACATCAACACACCCATAACTATAATTTATACAAACTCGCATTGAAACCATAACTATCATTCATAAAGACTCACAGCTTTCCCATTTGCTGACTAACTAATTTGCTCTATCGCTCCTCCTCTCCTCCTCTGGTGGCCCCTAGTTCACGCCAGTGCCTACAGGCATAGAGGCTATCACTACCACCACCAGCCACCAGGGATCCACCTGCCCGTGGTTTACCAACAACCTGGCCCTCTATCTCCACTCGTGGCTTACCCCAGACCCTCTGTCCACTTAAGACCTTACCAACACAGATTCAAAGGGCGAGCGCCACCGGTGGTGTACAACCTATACCAAGATCTTTCACCTCCAGTAGTTCACCACCACCTGTTTAAAGTTTTTTTCCCACCAGTGAGCCACCACCACAAATTCAAAGGTAAATGTCCACAAATTTTACCTCTGGTACAGCCTAAACCTACTACAGTGCCAACGACCCCTGTGGTGTACCTACCCACCACAGTTCCAACTCTACCATCAGTGACTACATTGCAACCGGTGATGACCACCTTGCCACTGGAGGTGACCACCACCCCCGTGCCGCCAACACTACCTGTCAGTACCCAAAGCGGCGTCGTCATCACCACCACCAGTGTGGAGACAGGTAGAAGCCAGGTTTCCCTTCCAACCCAACCAATTCAATCCATAGTTGTCCAGGTCAGCTCTGCCTTTTTATTTTATAATAGCACAGGACTACTGTAACATAATCAACCATTCTCATTGATAATTTCATCACATAATCAACCAGCCAGAATTTATGTTATTTGCAATCTAATAATGACAAAACACAATACAATACTTGGGTGAAGCATTCCGGGACAAGTCAAAAATTACTTTCTTGTTCTCCGTAGATTATAATTTGGAACAAAAAAACTATGAATCACTGGATATACATTTAAATACTCTTCACTGCATTAGAAGGATAAAAAAAAAAAAAAACTTATTCTGGGAAAAAACAAATCAGTTTTGACAACAGTATGATTAAAGAAGGATACTGGTAACAATTAAACTTCTGCATCAGTTGGGAGAACAGTTAAGAAGAAGAACAGTTAAGAGAGGTGAAAGGATACAGTATGGCTCGATGAAAGGCATAATATACTGTAATAACTAACCTCTAAACCGTCTAACTGAAATGATGCACAACTCATGGCCTTGCGAACCCCTCTTTCATCCTTTAACTCTCAAGAAACCAGAGTTGTGCATCCCCCAAACAACCAATGAGAAATGCCTTTTTTTTGTGTAGCTGAATTGTTTCACCTTTGTTCATGGACACTAATATGAATTAATGTATGTCGCTTTTCAATCCACAAACTAGGGCTACGTGTGTGTGTGTCAATGGAATGAGTTTGTATGACATAAACTGGGCTTTTCAGTGTGAACATATGGCCATCTTGTTAAGAGCTGCAATGCTTCTGGTTTGCCACCAGCGACTGACAATTCGTGCAGGAGCCGTCCCCTGGACCTGGTCTTCATCATCGACAGCTCCCGCAGCGTGCGCCCCGGCGAGTTTGAGAAGGTCAAGATCTTCCTGGCCGACATGGTCGACACCTTGGACGTGGGACCAGAAGCCACCCGTGTGGCCGTGGTCAACTATGCCAGCACGGTCAAGATCGAGTTCCTGCTCAAGGCTCACCTGAACAAGCCCAACATGAAGCAGGCTATCACCCGCATCGAGCCCCTCGCCGCCGGCACCATGACTGGCCTGGCCATCAAGTCGGCCATGACCGAGGCCTTCACCGAAGAGTCAGGCGCCCGGCCAAAGTCGAAGAACATCGCCAAGGTGGCCATCATCGTGACAGACGGGCGTCCTCAGGACCAGGTGGAGGAGGTGTCAGCGGCTGCCCGGGGGTCCGGCATCGAGATCTACGCGGTGGGGGTGGACCGAGCCGACATGACCTCTTTGCGGCTGATGGCCAGCAACCCTCTGGAAGACCACGTGTTCTACGTGGAGACCTACGGCGTCATCGAGAAGCTCACCTCCAAATTCAGGGAGACCCTGTGTGGTATGACTGAGCAGGGTGGAGGAGGAGGAGACTAGTCTAAACCTTAAACCTTGGTTTTAGTCTGAGAATGTGTAGGGACCGTGTACCGTCTACAGGGGTGGTTTAATCTGTTTTCTCTTTAGCACTTAATTTTGAATCCTTAGGTTTGCTATTCAAGTGTAAATTTATACGGTGACCAAATGGTAAAGAGAAAAAACAGACCTCACATGGATTAAAGGTTTATATACCCTGGTACTAGATTCGAGCTCAATTGGAAAGTAGTTTGGCCATTTGGTCTACTCTGGGCTGGTTCCCCACATTTAGATTAAACCTAGTCCCAGATTAAAAATCTATTTTAATGGAGAATCTCTATTGAAAGGGCCTCTTAGTCCAGGACTAGGGTTAATCTGGGTCTGGGAAACCTGCCCCAAGAGTTTTGGCCAATCTTGGTCTCTAGTGAACAGAGTCAGGTATGGTTCCTCACTTTTAGTAACAGACAGGATGGTCCTTCAAGTGCAAGGTGATCGAAGAGGTAACTGCTCATTAATGATTGACCAAGGAGAAATCAAAGCATCATGCCACACAGAGATCGCTTTGAATCTGTCAATCGTACTGCTTTGTTTAAAATGATCAGAATACTGTTCTAAAACCTTCAGTCATTTTGAATAGTAAATTGACTTTTTTTCATAACATTCTAATATTTATTTAAACTTGAATGTTGTGTACATTTTAATATTGTTTTTAAAATGTATTTATTTTTTATGTTAACATTCCCCCTTCTATGTTTGCAATGGACCTTGACTGAGTTGGTGTATGGTCCACCAGCTTTCCAGTCACATTAGGTGGCCTTCAGTGTATAGCTGACCTTATTTCAATAGTCTATTGATATACTTCCATACACCTTTTTGAAGCTTGGAACTCAGACAATACCACAAACAGTCTTTTGCGTCTACAATTTCATCAAACAGGCTATGGAAAAATGTGTATACCTTCTGCACTTACATGCATATGCTCAAAAATGTCTCTTAGTTTAGTTTGCTTTGGTATCTATACTTGTTATGCTATTTATACTATATACAGAACGACATTTTCTTAGAGAAATTAGATTATAAATTGTTTATAAACAACCAGTGTTTATATATGGTAAGTATGTTTGATAATATGGCTTCTTCAGATCACTTTTGAATGCATACAAGCTATAACCATTCCAAACTTATCAGCCTATGAAATTGTACCCAGGCTGCTTTGTGTAGCTTGATGGCGGCTTCACTTAACCCCGACTTATTCCAGGTTGGGACCCCTGTGACATGGGACACGACTGTGAGGACATGTGTGTTAGCAGCAGCAGCAACAACTCCTATCACTGCGAGTGTCGGGAGGGGTATCTCTTGAACACGGACAAGAAAACATGTTCCCAGAGTCAGACACGTAAACCTCCCCACTATGTTTGCAAAGGACCTTGGCTGAGTTGCATTGAAGGTGTATGGTCCAACAGCTTTCCAGTTACAGTGAATAGCTGGCACTATGTCAACATATACTTCCATACAGCTTTTTGAAGCTTGCAAATATTGCCACTGGAACTCAGATAATACAAGTGTCCTTTGCATCCACAATTTCATCAAACAGGCTATGACAAAATGTGTATATATACTTAAAACATGTTATCCTACTTAAGTTTGTTATGGTATCTTCACTTTGAAATGAGCGTTTCTATCAAATTGCCACCCAGGAATGAAATTGAATAAATGATTTATAAATGACCATCATTACATACAGTGAGGTAAGTATGTTTGATAGTATGGCTTCTTCAGAGTACTACCCCAGATCACCTTGACTTAGACAGAATCCTTATGCATACAAACTATAACAGTTCCAAATATGATGCCAGCCTATGAAATTTTACCCATGCTGCTAGCTTGTCAGCGCCTTCCATTAACCCCGGCTTATTCCAGGTGTGGACCCCTGTGCCATGGGACACGACTGTGAGCACATATGTGTCAGCAGCAACGCGTCCCATCACTGCAAGTGTCGGAAGGGCTATATCTTGAACCTGGACCAGAAAACATGTACTCTGAAACGTAAGAGTCAGTGGGCTAACTGTGGTTGTATTCTAAATATGCCTCCTTTATATCATTTGAACTTTATATTGAGTATGCTCAGATGCTCGACCCGTTATGGATGGTGATCACAGAAGGTCTCTAATTTGTTCGTTTTCTTATAAGCAGCACATGCATGATAAGTCTTCATTCAGCTTTTAAAATCCAACTGGTGCACAATCAATATTACTACTTGATACACCGTTGGTTTTCCATTTGCCGAACACTTTGTAACACTCGCTAGGTTGCTTCAACGTTGTCATAGCATTGTGTTCCTGTCATGGCCATGCAAATGGCACCAAACTCTGTGCTGTCTGTCTTGCCTACTAGAGAACATGAGCGCAAAACCAGGATAGGTAAGGGATTAGTTTTTGGTTATGTCTACTACTATTAAAGAGGATCAGTTGAACCTAGGTAAAGTACTTATACATGGTCATGTTTAGTAGGGAGAAAATGTTCCAGGCACTACCTGATCTAGTCCAATAAGAACACATTTATTTTCCAGTGCAAAACACCTTTTTCTACGATGTACTCTACTGAATACAACCCTGGTCTGTAGAAGAAAAATTGCAAGCCCAACTAGTATATGGAACTCAACAGTATAACAACATTAGTTGGGAGGTATTGAGTGAGAGGCTCCTCCTGTGTGGTGTTATCTACTGTACAGTTGAAGTTGGAAGTTTACATACACCTTAGCCAAATACATTTAACCTCAGTTTTTTCACAATTCCTGAGATTTAATGAGTAAAAATTCCCTGTTTTAGGTCAGTTAGGATCACCACTTTATTTTAAGAATTTGAAATGTCAGAATAATAGTAAAGAAAAATATTTATTTCAGCTTATTTCTTTCATCACATTCCCAGTGGGTCAAATGTTTACATGCACTCAATTAGTATTTGGTAGCATTGCCTTTAAATTGTTTAACTTGGGTCAAACGTTTCAGGTAGACTTCCACAAGCTTCCCACAATAAGTTGGGTGAATTTTGGCCCATTCCTTTTGACAGAGCTGGTGTAACTGAGTAAGGTTTGTAGTCCTCCTTGCTCGCACACAATTTTTTCAGTTCTGCTCACAAATTTTCTATAGGATTGAGGTCAGGGCTTTGTGATGGCCACTCCAATACCTTGACTTTGTTGTCCTTAAGCCATTTTGCGACAACTTTGGAAGTATGCTTGAGGTCATTGTCCATTTGGAAGACCCATTTGCGACCAAGCTTTAACTTCCTGACTGATGTCTTGAGATGTTGCTTCAATATATCAATATAATTGTCCTACTTCATGATGCCATCTATTTAAAGGCACAGTCAACTTAGTGTACGTAAACGTCTGACCCACTGGAATTGTGATAGTGAAATAATCTGTCTGTAAACAATTGTTGGAAAAAGGACTTGTGTCATGTACAAAGTAGATGTCCTAACCCACTTGTCAAAACTATATTAATAAGAAATTTGTGGAGTGGTTGAAAAACGAGTTTTAATGACTCCAACCTGTATGTCAACTTCCGACTTCAACTGTATGTACATACATGATGTAATCTTTAACACTAACGTGACATATTGCTCTGTCCCAACATGAAGAGATGAAGGTGGTGGTGGTGGTGGAGGAGCCTTGTAAGTGTGAAGCCAGACTGGCTTTCCAGATGCAGACACAGGCCGCCCTCCAGGAGATCACTGCCAGACATATCCTTTCTGTTAGTTCACAGTAGGAAAATAACTGACCGCAACACTCAATATAGGCTGAAGACTCAGTGGTATGCCTCCTTCAAAGTAATTCATGGGTTATCTTGAATGCCTTTATGATTGATGGGCTGGGTTGCATGATCTACCATGACATTATGTGGTTTAGATTTGTGGAAGCAAATGCTACTTTGTAAACTGGATAATCTGATGTTGTAGATCAATTGTAAAAATATATATATATATGTATATGAAAAAAGAAGGTTACAAATGAGTTTTTCCAGATGTAACTGTTTATTAACCTTTTATTCAAGTTGTTAGCTTAATCCTAATGTTTTACCATGAAAAAGAATTGCCTTTACTCTTCTCACTAGCTGACATGACAGGAAGAGTGGAACAGATTGAGAACATTTTGGGACCTGTCTAAGGGGAGGAGGAAACGGTAAGTAAGTAATCCCTATAGGGAAGACTAGGTTGAAACCTTCCAACCCTGACCTCTGTGTATTTGTTTACCCTCAGCATGGTCAGCCAACCTCTGATGGCCCCGTAGCCAGTCGTCACAGTCACGGACCACTGCAACACAGGCATGTACTACTACTGCTGTCCTCCATCACATCAGCGGACATCGACAACAACAGACAGTGGAACTTTGGATAAACAACACTGCAACAGCTAGACGGAAACAATGTCAGTCCATGGTTCTTTAAACAAGCTATTGGACTTAGGTCAGGACTGTATCAGGGAATTATGGGGGCTAACAGTGTCCGTCTGTCCATATATGAGCATCAAGTTCCCACGAAACGTTACAGTATATAACGGTATACACCTTTTAGAAATGTGCTAAATACATTTTCATCAAGTCTGCTTCAGCGAACACATTTGGAATTTGTTTTTGGAAGTTTCTTTGAAGTATATTGATTTTTTTAAAATAATGTTCAGTAGGGATCAGTCAGTGAGGGTCATTGCTTTTAAGATTTTGTTTTATTTTAACAGATTTTAGACATGTTATACAATATTTGATCATTTCCAAATTGGTAGAAATATGTAATTTTTGTTTTTTGTGCCTGCCAATTAAGGTATTTTTGTTAGGTTGTGTCAGTGCAAAATGTTGAACGCTATAATGTGAGGAAAATGTACACCCCACATGTGTGCTGTGTACGTCAGAATAAAAAAAGGAATGTACTGAATATGTGACAATCAAGACCAGAAGAGGAAATTATTTTGCACAGTGCCTTTATCCATTGAACTACTTGATGAATATTAAAGGGGAAGTTCAGTATTTTACAAGTTGTTTGTTTCTCCCTCTGAAAGTAGTCTAGACCAGAAGAAACAGTACTCCATGGTTCAGTCTCCTTAACAGCCTCTAAACACCTAACGAGAGGTCGAAGGAAAATGGCAAGTTAACAGGCGGGACACACAGACAAATAACAGCACAACAGGGGTGTGCAGAACGACATCTTGGAACGCACAACTCGCCGGTCCTTGTCACGGATGGGCTATTGCAGCAGACAACCACACCAGGTTCCACTTATATCAGCTAAAAGCAAAAAGAAGCGGCTCCAGTGGGCACGCGATCACCAACACTGGACATTTGAGGGGTGGAAAAATATTGCCTGGTCCGATGAATCCCGGTTCCTGTTGCCTCACGTTGAGTTAGGATTTGGTGTATGTAGCAGGAGTCCATGGCCCCTTCCTGCCTGGTGTCAACGGTATAGGCTGGTTGCAGTGGTGTAATGGTGTGGGGAATGTTTTCCTGGCACACGTTAGATCCCTTAATCACAATTGAACAAAGTTTGAACGCCACACCTTGTAGAATCCATGCCCAGAGAATTCAGTCTGTTCTGGAGGCAAGGGGGGTCCGACCCGGTACTAGATGGGTGTACCTAATAAACTGGCAACCAACTGAGTGTGTGTCTATATACAGTTGTATGAAAAAGTTTGGGCACCCCTCTGAGGCTGCATAATAATTTACTCTGTCGTCACAGAAAATGATCACAGTGGCATGCCATTCATTTTCTAATAAAAGCTGAGTACTGGGGTATTGTCCAGACAAAGATTTTTAGTGTAGCAATATTAAGTTGTATGAAATTAAATCAGATGTGAACAATAGGCTATGCGAAAATGTGGGCACCCTTGTCATTCTGTTGATTTGAATACCTGTAACTACTTAGCACTGATTAATTGGAACACACAATTGGTTTGGTGACCTCATTAAGCCTTGAACTTCATAGACAAGTGCATCCAATCATGAGAAAAGGTATTTAAGGTGGCCAATTGCAAGTTGTTTTTCTCTTTGACTCTCCTCTGAAGAGTGGCAACATGGGGGCCTCAAAACAACTCTCAAATGACCTGAAAACAAAGATTGTTCAACATTATGGTTTAGAGGAAGGCTACAAAAAGCTATCGCAGAGATTTAAGCTGTCAGTGTCCACTGTGAGGAACATAGTGAGGAAATGGAAGACCACAGGCACAGTTCTTGTTCAGGCCAGAAGTGGCAGGCCAAGTAAAATATCGGAGAGGCGAAGGATGGTGAGAACGGTCAAATAGCCCACAGACCACCTCCAAAGACCTACAACATCATCTTGCTGCAGATGGTGTCACTGTGCATCGTTCAACAATTCAGCGCACTTTGCACAAGGAGAAGCTGTATGGGAGAGTGATGCGGAAGAAGCCTTTTCTGCACACACGCCACAGAGTCGCTTGAGGTATGCAAACGCACATTTGGACAAGCCAGTTTCATTTTGGAATAAGGTGCTGTGGACTGATGAAACAAAGATTGAGTTATTTGGTCATAACAAGGGATGTTATGCATGGCGGCAAAAGAACACAGCGTTCCAAGAAAAACACTTGCTACCCACAGTAAAATTTGGTGGGGGTTCCATCATGCTGTGGGGCTGTGTGGCCATTGCCGGTACTGGGAATCTTGTTAAAGTTGAGGGTCGCATGGATTCCACTCAATATCAGCAGATTCTTGGGAATAATGTTGAAGAATCAGTCACAAAGTTGAAGTTACGCCGGTGCTGGATATTTCAACAAGACAACGACCCAAAACACTGCTCAAAATCTCCCCGGGCATTTATGTAGAGGAACAAGTACAATGTTCTGGAATGGCTATCCCAGTCCCCAGACCTGAATATCATTGAGAATCTGTGGGATGATTTGAAGCTGGCTGTCCATGCTCGGCAACCATCAAACCTAACTGAACTGGAGATGTTTTGTAAGGAGGAATGGTCCAAAATACCTTCATCCAGAATCCAGACACTCATTAGAGGCTATGGGAAGCGTCTAGAGGCTGTTATTTTAGCAAAAGGAGGCTCTACTAAATATTGATGTGACGTTTCTATTGGGGTGCCCAAATTTATGCACCTGTCTAATTTTGTTTTGATGCATATTGCACATTTTCTGTTAATCCAATAAACCTAATTTCACTACTGAAATATTACTGTGTCCATCTAGATCAAAATGAAATTGCTGATCCAAACACCCAATTATTTATAAATGGAAATTGTCAGGGGTGCCCAAACTTTTTCATACGACTGTATACATGACACCAACATCTTAGATTCAAAACAAAGAGTCACACATGTGTTTTTAGCGGCACACCAAGTTTGACCCGCACTCTGACTAGTGACTATCTGGTGGTAGCAAGTACATTACTTAGATACATACCGTTATTCACATTTTCGATACATACTGATATAATTCTGTGCAGTACATGTAGATACAAAAGAAGCTCTGTGGTATTTGTTATATAATCCTGAGCTCCCTACGCTTAGGTGTCAGTATAGGAAGGCAAATATTTTGGTCCAGCAACGATATTTATGTTAACACTGTGTTAAAATGTACTCTGGCTGTATGGTAGCAGTGAGACCTTTTAGAAACGTATAGCATTGGAAGAAGGGGAAAGATCCTTCCATTTCTAAAACTATGTCATTCATGGATCCAACAATGCAGGAGTTTTGAAAGAGTTTACAATATTCTGTTCCTGCTGAATCTGTGAGATGCAACTTTACTATAACCTACAATAAAAAATAACCATATTTCTCAGGTGATTCAGAGAAATGAACAAACATTCATTCCAAAGAGTGCCTTCAGATGTTTTTGGCAATGGTCAAGGTGCAAACATGCCGTGAACCAGTTCAATTGAAGAGGACCCAGTTCAAATAGAGATCACATGCGGTTGAAATGTGGTTGTACAATGGAATTTATAATTACCTTGTTCTAATGGACTAATTTAGCACAAGTGCCACCCAGATAACTTATTTCAACCACATGTGACCTCTATATTTGAACTGCGGCTCCTCCTCAATGGAACTGGGTCACCGCATGTTCTTTTGACACCTCACTCCTCGCTAAAAGAGCTGAAGAAGGCACTGAAGATTTTCCCTCTGGAATGAGTATTTGTTCATTTGTCTGAATCACCTGAGAAATACAGTTGATCTGTCTGTTATGTCTGTGTGAGGTACTCAGTCAAACATTTACCTCAGGTCTAGTTTGGAACCTTTTACTAGCCAGCTGTTTTCTGTTTGCTTGCTATTTCAGTGGCTACACGGTCTACAACACAGTCTTTGTTCTAACAGTGGCAACCGTAAAAATGTTTCCCTTATACTTAGCACATACACCCACATGCACAGACACACACACATACACCCAACTTTGGAAACGTTTTACGACAGCCATGTGTGGTGCAGCACGGATCTCTTTAAAAATCTAGGGAAAACACTGACATGGCACCCCTCAAAGACACGAACTTCAACCTTTGACCCACATATACCCAAACTAAGCCAAACCCTGATACCCCTAAGTGGAAGCCTGCTCTCCCCTGTCTACTATTAAAAACAATACAAAGTGCAATGCCTCAACGATGTCATGCAGGGTTGAGGTCAAATTAATTTCAATTCAGGAAGTAAACTGAGTTTCCAACTTGAATAAAAATACAATTGACCTCAACCTTGATGGTAAACATAATTTTATTTCAAAACTAAGTATTGCTGATTCTTCCTCTCCTCATTCAACACACCTAACAGTTCGTCAAACAGTTTGCAGCTATGGCTGGATGGTAGTTGTCAGTGATATTGATTTATAACGCAGTTCTTTGATGGTGAGGGGCTGATTGATGCCTGCCCTGTTTCTGCCAGACCATGAGTGGACTTTGACACTCTATGTTAATTCTCACAGCAAACGACAATGTTTGGGGCACTGGAAAAATGCACCAGTTGCGGGTGCCCCACCCCACACACACACATCCTTCCTTACGGTGTAGACTGAGGCCAACCTGCAAAGAGCAAATATGAAAAAGGTGATGGCTGAAAGATGGCTGAATGAGCATCAACACAGCATTTGAAAGTAGTAGTAGAACTACTACTTTGAACCCCATCATTGTGAGGTATTGTTTGTTTTGTGACACACTTCAATTTGGAGTGCTGGTTTTCATTGTAATTTAATCCTCCCGTGTATGATAGTGTTTGCCGCCCTCACTTAACGACACCTATTCCCTGCCAGTACTTTAGCCTATCAACCTATTGCCTGATCTCCCGGACGACATTACTAGCCTTTTCCCTGACTGTACTGTTGCCTTTTTGGACCCCTGTGTATGACCTTCTGCCTGCTCCTGGACCCAGCTACCTGCAGCCTCCTGTGGTCCTTTAACAATAAACACATTCTGCGCTTGAAACAAGGTCTCTGTCTCCCATCTTGTTCATTACAGGTAGTGTATTAGTTTTCTGTTTATTCTGTGGTCTTCTGTGCATTAGCCTTGCCTACTAGGACAACCTTTATGTTTAGTGCATTGTGTGCCTATAGACATGCCTCTCTATAGGTTATTTATTAGAGGCTGTCATCAGTCTATACCCCAGTACCTACTTCAGTGCCCGTCTCTCCTCCTCTGTGTGTCTTCCCTTTGATCTGCCTGAACCCGACCACACACTCTGAAGGTAGATGGGCTGTAAAGGAAGTGGCTACTGAACAGGCCATAGTTCCTTAAAGGTACCTTTTTTTTTTTAAAGGAGGTCACATGACCTATCTCAGATCATTCTGTGAATTTCTCACCTAGAAAAAGTCTGCTCACATTTTTGTCTGTGAGCGTCCTTTCCTGAGTGTAACGTTTTAGTCTGAGTTTCAGACGGAAGCAATAGACCATGTTACAAATGGAAAACATTTGTATAATACTGATGCATACTACCGAATTATGATTTGATTGCTCCTTTGCAATAGTAATGGCATCTTTTTGTAGACACTAACTCCACCATGGTTCGTTGGATATAGCACATGGGGAAATTAATGCAGTTTTTTGATAAAGGTCTGTGGTAAACACAGGTTTAGGAGATTTTATATGTTTTGTTCTGAGATCATCAGCTAACGTCACTTTTTAGTGAACTTTGAAGAATTTATGTAATTTAAAAAGCACATAAAGCACAAAGGCTTCATAATTCATAAAGGTAATGTTAACTGACTGATATTATCGCATATAATAAAACATTAAACTTGTCTTAACCTCAGACGTTATTTTCTGCGTTTATCCCCAAACCCTATTCTTTCCCTATTAATTTTTGCCATAAGAATGGCTGAAATTACCAGAGGTAACTCATTTTGGGGTTTGAGGACTAAAAGCTGGCAACCTCTATGACCATAGGCCTACTAATGCTGGCTTATAGAGATAATAATGGCTATTTCTTGTAGGCACTAACTCCGCCATGGTTCGTTGGACAAAGTCTATGGGGAAAATGAATGGCGTTTTTGTAGTGTTTTGGATAAATGCCAAAAATAAGGTCTGTGGTAAACACAGGCTTAGGAGATCTTATATGTTTTGTTCTATGAGAATCCTCATCAGCTCACGTCACTTTTTGTGAACTTTTAAAGGCTTCGTAATTCATAAAGGTCATGTTAACTGGCTGCTTTATCTCATAGAACAAAATCTCCTAAACCTGTGTTAACCTTTGACCATATTTTCAGCGTTAATTCCAATCTAGAATCAAATGGCGGTAGAATCAAGGAGAATTAGACTATTGTCCAAAAGAACTAACAAAGTAGCGTACAGTGTTGAGAATGTCCCTTGTTGGAGTACGGTTTATTAATGAGGAGCAACTGATCGGATTACCAATCTTGAAGAATCCATTTGACATATCCAAACTGGTGGAGAGAGTGCTGGGTAAAGTGAAGGCTGTGAGGATTACAGATTTAGATTTTTTTGTACTTCTGGTGATCAGAAGGATTGTGTGTTGCGTTTTACCCGATTTGATAAGTTTGACGTGTTGTGTGTGTCTCTTGGGACAGGGCACCCCTCAAGGGGGTAATATCTGGCATCTCGTGGGAAGCCGATGTTACAGAGATGGAAAATATTCTTGCATTGATTGATGCACATCGGATGACTCGTGTGGTGAATAAAGAAAAAGTAAAGTCTGTTTTGTTGTTTGATATGGAGTCTCTCCCTACTCAGGTCCAGTTGGGGTATATAAAATAGAGAATCAGATACTGTATCCCAAGACCAATGCAGTGTGATCACTGTAACGCTTTTGGACATGTTTCAAGTGTTTGCAGAAGGGAGAAGCAGAGATGTCCAAGTTGTGGAAAAGATCATGTAATGTGTTTTAAAAGTGATGAAAATGTGACATGTTGCAATTGTGGTGGAAACCACGAAGCCACGTCTTTGGAATGCCCAACAAGGGTGAAAGACAATGAGGTGGCCATTGTCAGGGCTATCCAGAGCATTTCATATGCAACGGCTGTTAAAAGGGTTGAGGGTTCGAATGGTACTACTGTCGAATCCATGGTGGTGGATAGGCCTTCACCAGCAGGATCCAGATATTTTAAAGGTTAAGAAGATGGACTTTGTGGCCTTTATAGCTATGGAGATGAATGGTACTACCAAGGTGGAGAGGAAGTCCAGGAAAATAGATATAATTGTAGATGTGGTTCCTAGGACTGAAAGGAGTTGCAGGAAGTATTGTCACAAGCCGTACCACCCTCTCAGGCACTAGAGCCTGCCCTTACCAAAAAAGATTGCAGTTTTGAAACTGTAGTAAAAGTGCAGTAACTGCAGTCGACTGTGGTATTTTGTACGCAGTAATTGCAGAATAACTGGAGTGTGCTGCATTTCAACTGCTGGTAAACTGCACTCTAACTGCAGTTACACTGAAAAATTACTGCAGTAAAAAAAAGGGGTATTTTGGACGCAGTATTTGAAGCAATCTGCAATCTTTTTCGTATGGGTGAGAAGGGAAATATTGAGGTTTGATGGAAGAAGTGGGAGTTTTTGTCAATGTACTATTTTTATTTCGGGGGTTTAGGTTAAGGAAAACTATCATGTATGGACTTACTTTTTACCTATTTAAAAAAAAATCCAGTCCAGTTGGTGGCGTCAACCCACCTTTTGGGTTGTAGTCCGCCATAAAAACCACAGAAGATTGTCTCCATTTTCCCATAGAAAACGAACCGGAAGTAACTAATTTCCGGGTTTTTGGACTGCAAGCGGGCGAGCTCTATATCACATGAATTAACTGACTACTCATGTATAAGACATGCATTACTCAGCAAAGTACAAAAAAATCGAAGAGAAAAAAAATACACAAATGAAGAGGGGAAACAAATCACAAGAAAATCATAATATGGACACATAATAACTAATAATGTAGTCAACTCTGCCACCTGTTTTTACAAGAAAGGAAAATAGGTGAACATTTGGATTATATTTAAATAGCTAATCTATTGAGCAGTTATGTACAATAAATATGGTGTTTATTTACTAATATAATGTTAGATCAATAAATATTTTAAATAACCATACATGCTACGTTCCCCCTTGCGTCAACACGCACCAAGCTCTTACCTCATTTCCGGTAAGAGTTGCTGAAGCGGAAAACAGACTTCCATCAAACATTTTATGCATTAAATGGAACAAGACAGCTGTCAAACTCTTGAACGCGCCAATGTTGAGTTTAAAAAACGTAATTTCAAGAAGGCAGAAGAACTATATACAAATTTCCTCGCATCATGCTGGAAAACAAGGTAACACAAAAACACGTTGTCATTGACATCATGTGTGAATTCCGTGCTGATTTAGCTATGTGGAATACAGTAGCTAGCTAGCTAACGTTAAATGTTAACATCCTCTTTTACCGTGGTTTATTTCAGAAATTGTGATGCCAGTGACCTTGCTACTGCTCACAACAACCGTGGGCAGATAAAGTACTTCAGGGTGGATTTTCGTGAGGCAATGGAGGACTACACTTCTGCAATTGAGGCCAGCTGCCAGTTCGAAGTATCATTCTACAACAGAGGACTAATACGTTATAGATTAGGTAATGAAATGTCGTGTAATGAAGTGGCTACAACAGACGAGATTGTGAATTCCAATGGTGAAAAAAGGTATTGCAGTCCCAATTTTAGTCACTAGGTGGGGTTATTTCATACATTTGAACAAACTTGTGCTGGCAAGGCAGTCTTGCTGGTTTTCCTTATGTGAAATGTTTCTAGTAGGCTGGGGTATAATCATTACGCCTATTCTGTTGCAAAAGTTTTGTGGAAATTAAACTCCAAACAGAATAAGCAAACAAGAGTTTATATTTGAGAAATGCAGGTGCTCCCTCATTTTGTTCCATTTGGTTCTTAAATGGTTTCAGTAATGAATACATCCCTGGTGAATTGAATGGATAAATGATGTTTTACCTTTGTTGTAGGTTTTTTCCAAGACGCAGAGATGGACTTCAAGAGGGCTCTAGAACTCAACCCTAACTTTGAAGATGCCAAAGTGAGCTTACAGCAAACACTGTTGGACCAAGAGCACAAGATCAATAGGGGATATTGAGAATGTATTAGCTTTTCCCCTTAGCTACACTCTAATGACAAGAAATATCAACAAAGTAATTGCCAGTATGTTTGCAATTTGTATAAGCACAAAAATGTGTCCATCTATGATGTTGCTTATGTTTTAAGAATGTTTTTGGGGATAAGGTCAATTATTAGATTATGGTAAATCTAAAGTGTAGATTCACAACATACCCTTCCTTATCTAAGAATTTAACTCCAGTGTTTGACAACTCTGATGCACTCATACTAATAAATAATGCTGTAATGTATGCAGCACATGTTTTTTAACCCTTGGGTGGTGTACATGTTTTTGTTATTCACCCAATGTTTGTGGGTCTGATGGACCCATTGGGTTTTTAAAATGATACAGCATAACAATTTATGTAAAAAATACTTAATGTAGATGTTGACATATAAATTGCAAGCAATATAGACCGCATACATGGTTAATATTTGCCATTTACCGCTGCTAGATCACATTTACCAATAAAAGCACTATTTAAAAATATAAAATGTGATTTTTGTAAACAAATAATTTCTAATCAGGACATGGGTGGAATAAATCATGTTTATCTTGATCTTTGAACTGACCAAATTGGAAGGACACATTTTACATACAGTATTTTATGGAAATGATAAATGAGTCCAATTGAACACACATTAAGGCCGGTCTAGACACCACATGAGGGACAGTTTTACTGTGTGTGTTGCAAATGTATTTCTTGCACTTGTTGCATGTGTATTGTCTTCCTGTCCTGATTGGGTCCACACACATCAGCACTTTATGTTGCTACCGGCTGCAATCTAGAATGATGAAAACACTTAGTTCAGGAATTTTACTAACATCTCACTCACATATATAGTTACAGCAGGCCAAGGTAGGAGAGTCAGACACATACACATGCAAGAACATCACTCACACTTACTTCCGGCATTGGAGTTGTGGGTCGGACTGATGGGGCACCAGCATCCTCCTGAATAGTCCTCAAGGTGGTTGCAGAAGCTGAGGTCCTTGGCATATGTTGCCGCCTCTAGATTTCAGGTTCTTACCGATGCCTTGCCCAGCTCCTCAAGAAAGAGCGGTCTCCTCTGGACCTTCCCTCTGTTCCAATCTGGGTTCAACGCCATCCAGATGACAAATGTGATGTACGCGGAGATGTCCAAGAAGTTGATTATCATAAGTGGCCAGCGTAGGGTTCTTATTTTACAGCTGCAGCCAGTCACCAGTTTGTCTAAATTGTCCACCCCTCCTTTTGTGGCATTGTAATCCATTATGATTTCTGTTTTTTGATATTCCTGGCCACAGATTCTCCCATCCCTATGCAGTGTACTCATGAGTACCACATTTTTTACTTTCTTTGACTCGCAGGACACTAGGGGCGTGTCGGCCGTGAACACAAATTTAGAGGAATTGATTGGCCTGTTCCGTGTATCAAATCAAATCAAAGTTTATTTGTCACGTGCGCCAAATACAACAGGTGTAGACCTTACAGTGAAATGCTTACTTACAGGCTCTAACCAATAGTGCAAAAAAGGTATTAGGTGAACAATAGGTAAGTAAAGAAATAAAACAACAGTAAAAAGACAGTGAAAAATAACAGTAGCGAGGCTACATACAGGCACCGGTTAGTCTGGCTGATTGAGGTAGTATGTACATGTAGATATGGTTAAAGTGACTATGCATATATGATCAACAGAGAGTAGCAGTAGTGTAAAAGAGGGGTTGGGGGACACACACAATGCAAATAGTCCGTGTAGCCATTTGATTACCTGTTCCGGAATCTTATGGCTTAGGCGTAAAAACTGTTCAGAAGCCTTTTTATCCTAGACTTGGCACTCCGGTACCGCTTGCCATGCGGTAGTAGAGAGAACAGTCTATGACTGGGGTGGCTCGGGTCTTTTACAATTTTTAGAGCCTTCCTCTGACACTGCCTGGTGTAGAGGTCCTGGATGGCAGGCAGCTTAGCCCCAGTGATGTAGTGGGCCGTACGCACTACCCTCTGTAGTGCCTTGCGGTCAGAGGCAGAGCAATTGCCGTACCAGGCAGTGATGCAACCAGTCAGGATGCTCTCGATGTTGCAGCTGTAGAACCTTTTGAGGATCTGAGGACCCATGCCAAATCTTTTTAGTTTCCTGAGGGGGAATAGGCTTTGTTGTGCCCTCTTCATGACTGTCTTGGTGTGTTTGGACCATTGTAGTTTGTTGTTGATGTGGACACCGAGGAACTTGAAGCTCTCAACCTGCTCCACGACAGCCCCGTCGATGAGAATGGGGGCGTGCTCGGTCCTCCTTTTCCTGTAGTCCACAATCATCTCCTTAGTCTTGGTTAAGTTGAGGGATAGGTTGTTATTCTGGCACCACCCGGCCAGGTCTCTGACCTCCTCCCTGTAGGCTGTCTCGTCATTGTCGGTGATCAACAGGTTCCGACTGTTGTGTCGTCTGCAAACTTAATGATGGTGTTGGAGTCGTGCCTGGCCATGCAGTCGTGGGTGAACAGGGAGTACATGAGGGGACTGAGCACGCACCCCTGTGGGGCTCCAGTGTTGAGGGTCAGCCTGGCAGATGTGTTATTGCCTACCGTCACCACCTGGAGGCGGCCCGTCAGGAAGTCCAGGATCCAGTTGCAGAGGGAGGTGTTTAGTCCCAGGACCCTTAGCTTAGTGATGAGCTTTGAGGGTACTATGGTGTTGAACGCTGAGCTGTAGTCAATGAATAGCATTCTCACATAGGTGTTCCTTTTGTCCAGGTGGGAAAGGGCAGTGTGGAGAGCATCATCTGTGGATCTGTTTGGGCAGTATGTAAATTGAAGTGGGTCTAGGGTTTCTGGGATAATGGTGTTGATGTGAGCCCTTACCAGCCTTTCAAAACACTTCTTGGCTATGGATGTGACTGCTACGGGTCTGTAGTCATTTAGGCAGGTTGCCTTTGTGTTTTTGGGCACAGGGACTATGGTGGTCTGCTTGAAACATGTTGGTATTACAGACTCAATCAGGGAAATTATGAAAATGTCGGTGAAGACACCTGCCAGTTGGTCAGCACAACCCACATCCCTTGGTTCTTCTCAGGGGCTCCTCCATCTGGCTTCCCCGAATACAGTTCCACGCATGTGATGAAGCAGCATCACAGGCAGCCCAGATCTTGATTCCATATTTTGTGGGTTTAGACGGTATGTACTGCCTGAAGGGGCAGCGGCCCCTAAATGACATAAGCTGCTCATCAACAGTAACGTTGGGTCCAGGGTTGTAAAACAGGGGAAGGCGTCCATCCACTTGTCCCACACTGATCTGATTGCAGCTAGCTTGTCTCTGCCACCGAGCTGGTCTGGTGTCTCAGTTATCGAAACGGATAATCCTGGAAATAATGTGGAAGTTTTCCAGAGATGTTGCCAGTTTCTGCATCCTACAGGGATTCTGTGGATTCCCCATTGGATCTGAAAACACCAGCAAGGATAAGAACCCCAAAGTATGCATGTAAATAAGTTTGGTAATTCTCATTCCATCTGTCTCCAAAAACATGCCTTCCCTCCAAATTAGTGCAGTCCAGAATGATTTTCTGTATGGTGTCTTGGATGAACAGTTCAAAAGAAGACTTTATGTCCTGCACATGAGTAAGCGCCGTCCGCGTCGGCCCTGGTTGCATCCTTATCACATTAGCAGCCATGCGGGGTGGCTCATTCTTTGGGAAAGAAGACCATTCAATTTCACCCTTTTTTGACATCCTCCTGCAGGCTGCTGATGAGCTGGTTGCTGATGGGCTGGTCCTGGGGCTGGCTAAGGGTCAATCTCATCCCCTTCTTCCAACTTACTGTCAGACTCATGTTAGACTCATTCCAACTTACTGTCAGTCTACTGTCAGACTCATGACTTACATGTCAGAGACATGATCCTCATATTCATAAAGTTTTTCATCTTCCAAAGTGGAAGATGTTGCTTCCACACTAGCTTCTCTCTCTGCAAAAATTATTTCTGAGGCCCTCTGAGCAGATATTAGTTTTGCCATACTAATGGATTGTGGTAAGGAGCCACACATGCAAAGCTATTTGTTTGTTGTGTCCCTCCCCCAATTTGCACCTGGCTGGGGTAGAGTGTGGGAAAATACAGAATTTTTTACAATGTATCGGAAATAATGTAATAACATTGTGCAGGTTCCCGCAAGACACTGTGTAGTTTCACACACTACAAAGGGTAAAGCGACCGAGAAAGTGGGAGACAGGCAGACAGGCAGGGAGACAGGCAGGCTTTTGGTGCTATGTTGAAACAGCAGGCTCAGGGAGGAGGAGGACAGAGTGAAGGCACACAGCAAACCTTTTTGTTTCATTTTTACTTGTTTTCACCTACACACACACTTTTCCACATTTTTATTACCCTCGGGTCCAGTGGACCCGAACACCACATATGTAATATAAATGTGTAGGGGGGTGCACAGTGTGCACTCAATGAAAATCAGTTATTTTACTACATGTTCTTCACAGAAAATGAGCCAAGGCCAATGAGTCTTAGGTTGAAAAAAGTATTAATTGTATAATTTATATTTTAGTTAACATTCAAAATGAGTCCCACAGACCTGAACACCACACAAGGATTAAATACAAATAAATTATTATGTGATATAATTTGATGCAAACCACAATAGGTTTCTTTGTGGCAGTTTGATGCTAGTCTTACAAGTACAATCATGAACATAAACTTGTGAATATAAGCATTAATCCATACTGCTTCTGGCTCCCACATGCTAGGTGAACAGTGTGTACAGTATTCAATAACAAGCTCCAGTTCCGTTATTTAAATCATTAATCGGTAACCTAGGATCAATGCATTTTTGGTGTGCAATATACAACATGACAAAATGTGATTTTTCTGAATTAATGAGTAATAGTATCAGTGTTGTACTCAAGTCCATGTCACAATTTTCATGACTCGTACCTTACATTGGGCAGAATTTAGATTTAAAAAATGGTTGGATCCAGTGCTTGACTTGAACTGAAATAGGTTCCGGAACTCATTTTGGGTGCAGGTACTGTTCATTTATCGGTGCAGGCGCTCCCCAATATTTTTAGCTGATATTCTATAAGACGAACAGGACCGCAATCAGTAGAACATTTGAGGTGCCGATACTCAGCTTCGGTGAGCTCCTGCCCAAGTCAAGCACTGGTTGGACCGCAGCTTTTAGCACTACCAAGGGACTCTTGACTCAAGTATAAAGGACTCAGACTCAAACAATAGGGACTTAGGGCCAGACTCGGACTTCAGGTTTAGTGACTTGACAACGCCCCTGAATAGTATGTCTTAGCTGTGTTTACACAGGCAGCCCAATTCTGATCTTTTGCCCAATGATTGGCAAAAGAGCTGATCTGATTGGTCAAAATACTTATTACTGGACAAAGATCTGAATTAGGCTGCCTGTGTAAACTATTAATGCTATTATTGAAAAAGGCCAGTAAAACCAATTTTGTTTAGAAGGGATACAGCTTTTGTCAAAATTGACTTTTCGTAGCAGCTTTAGAACTTATGCAGCAGGTTAGAATAATTCATATAGCAGGTTAGGAGAAGTAGGTTAGGGTTAGGAAAAGGGTTAGCTAAAATGCCAAAAAAACTACTTTTGGAGTCAATTTGACAAAACCTGTATCCCTTCTAGACATAATCCAGCAGCACACCTTTGCCCTACTTTTCATTGTTTCGCTGATCACCTACCTGATAACATTTCGGATATAAATACAACATATAGAGCTAAAATGCTTATTTTCTCTATATGAAAGAGAAGCATATCCAATGCGGTTCAATCTGACTGTTCTGTCCTCTGATTACAGCTAACGAGCTGTGAGAGTGGGCCGTTGATTGATAATGACTATCACCTGTGGCCAGTGTGATTGGATACCAGATAAAACACCTGGGGAGGGGATCAAGCACAGTATTCCAGTCTCCTTTTGTGCTGCGCTTGCTCTTATGACAGTGTGGTTTTCGGTGCTGTGTACAAGCCAATGTGCAGATTTGTTGTGATGTGTGTTTTTAGATGTCTGTAAGTATCTTAGTATTTTTAGTTAATGTTTGATAAATGTGTGATTTATATGTTGTACTCTCATTTTAGTGTGACATGGGTTTTGCTGAGTGTTGCTGTCTCTGGGCAGTTCCGGAGGCCAAGTTCCAAGCCTAGTTCAAGTAAGGGCTCCCAACTTGTATAAAGTTGTGTACCTGACTAATACTGCTCAGTAGGACTTACTGCTATCTTCTCTCCAGGAAATGGTTTGCGGTCTGCTTGTCTTGGCAATGTCTTGAGGTTAACATTGGACAAAACTCTGACTGTGGGTAGCCAGCTAGAAATTGATGCCATCGGTGAGTCTTAGTACTGAAGAGTCATGAAGTTGGTGTGAACATTTTATTTCAGTCTAATCCGCAACTGTTCTTTCAGATGGCACTGACATTATACCGTTGTCGAACACCTTGGCTGCCCAGTGTGGATACAGCATTGAGTCTGACCCTTGGGGCAACACCAAAGTCTTTGCATCCTTGTTGGGCTGTTATGTTGACAACCAGGTACATTTCCAAAAGGGATACTGCGGTTAATTGACAACTACCTGGTCCTTTGTCCAACTTGCTGGTTGTCTTTTTATCAGCATATGTATACATTTCAACTTGTGAACAGTATTCATTTAGGGCAAACGATGCCAAAAGTTACCCATAAATGGAAAATTGGCATTCCAGGTTGTCCCTCCCTGTTTTGGCTAGTCTTATGCTTCGTGCCTAAAGAACATGACCCAGAACTAAGTGATTTGTTCCATAGGCGGATTTGGTGTTCACCCTTGGCCTGCGACTCCGAATGTATAGAGATGGCCTTTCAGAGCAGGTCAAGCATGATGTGACCAAGACGTGCAGCTATTCCCCCTGGGCCTCCCGGGAAATTCTCTGTGACAGGAACTACATGGAGGTGAGGCCTTTCTGATTATCCCTAGATTTGGTTTACTGCTATACTTTAAGGGGGGTGCAATACTTTGGTGTAGAATTTATTGATCAAGCCTTGGTGATTTGCTCTGTTCAGGTGTCAAGCCTCATTGTCACGCCAGAGACCCCTGTCAAAAAGGTCGCTGGCCAGCAGGTTCATGATTCCTGGGAAAATGCCATCCCTGACGTATGTCATTTAAGATGACTCATTTTTTTATACACATGACTGGCTACATTACTTGTCTGTAGTTACTATTTCCTTGCCACCACAGGCCACAGTCGCTCCAAATGGAATCTGGAAGATGACATTCCACACCCCTGACCCCAAGGTCATGTTGCTGACTGATGCTCAGCAGGCTGGTTATGGTGTGATGATGACCCAAACAAGACTGGTGATCCGAAGCCCCTACAACATGGCAGAGACTTATTCTGTAGAGGTGATCATCACTGGCCTAAGCAATTTTCTTGGTTATCACTTCCCTGTTATCATAATGCCATGTGATTAATATATTATTTCTCACCAGGTGGCTGGAGTTCCTATGGAGGTCTTCAGTGTGTCCACTTACGACAAGATTGGCAGTTTGCTTGTGGATTCAGCTGCTGCCTGTCCTACTGGTACATATGCTTTCTAAAGGTGATCTCTGGCTTTATACAAAAGAAGCACATTTCTGATTGTGTCTTGCCCAATATGTCAGGTGGTGTAGTCTTCACTGACAAGGTCATCACCTGGCATGTGCCTCGCCGCATCACCCCTCTGATTTCTAGTGCTGTTAAGATACTGGAGACGCACATGGGTATCTATGGACAGAGGCTGGATAAAACCAAGATGGCCGCCAGACACTACAAGCTGTCTGTCACGGAGTCTCACATCATCATTGAGATTCCAGTGGGGTCACCCGACGGCTACTACAAGGTCAGACTACTTGCATATTGTTCAGTAGGCCAGAACTCTCTAGCCCGTATAATGTTCTTAATGTAATTGTTTCACTATTTATCTGCCTAATGAACAACATGTTTTGAAATTTGCTTGATTATACAATTTCTATTGATTGCAGAGTCATGCCCCAGATTATGCTTACCACATAACCTACACTGTTGAACCGATGCTTGAGTTGCTGTGGAGGGCAGAAAACACACAGGCTGACACAAGATACAAAGTCCTCTTCCCCATCACAACCCCTCTGATGCCCAGGCCTCCACATGTTATTGACAGTAAGTCTGCTTCACTGGTACTGAAAGCAGGGGGTCTGTTTAGGATGGTTTACAGTTAAAACAACATTTAGTCTGGCAGTAACCTCCACTCTAGCAGATGCTGTCCCAGTCTCCAAGGAGGAAACATAACTCCCTGGTATAAAAATTATATTTGCAGGAATACTTTAATCTGTTTCTGGAACACCTGTTAAGTTTTACCTTTAACCCATGTTATGGCCTCTCTTCCAGACACTGTTCCTGAGCAGAGAGTGTTTGAAATCCTTCTGGGGACTTTCCTCAGTGATGTGGAGCTGATGAACATCACCTTCACCACCAGGGTGTTAACTGTTGCAGAGTGCAATGCCAGAGGCTTTGATGTCCAGGAGCACCACTTTGCTAACACCTCCAAGACCTTCTCAATACGAGTGCCCTTCTCAGATGAATTAGTCCTGAAACGAGTATGTTCCTTCGGTCAAATGTACTACTGCAATGACTTTTACTCAGTTTGTAATAGATCATTACTTATGTGGTGTGTGTATATATGAACAGGGTTTCATAAAGGGCAACTTAATGATTTGGCTCACACAGTACATCTGCCTAGATGCTGCATCTGAAACTTGCCTCATGCCTCATTATGATTATTATTTGACCATGCTTGTCACTTATGAACATTTTTGAACATCTTGGCATAGTTCTGTTATAATCTCCACCCGGCACAGCCAGAAGAGGACTGGCCACCCCTCATAGCCTGGTTCCTCTCTAGGTTTCTTCCTAGGTTTTGGCCTTTCTAGGGAGTTTTTCCTAGCCACCGTGCTTCTACACCTGCATTCTAGCTGTTTGGGGTTTTAGGCTGGGTTTCTGTACAGCACTTCGAGATATTATCTGATGTACGAAGGGCTATATAAAATTGATTGATTGAACATGACCAATGTAATTCTCTTTTCTATTTAATATATGCAGAACCCTGATCCCCTTACAACTGTGTACTTCCTCCCTCTGGTCTTCGGTTTGCTCGTCCTGCCTGAACAAACACCCTTCCCCCACCCTGCTGAGCTGGAGGCCTCCCGGGAAGATGTTGGTAAGGCCACTTAAGTTAAATATCACTTAAGTAGATTGACTGCAGGATCCAGTAAGGTATCTGATTTAAAAGCTTAACTCAATATTTCACTTCCATGGATGATAATTCTATTCCTATGTATTTAATCAAGTGAAATGCATAGGAATAGAAAGCAACAATTTAGGGTCTACTTCGATGCACTTAATCCTATCCAATAGGGAAACTGGGCCCAGGATGAGCACCCATCCAGTGCTTCAGATCAACTTGTTCCTTAGCTGCATTTTCTGTCTTAGTTCTTCCCACAATCACCGGCAGCTGCGACCAGGAGAGCTTCTACTTCTCTGTAAAATACGGGAGCCAACAGGATAACTTCCAGACCATGATGCTTCATGCTGGGTCATGGAGGGAGCTGGATACTGAGCTGGCAAAGCTGTACAGTCTCTCTGGCAACAGCACACACTTCAGTATCATAGTGCCCTTCACTGCACCTGCTGCAGCATTTGAGGTATATGTTCTGATCATAATTACTAGTAACGCTAATGCCACATGACTCTCGCTGTGCGCGATTCCTCAGATGACTATTGAACTGCCTAATACATCAGGGGTTGGCAACATGGTGATTTTATTTGCTCCATAAAGTTTGTTCTTTTAGGGAATTTAAAAGTGTGACATTGTCAAATGTGCTCTTGGTTTATTTGCACTGTTAAATTATGTTCTGACAGTTAGCTCAAAGTAACTGTTTAAATCAAGTTGCCTACCCCTAAACTAAATAACTGTCTTTCCAGCTGGTTCATTTCAAATCTATCAGAGCCAGAGTGGACTTGCTGCTGTTGGCGATGCCTAACATGTGGCTACTCGATGACCTTTCACTTGCCTGCTACTTCCCCCTGACTACAACTGGTTTGTTCTGTTTAAAATTGCTTTGGATTTTAATAATGTTACTTTAAATATGGCTAACAATTGCTTAAAATTTTACCAGAATGCAGTGTCACATTAGGTCAAGAGACTGACTTGTATGCACTTTGAACACATTTCAGAGTGCTACTCCAACGGCACAGTGACTGCACTGGCGGTTAAGGTGGAATCTGTTAGCAACTTGAACCCTGAATACCTGACCTTGAGGGACCAGTCATGTAAACCAGCCTTCAGCAATGACCGCTTTGCTTTCTTCTCCTTCAAACTCAACTCCTGTGGCACCACAAGAACAGTAAGACTGCTTCTAGGCCTGAACTCATCAGTAATGTGGATCTAAAACTTGACTTTGAATCAGATTATGTGGATATCAATGTTTATTTGTCATGTGCGCTGAATACAACAGGTGTCAATCTTACAGTGAAATTCTTACTTACAGGCTCTAACCAATAGCGAAAAGTTATTAGGTGAACAATAGGTAGGTAAAGAAATAAAGACGGGCTATAGAAGTAGCAAGGCTACATACAGACACCGGTTAGTCAGGCTGAGGTAGATATGGTTAAAGTGACTATGCATATGATGACCAGAGGGGTGGGTGGGACAATGCAGATGTGCAATCTAGGATTTGATCCTAGATCGGCACACCTACTGACACTGCATATGGACCCATGTGTTAAGAGTCAACCTCTGTATGTTGAATGACATTCTTCATACTGCACTGGGAATATTGCATTTCTAATTGTTCCTATCTTTCTAGTTCTTTGACAATGTCATGGTGTATGAGAATGAAATTGCCTTGCCATACAACACAGGCAAACAAAGTAGGAAAGGTCCATTCACTCCAGAGTATCGGTAAGAATACATGCCACTATGTTGTGAATGATTTTCAGTCCCATGCGTATTGTCACTGGTTGGCCCTCATTTTTCAGATTCACCATCTCTTGCTACTACCTGCTCAACTATACAAAAACCATGGCATTCCGTGCTAGCCCAAGGAGTACTGACCCCGTGGCAGATCCTGGGGTGGGACATCTGGTAGTCCAAATCAGACTGTCCCAGGGTAAGATGAGTGACTGTCCCAAATCAGCCTTCTAGTCAGACTGCTTGGGTTACTAGTTCTAAACTTAAATACATTTCTTGACTGAATTAGCATGTAAAACATGTGCAAGGTTGATTCAGTCTGAGGTGACAGGTCATGACTTTGTCCCAGCTGGATGAGGAGACATGTAATCAACTCATGATGTAATAAACATTCAGGTAGACTCTGCTCACTGGTTCTGTCTTTCAGATAGCTCTTATGCCTTATTCTACCAAACTGAGGACTACCCAGTGGAGAAGTACTTGAGAGAGCCTCTGTATTTTGAGGTGGAGCTGATGCAGTCCACTGACCCTCAAATAGAGTTGGTGTTGGAGAACTGCTGGGCCACACTGCACAAGGACAGGACTTCTCTTCCTAGCTGGGACCTCATCATTGACAGGTAGCTAGCATTTTTTTTTTCTTGATTCATTTTAGGCAGAATAAGTGACCAGGGTCTCATTCACTAGTAAACTGGCTGAAACAAATGGACTACTTGCCCAAAACCTTTCACTTGCAAAACAGTTTGTTATAGTATGCATTAATGAATACAGCCCATTCTTCATGATAGTTATCTAATCTCTTGCCCACTCCTACTCTCAGCTGTGAGAATCTTGATGACCTCTACCTCACTGTCTTCCATCCCGTTGTTGCGGACACAAGGATTCATGTCCCAGCTCACATCAAACGCTTCTCCATCAAGATGTTCACCTTCTCCAAGGATGATGCAGTTCTGAAAGAACAGGTATGTAGACTGTTTCCTCTGGAAAGTCTATTCTCTTAGATGCTAGCCTGAGTTATTTTAAATACTCTGTTCTCTCATAGATCTTTGTTCATTGTGACGCAGTCCTCTGTGACACCACCAAACCTGATGGCATCTGTTCAGGCCAGTGTGCAAATGCCCTGAGGTATGCAAACTCTCACAGACCAACTGGCTCAAAAAGAGGTATGTTCCATTGGCTGCTGATGGCTCTTATCAGCCACATCAGTAATTCCTCCAGACCCTGAATTGTGTCTGCTCTTGTTCTAGGTCGAAGAGCTGCAGATGCCAGCCAGTATAAGAAAAAGATCTCATCTGGACCTGTTCTTCTCTCTGACTCCAACTTGTTCTGGAAAAAATAATAAATCTTATTCTGTTAAGTCTCCACACACTGGATTTGTGTTCCACTACTTCATTTTGCAGAAGTTCCATGTAATTATTGACTCAATAGCTATTCACTAAGCCACTTCTACAGCATGTAGTGCCAGACAATATTGGCACCGTAGTTAAGAACTCTAAATTTAGTTGCAGCTTGGTTTCTACTCATTAGTTTGAAATTTGACTACCTTAATTTTTCAATGTTAAGAAAATCACCAAGGTGCAATACTTGGTTAAATAGCCTTTGACAAATACTGAACAAAATGCATCTAGTCCTGAACTTGCTGTACCTTTCTACTAGCAATCTGGTTTGCTTAAACTTCTCAAGTTGAGGGGTGCCTGTACCTATGTTACTGTAGGTTATCAATGGGATTCTTTTTCTCTCATGGGTGTAGTTTGGCTCATCCTACTGGACCACTCATGACCTTCAATGGAGACTCAGTTTTTGGACTGAGCTTAAGCAGCTGACTTTGGGATTGGCATAGCACCTTTTTGTATGGACAAGCTTTAATTAAATTTGTCATTAGTGAAAACTGCTAATCTGTATTGCAGTCTTCATTTCCCCAGAATTAAGGCATTAAATAGTTTTGGAAGTTCAAGAAAATTCTGGTCTGTTACCAACACAATGGTGCAGTCAACACTTGCGCCAATCACATGGAGGTTTGACACTGTTGGGTTGCTTTGCCTCTGGTACTGGGGGCATTAAGTGCAAGATATGAAATTGGCAGATTGTACACTGCAACCCCTTTAATCGTCTTCCAATTGTCTAAACGGGGTCTGACGGTGTCTTCCAGCAGGATAACCTAAACACAAGCACCTAGCAATTGTTAGTACACTTGACTTCCTGTGATGAGTTGTCTGAATCCCATCAGTGTTAATCTCCACCCAATTTTGTATTGGGTGCCAATTTTACCACTTATTTTTCTAAACATTGAAAAGGTTTTTTGTAATTGACAACCCAATGTATGCATAATTCAAATTAATCTAAGGGTGCAAATGTATTTGGCTGGCACTGGAAGGACCAATGTTTGTTACCCTATAGGTAGGCTTTGCATTACTTCCAGATTGTCTGACATGGCCAGTCTTCCTTGACATAAGTTCCGTGTGTACCAGCGTTCTTGTGCTGAGTAATGGGATGCCTGCTCAATTGCCAATTTTGGTTCCCCTCAAAATGGAAGGGAAGCTGTAATGTGGCAGTGAAGTACTTCAATAGGCCAAGTTGTCTACTGCCTCGTTACTAAATCTGACTCGCATTTTCAGGAAACGTCTAACTAAAATTGGTACTGCTCTTTCATTTTGGACGTTAGGCTACTTGCACAAACATTTGAGATGTATTGCCGGTTCCTCTGAACCATGGCTATAGTTTGACATCAGCTGTAGTAACTCGGCTTCTAGGGATAAGTCATTGGCTAGGAGGGCCCTATTACTGTTCCATCACTTGTCAATGGACAGTCCCACTCACCAGTGCTTGACTTGGCCTGAAAGGTGACAGTACTGATGCAGGCGCTCAAACATTTGTGCTAATATTCTGAGGAACAGGCGCTCAGACATTAGGAAGTGAAGATATTCTGCTCTGAGCCCCCGCCCAAGTAAAGCATGCCACTCGCACCTTGCATCAACAAATCGCATCGCCAATTAGTTATTGTTCCGTTCCCCTCAAATGAAATTGACCCCAGACCCGATGTATGGCCAGAAAACATAGCTGAGCCATGTGGGTTAAAAGGTCCTGTCCTTTAAGCGCAAGTCTATGCTTCATACCTTAAAGCTAACATTCTTAATCAGTTTACTGCATTTATTTCCTAATGTGTAGTCCCAATGTTTTACACCTTACATGTACATAACCTTGATTTCACATTCCAGTCCCACTTTGATTAGAGAAACAATGTCCGTTTTCATTCTCTGTACTCCATGTGAGTGAACATCAAGTGTAAGTGAGGCCATGCTGTCACAGAAGTAGGCCTTAGTCTGCTCTTCAAAATAGGTCCACAAAGTATCCAGCTACCTCTCATACGCAGTGCCTCAAAGTAGTCTTACCCCTTGATTTAATCTACTTACTGCCTGAATTACAAATTGATTAAAAATACTGGACAAATGCAAAATGTAAAGTTTCATGAGCTGAAATAAAAGGTCATGTTCCAAATGCAAAGCTTTTTTGCACTTGTTAATCCCTGTTAGTGAGCATTTTTCCTTTGCCAAGATTAACATGAGGTTTGGCATAGCAAGAAGCTGATTTAAAGAGCATGATCATTACACAGGTGCACCTAGTGCTGGGGACAAAAGGCCCCTAAAATAAGATGCCACAATTGCACGCTTCCTTCACATGTCATGTTGATTGCAGTAATGTTCAAAACTTAACATTTCTCTACCGGTTTAGAGAATTTGGCAGTACATACAACCAGCCTCAACCACAGACCACGCCAGCCCAGGACCTACATCAGGCTTCACCTGTGGGATTGTCTGAGGGGTGCTGAGTTTATCTGTAATAAAGCCCTTTTGTGGGGAAACTCATTTTGATTGGCTGTGCAATTGCCCTCCCGTGGCTGCTCCATTTAGGTTAGTATTGTGGAACACAATGTTGCCCCATCAGTTCTATCACAACCATAACTGTTTTAAAATCACCTTTGGTCTCAATCTGAGCAGTGTCCTTTCCCTCTGGCAAATGCATTAAGACGGACACCTGTATCTTTGTAGTAACTGGGTGTATTGATACACCACCCAAAACCTAATAATTTCACTATGCTTAAAGGGATATATTCAGCTTTTTAGATCTACCTATCGGTGCCCTTTACGAGGCATTGGAAAAACTCCCTGGTCTTTATGGTTTAATCTGTGTTTGAAGTTCACTACTCGATTGGACCTTACAGAATTTTGTGTGGTGTACAGATATGATTAGTCATTCAAATCAGGTTAACCACTATTGAACACAATGATTCCATGCAACTCATTTGTTAAGCGCATTTTATACACCTGAACTTAGACTTGCCATAACAAAGGGGTTGAATACTTGGCTCAAGACATTTCAGCGTTTCATTTTTTATTAATTTGAAACATTTCTACAAACAAAATTCCACTTTGACATTAAGGGGTGTTGTGTAGATCAGTGACAAATCTCTATAATTTAAGTTTCAGGCTGTAACAACGTGGGAAAAGTAGTGATGTGAATACTTTCTGAAGGCACTGTACAACAGACTAGCGCAAGTAGATTCTAGTCTGCTTCTTGCTGCCTTGTTCTGTGAAGGTTGAATGTTTTATATGCATTGTACTAAACTTTACCCATCAACTACTGATGTATTGAGTCCTTCAGTTTCATAGTTATCAGAACGCTAGTGCCCAATACTCAAAGGCTTTCGTTTGAGGTATCCCTACACCAGGTACAACAAAGCACAACCATGTTTTTCCATATCTCAAGTCTCCCATATATGAAATGGATGGTTGTGTAAAAATGTTTTACTGAAAGGGGTTAAATTGATAAATAGGGACACACCACCTAAAGTCAAACCGTGCAGAATGATGCATGGCTGGAAGGGGGGTGAGCCACAAGCTGATGTAACTCAAAAGTACAAGCTCTGATATTTCTACAATGTGGAATACAAGTAGTCAGTTGTCTTCCCTACATACAAACATATCTTAATGCATATTGGAAATATAGACCTGTCAACACAGATACAATAGGAGGAAATAACTGACTATTTATGATGAATGTAAGCCTTTTGGTAACTGTTGAAAACAGACAACTGTCAAGTCAAATTTGCTCTCATTCAGTGCTGTACGGTCGTGCCTGACACAAACGCATACACTAAAGTGTTTGGATGTTGTGGCTATTGTAATCAGCGCTAAGGCAAGCTCAGACACAAAACGTATTTTAAGTAAAAGGTTGCTCTGTGGATTTTATGTTCAGCTTCTTCCAATTAAGTTAGGGCCCCCCCCAAGACTTAACTCCAAATCCATTATGGTGCCCAAAATGGCGGTTTAATAACCTGATTTGTACACTTATGACCACTACTTAAGAGTATTTCTGTGTAATTCAACTGTTAGTAATCCATCATGCCCACCATTTACACTCAAACACCTTTGTCTGGATTTATAAAAAAGTAGACTGCTTGGCATGGCAAAACCAGGCAATCCAAGTCACGAGCGTCTGAGGATCAATGAGGCAACTGGGAGGCTCCAACGAAAGGAAAGAGAATCCAACCCTGGACTCAGACACCCTCTCCCTAGCTCTACAACTTGCCCCCACTGTAGTATAACTTGTGCCTCCAGGATTGGGCTCTTAAGTCACCTCATTATTTAGAAGTGAGCTTTGATTCATTGCTAGCCTAAAAAGTCTGCCTGAATCCAACATGACCTTCCGCTGGCTCACTGCATTTGTGATGCACATCGGGATGTTCCGGTGCACTCTTATCCTGTTCCGGTTGAGCTGGCACATTGCTTCTTCCAGACAGTCATGTCCATCATCCTGGCTGTCTGGACCTGGAGTTGCTGTAGATGTTGACATTAAGGTGTATTAAAATGCAACCAGAATGACACTCATTAACAAGAAATGCCATCAACTTAGTGTCATTGGAATTGCACCACTCCAATGGCAATACTATTGAGGATCTCCTAGAACTATCCTCCATAGGCCCACTCCTCCTATCAGGCAGTTACTAGAAAGAGAGACTGGACTGCCATGTCAGGCCATTCAACAGACACAAATTGCTTGTGTACATTGCCCTCATTCTATTTTGCTACCAACCATAGCTGACCAGCCCATGTGGCACCTGAACTGGACTAGCATGTGAAGAATGAGCTCATGCTGGGGTGACTCATGCATTGGTCTGTGAAACTGCAGTAATTCCAACATCCCTATAAGGACATGCCATTTTATGACGAACAAGAGGCCGCTTAGGATGGTCAAACTTGCTGTATGTGATTATTTATGGAGGCTGGGGATTGACTGGGATATAGTGGTCTTTGTACACCATGCCTGATCAGCTCCACCTCCTTTCCAACCCTTTAACTGTCCATCAAAGCAAAGGGATCATCTTCAAATGTATATGGAGCTGTGCTATGTCCCTCAAAACTAAGCTACACTAACCTCCAAGTAACTGGAGGTTACTCTCACAGGTTGCCACTCTCCACATTTCCTGCTGGGCGTGCCCCAGTAAATAATCAATGCCAACCACCCACAGTTAATACAGGCTACATTTTCATCCCGACTTCCAAAGGAATATAAAGATATGTACATTTACATTTTACATTTAAGTCATTTAGCAGACGCTCTTATCCAGAGCGACTTACAAATTGGTGCATTCACCTTATGATATCCAGTGGAACAACCACTTTACAATAGTGCATCTAACTCTTTTAAGGGGGGGGGGGGGGGGTTAGAAGGATTACTTTATCCTATCCTAGGTATTCCTTAAAGAGGTGGGGTTTCAGGTGTCTCCGGAAGGTGGTGATTGACTCCGCTGACCTGGCGTCGTGAGGGAGTTTGTTCCACCATTGGGGTGCCAGAGCAGCGAACAGTTTTGACTGGGCTGAGCGGGAACTGTACTTCCTCAGAGGTAGGGAGGCGAGCAGGCCAGAGGTGGATGAACGCAGTGCCCTTGTTTGGGTGTAGGGCCTGATCAGAGCCTGAAGGTACGGAGGTGCAGTTCCCCTCACAGCTCCGTAGGCAAGCACCATGGTCTTGTAGCGGATGCGAGCTTCAACTGGAAGCCAGTGGAGAGAGCGGAGGAGCGGGGTGACGTGAGAGAACTTGGGAAAGTTGAACACCAGATGGGCTGCGGCGTTCTGGATGAGTTGTAGGGGTTTAATGGCACAGGCAGGGAGCCCAGCCAACAGCGAGTTGCAGTAATCCAGACGGGAGATGACAAGTGCCTGGATTAGGACCTGCGCCGCTTCCTGCGTGAGGGAGGGTCGTACTCTGCGAATGTTGTAGAGCATGAACCTACAGGAACGGGTCACCGCCTTGATGTTAGTTGAGAACGACAGGGTGTTGTCCAGGATCACGCCAAGGTTCTTAGCACTCTGGGAGGAGGACACAATGGAGTTGTCAACCGTGATGGCGAGATAGGACATGTAGGACATGACCTGCAGGACTTGGCCATATTCAACATAAAAAAAACATAGGCATCGAAAGGCAAGTATGTTTGTGACAGCCCTTTCAGACTCCTTCACAACCAGACAACCAACCATTCCACTACTGGAGTATCCTCAGCCTCATTCAGGCGGAGGTAACATTCTGGTTAGTCAATGGGTCTCGTTGGCATGCAAGATGCATCTGTTGAATGCCTGCAACCAACTGTTGTAGAAATGGAAATTGATCACCACACAGCCCTGAATACCCTGTCAAACATACAGGAATGATACTGCTCTTGTTGCTGCAGCTTGCACAGAATGACCAGTTAGCTGTGCAACCTGGTCAGGCTCCAGAACTACAACCACTACTGTTAGCTGTGTAACCTGGTCAGGCTCCAGAACTACAACCACTACTGTTAGCTGTGTAACCTGGTCAGGCTCCTGAACTACAACCACTACTGTTAGCTGTGTAACCTGGTCAGGCTCCAGAACTACAACCACCACTGTTAGCTGTGCAACCTGGTCAGACTCCAGAACTACAACCACTACTGTTAGCTGTGTAACCTGGTCAGACTCCAGAACTACAACCACTACTGTTAGCTCCTGAACTACAACCACTACTGTTAGCTGTGTAACCTGGTCAGGCTCCTGAACTACAACCACTACGGTCAGGCTCCTGAACTACAACCACTACTGTTAGCTGTGTAACCTGGTCAGGCTCCTGAACTACAACCACTACTGTTAGCTGTGTAACCTGGTCAGACTCCAGAACTACAACCACTACTGTTAGCTGTGCAACCTGGTCAGGCTCCTGAACTACAACCACTACTGTTAGCTGTGCAACCTGGTCAGGCTCCAGAGCTACAACCACTACTGTTAGCTGTGTAACCTGGTCAGGCTCCAGAGCTACAACCACTACTGTTAGCTGTGTAACCTGGTCAGGCTCCAGAACTACAACCACTACTGTTAGCTGTGCAACCTGGTCAGACTCCTGAACTACAACCACTACTGTTAGCTGTGTAACCTGGTCAGGCTCCTGAACTACAACCACTACTGTTAGCTGTGTAACCTGGTCAGACTCCAGAATTACAACCACTACTGTTAGCTGTGCAACCTGGTCAGGCTCCAGAGCTACAACCACTACTGTTAGCTGTGTAACCTGGTCAGGCTCCAGAGCTACAACCACTACTGTTAGCTGTGTAACCTGGTCAGACTCCAGAGCTACAACCACTACTGTTAGCTGTGTAACCTGGTCAGGCTCCTGAACTACAACCACTACTGTTAGCTGTGTAACCTGGTCAGGCTCCTAGACTACAACCACTACTGTTAGCTGTGTAACCTGGTCAGGCTACAGAACTACAACCACTACTGTTAGCTGTGTAACCTGGTCAGACTCCAGAACTACAACCACTACTGTTAGCTGTGTAACCTGGTCAGGCTCCAGAACTACAACCACTACTGTTAGCTGTGTAACCTGGTCAGGCTCCTGAACTACAACCACTACTGTTAGCTGTGTAACCTGGTCAGGCTCCTGAACTACAAACCCTACTGTTAGCTGTGTAACCTGGTCAGGCTCCAGAACTACAACCACTACTGTTAGCTGTGCAACCTGGTCAGACTCCAGAACTACAACCACTACTGTTAGCTGTGCAACCTGGTCAGACTCCAGAACTACAACCACTACTGTTAGCTGTGCAACCTGGTCAGGCTCCAGAACTACAACCACTACTGTTAGCTGTGTAACCTGGCCAGGCTCCTGAACTACAACCACTACTGTTAGCTGTGTAACCTGGTCAGGCTCCTGAACTACAACCACCACTGTTAGCTGTGTAACCTGGTCAGGCTCCAGAACTACAACCACTACTGTTAGCTGTGCAACCTGGTCAGACTCCAGAACTACAACCACTACTGTTAGATGTGCAACCTGGTCAGGCTCCAGAACTACAACCACTACTGTTAGCTGTGTAACCTGGCCAGGCTCCTGAACTACAACCACTACTGTTAGCTGTGTAACCTGGTCAGGCTCCAGAACTACAACCACTACTGTTAGCTGTGTAACCTGGTCAGGCTCCAGAACTACAACCACTACTGTTAGCTGTGCAACCTGGTCAGACTCCAGAACTACAACCACTACTGTTAGCTGTGTAACCTGGTCAGGCTCCAGAACTACAACCACTACTGTTAGCTGTGTAACCTGGTCAGGCTCGAGAACTACAACCACTACTGTTAGCTGTGTAACCTGGTCAGACTCCAGAACTACAACCACTACTGTTAGCTGTGTAACCTGGTCAGGCTCCTGAACTACAACCACTACTGTTAGCTGTGTAACCTGGTCAGGCTCTAGAACTACAACCACTACTGTTAGCTGTGTAACCTGGTCAGGCTCCAGAATTACAACCACTACTGTTAGCTGTGCAACCTGGTCAGGCTCCTGAACTACAACCACTACTGTTAGCTGTGCAACCTGGTCAGGCTCCAGAGCTACAACCACTACTGTTAGCTGTGTAACCTGGTCAGACTCCAGAGCTACAACCACTACTGTTAGCTGTGTAACCTGGTCAGGCTCCTGAACTACAACCACTACCGTTAGCTGTGTAACCTGGTCAGGCTCCTGGACTACAACCACTACCGTTAGCTGTGTAACCTGGTCAGGCTACAGAACTACAACCACTACTGTTAGCTGTGTAACCTGGTCAGACTGCAGAACTACAACCACTACTGTTAGCTGTGTAACCTGGTCAGGCTCCAGAACTACAACCACTACTGTTAGCTGTGTAACCTGGTCAGGCTCCTGAACTACAACCACTACTGTTAGCTGTGTAACCTGGTCAGGCTCCTGAACTACAACCACTACTGTTAGCTGTGTAACCTGGTCAGGCTCCAGAACTACAACCACTACTGTTAGCTGTGCAACCTGGTCAGGCTCCAGAACTACAACCACTACTGTTAGCTGTGCAACCTGGTCAGGCTCCAGAACTACAACCACTACTGTTAGCTGTGCAACCTGGTCAGGCTCCAGAACTACAACCACTACTGTTAGCTGTGTAACCTGGCCAGGCTCCTGAACTACAACCACTACTGTTAGCTGTGTAACCTGGTCAGGCTCCAGAACTACAACCACTACTGTTAGCTGTGTAACCTGGTCAGACTCTAGAACTACAACCACTACTGTTAGCTGTGTAACCTGGTCAGGCTCCAGAACTACAACCACTACTGTTAGCTGTGTAACCTGGTCAGGTTCCTGAACTACAACCACTACTGTTAGCTGTGTAACCTGGTCAGGCTCCTGAACTACAACCACTACTGTTAGCTGTGTAACCTGGTCAGGCTACAGAACTACAACCACTACTGTTAGCTGTGTAACCTGGTCAGACTCCTGAACTACAACCACTACTGTTAGCTGTGTAATCTGGTCAGGCTCCTGAACTACAACCACTACTGTTAGCTGTGCAACCTGGTCAGACTCCAGAACTACAACCACTACTGTTAGCTGTGCAACCTGGTCAGACTCCAGAACTACAACCACTACTGTTAGTTGTGTAACCTGGTCAGGCTCCTAAACTACAACCACTACTGTTAGCTGTGTAACCTGGTCAGGCTCCTGAACTACAACCACTACTGTTAGCTGTGTAACCTGGTCAGGCTCCTGAACTACAACCACTACTGTTAGCTGTGTAACCTGGTCAGACTCCAGAACTACAACCACTACTGTTAGCTGTGCAACCTGGTCAGGCTCCTGAACTACAACCACTACTGTTAGCTGTGTAACCTGGTCAGGCTGCAGAACTACAACCACTACTGTTAGCTGTGTAACCTGGTCAGACTCCAGAACTACAACCACTACTGTTAGCTGTGTAACCTGGTCAGACTCCAGAACTACAACCACTACTGGCTACTTTGTCTTCTCACCCTGATAGGACACAGTCATGACCTGTCACCTCAGACTGAATCAACCTTGCACATGTCGTTTTATTGGGGAAATTGCTAGATTGGGCATCGCTAGAGTAAAGTGACCAGACTTCCGAGGAACATTTCCAGTTTGGCGGTCAATATACCATTAAAATATCCAATGTTATTATCTATGAAATAAAAAAGGGGGACAATTCCGGTGTCATGTATTTAGTCTAACAGGCACACTGTGATAGAGAAAACAACTATATTACAGGAACACTACAGACAAGACAGAACTGTCTGATCTGAACAGCCATTCAGTGGTCCTGGTAGTCTGGGTAGAATAAGAGCAGAAGAGAACATGAGCAAAATTAAAAAAAACAGACAATAGTATATGTGAAATACTTAACAAAATAAAGAAATAAGATGCTGATGAGGTTGGTAACTACATAATATACCAACCTAATCTGTATATTTTTCAGAAGAATGTATTTTCTTCAGGATTGCTCTGTCTTTGGCCAGCTTCTCCATGAACTCCTGGCAGGGGAGGATGAAGTTTGTCTTCACAATAAGCATGGCCTTGAAGGTCGGAACAGTGAACCTATTTCTTGCTGCTGTCCATATATCATTAATTTAGGAGAACACTCTCGACTGGTGCATTACTTCCAGGTAAGCACATGACAACAGACGCTAATTTAGCCAGGTTAGTGTGTGGGATGTCGTTCTCTTTGAAGAGTGTAACCATCATGCTCCATATCTGACTAAGCGTTGTCTCAGATGTTTTCCATTCTTCAAGCGATCCCCCATTTAGGAACTCTTGCAGGCCAATAACCTCGTCAAACAATGCATCCTCATTGATGGTCACAATGGGGCATTTTTCCTGCAGTGTGGCTGCTGCCTTCTGGATCTCTTCACGCTGAGGTTGCCTTTTTAAAAGGAGACAATGTAAATCTTTTAGATTATCTGTTTGCCTTCCCCAATGCTTGCAAGTAGTTCACAGCCGTAGTGAAGAATGATTGGGATGTTTCGAGAAAGCTCTCTTTAGACATTGCTCCATTTTCCTCTAGCTCTCTCAGAAGTCCTCTGACCAAAACTGGAATGAAGTTGTCATCATGTCTTGCAGTCAATTTTGCCTCAACGTTTCTCAGAATTGCAGTTGACTCCACAGCACAGCAGTCCTGGCCTTCAAGCATCTTGATCATGTCACTGAATATGGTCAGGTTTCCATGGACAAAGGCCAGCCAGTGGATCTTCGAACATTGTTCGCAGGACAACAGGGCATTTGTCTTCAGAAAGAAAAAAGGATTTCAAATGGCACATACCTTTTCAGCACTCTTTCTAGAGCAGGGACCATGGACAGCCAGCGAACATTGCAGTGTCCTAAAATGTTATGGTACTCCTGGCCAACAAACTCACAACAGCTCTTCAGTCTTTCTACTCTGACGGTGAAAATATGAAAATATCTTTGTGAGCAGGTAATCAACATCAAGGGGAATCATATCCAAAGCTGTTCTGGCCGTGTTATGAATGATGTGGGCAGGACAACCTAAGTCAATCACCTCCCGCTGCAGAGCCTTTTTAACTTTGGTATGGACATTAACCCTCCCCAGCCTATTCAGTCCTCCAAAGTTGGTATTTATTTGTCGGCAGAGAATGTTTTCCAGATTACATTTTTAGATGACCACCAGGACCTCAGCTGCAATTTCCTCTGCCGTTTCTCCTTTCAATTCAACAAAATCAAGCAGTTTTGTTTCCACAGATGTGCTGCCATCATATATTTTACTCACTATGGCGTCACATTTTGTCCTAGCACATGTAAACTTTGGCTCATAAAGCTTCAGTGAGAGTTGTGCTGTGCAGTCAATAGATCTGTAACTATGATTGCATCGCATAGTGCGGTATGCAAAGACACCCTCCTGCACAGCTAAACCATATTCTTCTTGGGAAGGCTCTACCTTCTTGAAGAATGTGGTGACAGAGGGCATACCAACACGGCCAATCAGAGAGGCTTTTTCGTCTGTTGATGTTCTACCACTGCCGTTCTTCACAGCGTTCTTCGCTGCCAATTGGAAAAAGAGGAAATACAAAGGTTTCTGTGAACCATTCTATCGTCTTAGCCTGAGCATATAAATGGAAATTCTCTCATCATGTTGCCATTAAAATGGCATTTTCCGTTTCTTGGAAAGAACCATTGTACCTCCTCTGTCTGCTCTTCTTCACTCTCCTTGTGTCACTCTTCTTACTCTTAACTTTTTATTCTCTCCAATCTCTCTCCTCTTTTCTTCACTCGTCTTCCTTCTCTTTCTTCCTTTCCTTCACCTTTCCACCTCACTCTTCTACTCTCCTCGCTTCACTTTTTTTACTCCCTTCATTTTTCCTTCTCCTTCCTCTCCAATCTGTAATAATAAATAATACACTATTAGATCAAATACTTTGGTTAACAGATTCCCATTGCTTGCATCATTTTTGTATTTCATCTCAAAAACATTGTTTGGAATAATTGGCAGCCTCTGTAATCATATCTTTACCTTTCCTCTATCTCATTCATTCATCCAGTCTTCTCCTTCATCTCCACTCTAACAGAAAACATTATGCTAATGTTATCCATGAAAATTGTAAATTATATTTTCAAACTACTTATTATAATGCCAAACCATTAAAATTGTAATCTACAAATAAATATTCTCAATTAATTGTGCATTCATTTAATATAATTTCAAAATAGCCCACCCAACGCATGTGAATGTTTTTTAACCTAGTGTAACAGTATAACTTTAGTACGTCCCTTCGCCCCGACCCGGGCGCGAACCAGGGACCTTCTGCACACATCAACAACTGACACCCACGAAGCGTCGTTACCCATCGCTCCAAAATAGCCGCGGCCCTTGCAGAGCAAGGGGAAACCCTACATCTAGGTTTCAGAGCAAGTGACGTAACTGATTGAAACGCTACTAGCGCGTACCCGCTAACTAGCTAGCCATTTCACATCCGTTACACTAGCTAACGTTACCATGACAGTAGCTAGCTAGCTAGATAACTAACTAACTTAGTCTACATAGCTAATGTTAGATAGATTATCTGCTCTATAAGGTTTTAAATATGCTATGCTATCTATATAATAAATTGTGACATAACATTACTAGCTAGTATCTCAAACGATTGTAACTTAGCTGGCTTGAAAAGACGTTTGTGGTGATGTTGTGGATTCACTTTGACACTTACTAGCTTCTGGCCGAGTTTCCACAGCAGTTCTCTCTAAAACTAGCTCGAGCAAGTAGTTAGTAGAAGAAGAGTGAATGAAGCTGCTATAGCGAGCAGCCCCCTCTGCTTGACAAAACAAGCACAACGCGATTGAGACGTCAACCAGTAGGCTCTGCTGCCTGATCTTTCTTGCTATGTAAAATATTATTTCACATTGCGGTCTGTTTTTAACACACAGTTAAAAACGGGGACAGCTACAGCTGGGAGCTGGGGACAGGCCACCAAAAACGGGGATGTCTGGTCACCCTACTTTTACACGGAACCCAAACTGGCTGCGCGTGTGCGCCATCGTGCATACATGTATTTTGTCCCCCCACACCAAACGCAATCATGACACAGGTTAAAATATCTAAATAAACTCTGAACCAATTACATTAATTTGAGGACAGGTCGAAAAGCATTAAACATTAATGGCAAAGTGCTAGCTAATTTGTCCAATTTAGCCAGCTTGCTGTTGCTAGCTAATTTGTCCTGGGATATAAACATTGAGTTGTTATTTTACCTGAAATGCACAAGGTCCTCTACTCCAACAATCAATCCACACATAAAACGGTCAACCGAATCCTTTCTAGTCATCTCTCCTACTTCCATGCTGTTTCTACTTTGAACTTATATGGTGATTGGCATCTAAACTTTCATAGTGTAATGAAACAGCAGGGAGCAGGTCTCGAACCCTCAACCTTCTAGTCCGAGGTCCGGCGCGCTATAGACTGTCGACTTCTGCGCTTATAAACCCAGGCTCGTTACACTACTCCCTCCTTTCAAAGGGCGCGTCCTCGCACTAGCTTGCGACTCTACGTCTTACAGGAACGCGCTCACCGGCAAAGCACACGCACTGTCGTGGATGCAAGGTCCTATCACTTCTGACACCAATGTAATGAAACAGCAGGGAGCAGGTCTCGAACCCTCGACCTTCTTGCCCGAGGTCCGGCACGCTATCGACTATGCCGCAAAAGCATGCTCGTGCGGCAGAGTCGATTTCCGCGCTTATAAACCCAGGGTCGTTACAATAGTATTTCCACGACGTCCGACAACACAGTTCGTCTTTCAATCACCCACGTGGGTATAACCAATGAGGAGATGGCACGTGGGTATCTGCTTCTATAAACCAATAAGGAGATGGGAGAGTCAGGACTTGCACCGCGATCTGCGTCACAAATAGAACTGACTTCTATTTTATCCCTTGGCAACGCAGATGCTTGTTGACGCACGCAAGCAGTGTGGGTGCAATAATTTAATAATATACATTTCTAAATTTATTTTGCAACGCTCGCGTCGGGTGTAGTCAGGGTATTAAAGTGGCTGACTGTTGTATTACAGGTTGCTTTCCTGTAACTTAGTTACTCTACTGTGCTTGTGAAAGACGTATATGATAATATGCTGCAAGTGTGAATGAGATTAAAACAAACACACTGAAAAACTAGTTTGCTTGAGCTATTCAAACAGGTATGGCAGTGCCACTACCTTGATATACCAAGAGCCCTTATGAAACACTTAAGACAGAACACTACTTACAGTAAAAGCAGACAGGTGTTTGAGGCATGAGTGTTACATAATTCATATTTACAGGTGATTTAACCTCTAAATGTTATGGCAGCCATATTGGATATGACACCATTTTGGATTTTAGGCAAATTATAAAGAATCTGCAATGACTTCATCGCAGGACTAGGGGCTAAATATACTAAGTCCTTTAACCTCTACATGATGGGTGTCCCTATACCAGGTCAATTGAGTTAATGTGCGCTAATGTGATTAGCATGACAGTTGTAAGTAACAGCAAGCTTTCCAGGACATAGACACTTCTTATATGGGCAGAAAGCTTAAATTCTTGTTAATCTAACAGCACTGTCCAATTTACAGTAGATATTACAGTGAAAAAAGACCATGCTATTGTTTGAGAGTGCACAACAATAAAACACTTTTATCACGGCAACTGGTTTGATACATTCACCTCTTAAGGTAAATAATGTACTTACATTCAGTAACCTTGGTCTGATTTGTCATCCTGAGGGTCCCACAAATAAAATGTGGCTTAGTTTTGTTTTATAAAATAAATCGTTATATTCAAATGTAGGAACTGGGTTCTACAGTTTGAATCCTTGCGTGAACTTAAATGTATTACCATATCAGTTTTGTATGTTCTCTATAGTTATGTACTTGAAAATGTATCAATTCGACACATTTGAACAGACTAGATACAAAATATTGTCCAGTATTGCTTCACTGGATCAATCTGGAACTTTGCACACACATCTAAATTGCACCTTAGCTGAAATAACACATTATGGCCTTGCTCTTGCATTTCAAAGATGTAAAAAAGCATTTCTTTTACCAGATAGTGTTTTTTTCTCTTACATGAATTTCCCATTTCCACAAACTAAAAAGTGTTCTTTCAAATGGTATCAAGAACATGCACATCCTTGCTTCAGGTCCTGAACTACAGGCAGTTAGAGTTGGGTATGTTATTTTAGGCGAAATTTGAAAGGGTACGATCCTGGAACCTTCGACGCTAAGTGTCATTGACGTCACCCACTTGTTTTCCTTTGAGACTATTACAATATTCACAAAAAGTGTAATTGTGCATTTGTCAGGCAGGACCATACATTGAGTGCAAATTTGACTTGGAAAGTTGTCTATTGAACAGCTACCAATCAGTGAAGTTTATATTCATGAATATTCAGTTGATACTCCGCCCAGATGTGAAGAGTAGTGTTACGGATACAAGTATTCTGTGTGTATCCTGTGTGTTTCTTTTCTCTCCTTCTCCGCTACTCACAGGTGACAATCATCATTCCCCAATCAGTCATCAATCAGTCGCTAATCAGAAGACACCTGCTCATTTTCTCCTACCCAATCACAGTTCCTTTCCCTTGGTTTAAAACCCCTGGTAGTTGTTTTCTCAAGAGCTCAATCTCTCTGTCAATGCCATATGACTGTAGATCCATTGTGTGGTTTAGCATCTACATGTCACTTTGTCCCCACCTGTGAGTATTGTTTTTGGTTATGGTGTTTGATGGTGGGAAAAGGGGGTAACTAAGATAAGACGCCCATGGGCATACACTACCCGTAGGTAAACTTTGTTAAATACACTAGTTAGAACTGGGCGGACCACCCACTGTATTTTTGGTTAGTTAGCTGTTGTTGAAATAGGCTAGTCTAGCTTAGGGGTGTTTTGGATGCTTATTGTTTCTTTCCTTGGGTCCAGCTCAGCCCCTTTTCCTGCCCCCCTTTACCGTGTGTTTAGAAATAAACCCTGAGTGTTTGACGGTAATTAAGTTGTCTGTGTTTAGTTCTCACTGTTACTTTGTCACTGTTACACTTTGCATGAGTTATGTTACGGGTCTTGTTACCATCCCCCCTAGACTGTCGGGCCAAAGGGATTCGTAACAAGTAGTCTGGACTTTCAAACTTTGTATTCGGATTAGCAGAAACTACCAGCGCATAGGTTTAATCTACCAACCTCACACCTTCCCTGTAAACCTGTGGTTGTCTTAACACAGCCAAAGTCACACTGCCCATTTCTACTCTTAACATGATTTAACCTAACCACACTTAAATGTTTTTACAATATAACTTTACAATATAACAAGCGCAGATATACTTTACAATATAACTCTGTGCTTGTGGACAAGCACAGAGCCACAGTTGTGATAAAAATGTAATGAAACACTTTACTCAGTAAGGTCACTGCCACAACGGCCAACTTTGAGTCGTTGATGAACTAGTCTTACGCACAATAGCATGGGATGAGGGCATCTGCCAGGAACACTGATCATATGTTACACTAGTGATAAGCTGTAGTGTGTGGGTCTAGATTGGGAAAAGTAGCCACTTGTTTACATTTCCAGGTCCTACCCTCTGACGAGTAGCATTCACCTTGAAAGACTCAACAGGAGTTTGCACAACTGTCGGGAAGGAAAAAGCAACACTGTGCTGTGTCTTTGGCTATGCTGGATTAAGTGATATGACATGCTATTCTATAAAATCCTTTCTCTGTAATTAAATTACCTGATTGAGCTAATCATGTAAATGTAATTAACTAGAAAGTCGGGGCACCACAAAATAATATTTATAGAGCAGTTATCTTCCGAATAAACTCTTAAAGACCTAGTAATATTTTACATCAATAGCAGTCAATATTAATCGGCACCTTATTTCAGTCATCTGAAAGTTGTAAATTCTTGGTTATCTTCACTAACAAGTTGAATTAGCAGTACAAAAATTTAGTTTAATTATTTATTTACTAAATACCTAACTAAATCACACAGAATTACATATACACAGAATGAATCATACCTTGATTACAAATTATGTCATAAAGGAAAACGTCCCTAGCGGATAGAACAGATATGACAGCTGGTTACACAAAGAAAAGGGGGTTGGATTTGCGGGAAGACTGAAGAACACGGGGAGAAGCGATGTCTATCGGGCCGTAGGCAGCTACTCTATCGTAAATACAAAATCTTATACATTTTATATTACCGCCCATTTGGAAAAGGAAAATGCATTAAATATTTACTCTGAGCTGCGCTTCAATAGGTTGGTGGTAGATGGAAGGCCATGTTGTCCAACAGAGTCCTTTGTCCTTTGAAGAGTGTCTCTGGTGGTGAACGGGAAACATTGTAGTGTCGTCGTTGTGTGGTAGACGGGATACTGTCTGTTCCCTCATAGCCCACATTGACAGCAACCGCTACTAACTCAACAGCTAGGAGGTATCACTTCTGTAGTGAATAAGAGTAAAAAGTTCATACCATTCGCAACCAAAGCTCACGCTAAGGTTGGCTTTGTTCTGTAGTTATTATCTGAATCCTTCTGACATCGGACCATCGTCCTAATGTACCCGGAACAGGAGGATACATTTTCGTGGAGGGAGAGAAGGGTGTGTTTCATAGTTTATAACCCATGTCTCTTCACAGGGGCGGGCCACTGATTGAGCGGAGCTCTAATCTTATGAAAACCCAATTCTCTCATTTGGAAGCTAAAATTACATTTAATCTTTTCACAAATAGTTTCATTTAAATTGCACAATTCCATGTGAATCTGATAACTGTGTAGACTTTCCTAGATACAGTTTGTCGTCCTGTCATCAGTCATAATGTCTCAGATGACAACCGAATTGACATCATATTCATTAAGTACCAACGCATATTTTCAACTGGTTCTATTACCGAAATATGGTTCCTTTCCCTCCACTTGTTTGATGTTCCCAGACTCTGTTTAACAAAGGCTATTCAAGAGTTCCTCTGTAGAGTCAGAGAGAGGGGGAAGGGAGAAATGTATTTATGGGGTGGGGGTCATAAACCTTACCCACAGGCCAACGTCATGACAACTGTAAGTGGATAGTGTCACAGCATGTGCACAGAGGATTACCTTATCCCGCAGTACCAACCTTACTGTGTACACCTCACAGGGAGTATCCCAACAGAGTCCAGTCTTGCTGCAGCACTGACTGGTGTATTGACTGACCCGACTCATCACATGCTGCCTCGGGCTAGATACCAGTACTCCACGCAGTCTCACCCTGGGACTCAGCAGCACTAACAGCCTAAACATCAGTAAACTCAATGCATGGACCGTCAAATTAGGTAAAGTTCATTCAGGAAGTAAACCAAAATGCCAATTCTACATGCCCCAGAAGAGAAATTGGAATCTGTTTACTTCCAAAATTGAAAGACCAACACCGCTGCAGTCAGAGCTCGCATCCATCCACAGCCTTGGAGCTCAGCGTCACCACCCTGCTGGCATCACTTTGGGGGAACAACATGCTGGAACACTGAGTCAATTCTTCTTACTACACTGGAAGTCTGTTCTGCTTTCATACCAAATATTTATTTTAAAGTTACTTTTCCCTCAGATGGAAAATTGGTTTGCATCTTACAACTGGTTCTGAGTTGCAGAATTACAAAAGGGGTTGATTTATACATGTCAGATGACTAAAGTATATGCCTTGGTGTTGAATGCAAATAACCAGATGAGCATTAAAGCTACCTTAATCTTTAAGTTACCGTTTCTGACCCACTCACACTGCCATGCCTGATGAAAAGCTAAATTAGAGCAATTGATAGATTGAGGTGCAAGTTAATCAAACCAAATAATGTAGAACACTTTATTTGAACTTTCCTCACCTTAAGACATTTACACACGAAGAACCTGTCCAGATGAAACATATGCGATGCTCAGATGTCTTTGTGAGGTCTTTGTCCCGTTGCGAGAGAAACCTGTTAGTTCAGTTGTTTGACTGGAGTCAGCCACCACTGGGTGGAAGACCACATGGTACAGAGCCTCTGGTTTCTCACAGCTGCCAGTGGAGACAGGAACCAAGTTAAGCAGACAAATAAAAAAAGCTGTAACCAAAACCACCTTGTGTATGAAGTCCTGTGGTGGTTTGGTTTGGTCTGAATTCTTTAGAAATAGCTTCTTAAGGCTGGCCCTACCTGAGGGGGTATACTACAAAGCAGGTTCAAGGAGTTAACATACCTACATATTCTGATCACAACCATGTTCATTTAGATCAAAATAATGCACTCCAAAAAAGTGAACATCTGGGTTGGAACGCTAAGTCAGCATTAAATCCAAAGTAACCCACTACCCAAAGCACTTATCTTGGTCAAAAATAGAACAAGTTACCCATTAATGAGATTCCATCTGGATTGTGAGTCAGTCCTTGTTGAGCGTGGCCCAGCAGTGGTCAAGCAATAGCGCCACCTTGGGGTCAGTGGACCTGGTACGCTCCACCTCAAAGTACAGAGGCTGTCTTAGGTATGTCACCACTGGGTAGTCCTCCTCCTGGTGGAACGAGTTATACTGAGGCATCTGGAACAGAAAACCAGGGGGGGAGTGTTCAGTGTCCATGAAACAGGGAGGTACCTGAACTTATCCAATAGGACATGCTCATTTTCATATCTTGTTGTGCCCCAATAAACATGCTCAATCTATAGCAAATGCTACATCAACAAGAGACTTCTGCTGAATTCACCAACCACCTACTCCATAACTACTCCTGCAGATCGGAGCTGGTTGGATAAGTGGAAGCATTACAGGTTGGAAATATTTCCACCCAGGAAATCAGAAGGCAAGATTAAACCTTGACCATACTGCTTACATTTTTGCACCTTATCAAGATTATAAATGCAGTGAAGGAGACCTGCTAAGTTTATGCTAATGATGGAATATTCAACCTCAGATCAGGACTGACTAAAATGTAGAGGCCAGGAGTCAAATTGAAATTAGTGCACTCTTACCATGAGTGAGTCTCATTCTGAATATAAGCTGACCGTTCCCAGTCTGTTCCCAGTCCGTTCCCAGTGAGGAAGGAAAGCGTGTCGGTGACATTGACCACGTAACAGCAGGACAGTCAAGTATTCTACCATCCCTCATTAGGTTAAGGGAAACATGCCTTCACTAGTAGTACTGCCACAGGAAGATGTTTGGGGTGGGGGTGCTGCAGCACCCCTACTTCCAGAGCCTATGACTGGTAGACGATGGAGGTTAGAGTATTGAGCAACTGGCGATAAAAGCATACAAATATTAATTATAAATGTTATGCTTTGTGGAATCACTAACTGATATTCTTCCGAGTCTTAAGTTTCTGCGTTTGTCTTCCCCTCAAGTTCGTCTGGCAATGAGAATTCATTCTCATACAGCGTGACATTGTTGATGAACTATAATTAAATTATAGTTAAGTCATTTAGCAGACGCTCTTATCCAGAGCGACTTACATTTAACCTTTTTTTTTGTTGTTTTTTTTAACTAGGCAAGTCAGTTAAGAACAAACTCTTCTTTTCAATGAAGGCCTAGGAACAGTGGGTTAACTGCCTTGTTCAGGGGCAGAACGACAGATTTGTACCTTGTCAGCTCAGGGATTTGAACTTGCAACCTTTCGGTTACTAGCCCAACGCTCTAACCACTAGGCTACCCTGCCGCCCCGGCTATAAGAGTAGCATTTACTTTAGGGCCTGTAGAAGGGAACAGTCCCCATCAACTCAGGGTAATTGTACCTTCCGGGTGGTGCCACACGAGTTGACAGTGAAGTGAAAGTAGGCAAAGCGGTCATCGCTGTAGGTGGGGCCACAGGCAGGGTCACTCAGGCTCAGCTGACTAGGGTTCAGACTGGGAGCATACTCCACCTTCACCGCCAGTGCAGCCATCGTCCCGTTAGAGAAACACTCTGGGGCAAAGGACAGGTAGCCATCAGGTATCAAACAAAAAGTATGTTCCAATACTTGCTTCATTTGAGCTTGCCTACCACAGGGCAACAGTCCAGAAGTAAAGTCTATGCCCATCTGGCACTACAATTAGGCTCAGCTTAAAGAAAACAATTACTATCTGAACGCAGGTTTGGTAGTCATGTCATGGCCATTTTTCTGCAGTATTAGTATTAGAGCCAACCAGTTAGAGTTTTGAAGCTGCAAGCCAGGGTGAAGTATTTGATGGTAATGTTGTAGGGATTCAGTCACATCCAGTCTGCTCCTGATAAATGAAGAGTGAACAGACTGGGAAACAGTTCGAGCATTCATTAGTCAATTTCATTTAGAATTTTAGCTTAATGTGTTCAGGGAGAGCGTCATCACACTGTGATAGTGATGTTTGAGTCACCCTCTTAAATACTGTTGAGCAAGCTCCTTGGTCAGCAGCCGCTTCCCAACCACAACCACGAAGGGCTCCTGGTTGCCATAGTTCAAAGTGATAATGGATCAGGATAACGTTTTCCAGTGACTGATGGTGGAACTAAAAGCACAAAAACAGGGAGGCACTACTTGAACTTGTCCACGATAAAACATTGATATCTATGGCGTGCCCTAATAAACACGACCCTGGCAAATTGGGAACAGGTTCCAAAAACACAGCTTAATATTTTTGCAGAGACTGCATGGGAAAAAAGAAAACATGTTTCAAGTCAAATATGGCATTCACGGCAATCATTGTTAACGAGAGGAAACAGTCAATAAGTGGTGCATAGTCCAGAAAACACCGTTCCATACCAACGTCCCGCAGTACAGCGTACACAGCGGCCCGCAGTACAGCGTACACAGCGGCCCGCAGTACAGCGTACACAGCGGCCCGCAGTACAGCGTACACAGCGGCCCGCAGTACAGCGTACACAACGGCAGTGTGAGAGAAAGGGGCGTAGTCCAGAGAACAAAGTTCCATACCAACGTCCTGCAGTACAGCGTACACAACGGCAGGGTGAGAGAAAGGGGCGTACTCCGGCAAGATGACCAGGCCGTAGATCAGCTGAAGAGTGAAGGATGTGACTCCTTGTTCCGGTCTTTTCTGTAGATACAGTTGAAGTCGGAAGTTTACATACAAGATAATGACTCCAACCTAAGTGTTTTTCAACCCCTGCACACATTTCTTAACAAACTGTAGTTTTGGCAAGTCGGTTAGGACATCTACTTTGTGCATGACACAAGTCATTTTTCCAACAAATGTTTACAGACAGATATTCACTGCATCACAATTCCAGTGGGTCAGAAGTTTACACTAAGTTAATAAGTGTCTTTAAACAGCTTGGAAAATTCCAGAAAATTGTTGTGGCTTTAGAAGTTTCTGATTGGCTAATTGACATAATTTAAGTCAATTGGAGGTGTATCTGTGGATGTATTTCAAAGCCTACCTTCAAACTCAGTGCCTCTTTGCTTGACATCATGGGGAAAAAAGCAAAAGATATCAGCCAAGACCTCAGAAAAAAATGGTTGACCTCTGCAAGTCTAGTTCATCCTTGGGAGCAATTTCCAAACGCCTGAAGCTACCACGTTCATCTGTACAAACAATAGCCTGCAAGTATAAACACCATGGGACCACTCAGCTGTTATACTGCTCAGGAAGGAGACGCATTCTGTCTCCTAGAGATGAACTTACTTTGGTGCAAAAAGTGCAAATCAATCCCAGAACAGCAGCAAAGGACCTTATGAAGACGTTAGAGGAAACAGGTACAAAAGTATCTATATCCACAGTAAAACGAGTCCAATATCAACATAACCTGAAAGGCCGCTCAGCACAGAAGAAGCCACTGCTCCAAAACCACCATAAAAAAGCCAGACTACGGTTTGCAACTGCACATGGTGACAAAGATGGTACTTTTTGGAGAAATGTCCTCTGGTCTGATGAAACAAAAATAGAACTGTTTGGCCATTAATGACCATCGTTATGTTTGGAGGAAAAAGGGGGATGTTTGCAAGCTGAAAAACACCATCCCAACCGTGAAGCACGGGATGGCAGCATCATGTTGTAGGGGTGCTTTGCTGCAAGAGGGACTGGTGCACTTCACAAAATAGATGGCATTATGAGGCTGGAAAATTGTTGATATATTGAAGCAACATCTCAAGACATCAGTCAGGAAGTTAAAGCTTGGTCGCAAATGGATCTTCCAAATGGACAATGACCCCAAGCATACTTCCAAAGTTGTGGCAAAATGGCTTAAGGACAACAAAGTCAAGGTATTGGAGTGGCCATCACAAAGCCCTGACCTCAATCCTATAGAACATTTGTGGGCAGAACTGAACAAGCATGTGCGAGCAAAGAGGCCTTCAAACCTGACTCAGTTACACCAGCTCTGTCAGGAGGAATGGGCCAAAATTCACCCAGCTTATTGTGGGAAGGTTGTGGAAGGCTACATGAAACATTTGACCCAAGTTAAACAATTTAAAGGCAATGCTACCGAATACTATTTGAGTGTATGTAAACTTCTGACCCACTGGCAATGTGATGAGAGAAACAAAAGCTGAAAAATCATTCTCTACTATTATTCTGACATTTCACATTCTTAAAATAAAGTGGTGATCCTAACTGACCTAAGAAAGGGAATTTTTACTGGGATTAAAAGTCAGGAATTGTGAAAAACTGAGTTTAAATGTATTTGGCTAAGGTGTATGTAAACTTCCGACTTCAACTGTAAGTTAAAAGCATTGGTCAACTGATAGCGTTGTAACTATTCAACATCAAGGGATAATGTCAAGTACATTGAGGAATATGAAAACGAGTTAAACTTTTTAAAAAGCAATGCTGCCACATTCCTCAACTACTACGCATCATAAAATCAAGCACCATTTGCATGTGAAGACGGCATGACAGTCGCTCAATTTGTTGACCCATACCCATTAGGCAATGCGGCTTTGTGTTAAGAGAGCGAAAAGGTATCTCCTTAAAGACCACTGGGTCAGAAAAGGGAACTTCCATTGTGAAGGTCTTCGAGGTGTTGTCCAGGGATTTGTGCTCCTGAACATTAAAGCCTCTGGCATTGCACTCTGCAACAGTTAGCACGCCGATGGGAAAGGTGACATTCAGCAGCTCCACATCAATGTTTAAAGTCCCCAACTCAAACACTGGCTGCTCAGCGTCCAAGGGCGTGTTTGTTCATTGGCACAAAATAAATCATTTAAATGCTTAGCAGAAACCTGCATTTTGGGGGATAATCCCACCATGTTTCAATACATTGTCTTCCTTTCAGTGCCTAATGAACAGGACACAGCATCCCAACATCACCTTGAAACTAAACCTTACTCAGTTGCGAACTTGTGGAGGCCTGGCCATCGGAGGTGTGGTGATAGGGAAGAGGACTTCATATCTGGTGTCCTCGTTTGCATCCTCCTCAATCCACAGCAACTCAAGCATGGGCTTAATGGTGTAAGTGACGAAGTAGTGGTCATCCTGAATATGGCTCTGTTAGATAGTCAAGTGATAATTTAGTAATATTGCTTGATACGATACATTTTACACAAGACAGGTTGAAGAGTTTTCCCCTGAAAGAAGGCAAAGGGAGAAGTGTTACTGCAAAGCACTGACAAGTGCATCACTGACTGAAAAGTAGTATTTTCTGGCAGACATTTCCTCAGCGTCCAGTCTCTTGGCATCAATCCCCATGTATGCCGCCAACATGGTGAAGGCATCAGAGGAGATCAGTGGGTCTAGGTGCCTGGGCATGTACCAGGTGATCATTTCTGGAGTGAAGGCCACTGCCCCTGCAGTGAAACAGTGAAGGCCACTGCCCCTGCAGTGAAACAGTGAAGGCCACTGCCCCTGCAGTGAAACAGTGAAGGCCACTGCCCCTGCAGTGGATCCTTGTAGCAAATAAAAAAGTGCCCTTTGACAAATTCAGGTAGTTCTTTGTTTCAAAACTCCCAACTGAACACTACCTAGGTAGAGCAAGCAACAAATGAAAGTCGTGCCAATAGTTCAATCAACCTGGTTTTAGACAATCAGCAGTGGCATCTATTCGAGTCACCAGCCACTTCTGCTCAAAGGTTGAGATCAGCCTCATCGGAACCCCAGCAATCTGTTCAGGGGGCAACCATACCAGGGCTGTGCTCAGTAGGGCACCGTGTAGTAAAATGTTGCACAGAGCGAAAAACGAACAATTTGACAAGTTCCGGTAGGGCCACTCGGTTTCCAAACGTTTGCTCTACTGAACACAACCCAGTCATAGAAAACATAAGGGGATAAACAGTTAGCTGATGGAGGAAGTCCACTTACATCCTGTAGGTAAGTCTCCTCTGCATTATCAGGGCTCCTCAACACTAGCCGTGTGGGAGTGTTGCCTATTGCATAGCCCTTTCTTTGGAGCTCATCCACCTTCATGACCTTCTTGCTAGGACTGAAGACCACTACTGTCATGCATCCTGAAGCAAGATCTTGTTTTAGGAAATGGAAACATGAATTAACCAACTTCTTACTAAAGGCAAATTGTTCGGAGCCAACTTATCATTTTGCAGTGGAATTAAAGAAACGTAGCTACCTCAGCACCTCTGAGGTTGCCGCTCCTTGCCTTAAGCTCAAGGAAGGTTTGGAATACTGGAAGACTCCTGACCGACACCTAGGGGAGAAAGGCCATTACTCCCCATACAGTATATGGCAATATATTCTCCCTCCCATACAATAGGAAGTCAACTAATTTCTTAAGTCTCATCAATTTGAGTATGCTCTCCTAAAAACGCAATGAAGAGCCAATGTTCCTCTGACCGTATTCTGTAAGCATTTTGAGGTGGTGAGTGAAATCAACAGTTGAGAAAAAGCCAAGACCTCTGCTTTGTTGCAGAATAAATTAAAGTGGAGATTTGTTGAGCTAGACAGATCATTCCTACAGGCATTTAGGACAAGCGCGACAGTTCTCCATAGGGGCTAGCCCAGTCAGCCGTCAACTACCTTAAAGGCCTATTGACGATAACATCTTCTAGCCAGGTGAGTTTTGTTTAGCGACTAGTGTTAACATTGCTCTAAAAAAGGTTAACACTAGTTGCAGCAGTACAGTTTCAGAAACACAAAAAATCTCATATCAAAAAACATGGTTTGATTACTACATACCATTGTATGGTTAAGGTTCACACACTGCCTTGTTACAAAAAAGACAAGACAGTCATCTCTGATAATTAGCCATCTGCGTCTCCTAACATCTGTGTACACAACATTGATGCCACAAACATGTTACTGAAAAATACTGTCCGCTGCAACTTAAGTGTACAGCAAGTGTGTATTTTGCATGGGAAATGATTGATGCGATATGAAAGTAGAGGGATGTATGTCTCTAGAACCGTACTGCAATAATAACCGAGTCACATGTAGATGGTGTATTTGGCTTCCAGCGCATATTTGCCTTTAAAACAGAACATGTAAGGCCTTTGGCCTAACGTTGGCCTCCAGTAGTCCATTGGGGCATGCTCTGCTCACTTACCTCCATGTAGGTGCGGTCACACAGAATCTCTCGGGAGGCCCATATGGTGTTCCTACAGGTTTTGCCAACTCCTCAATAAGGAAAGTAGCTACTGGCTGTCCTAAAAGTCGCTAGAAGTTGCTAAGTGACGTCATCGCCTAATTTGCGTAATTGTGACGCTGTAGAAGAGAGGAATAACGACGTGGGAGAGACAAAAAGTGAGTAAAAAACACCCTAAATATGTTTAGAACTACAAATGAACTTTCTTCTGTCGATTCTTGTTTTTTTTAATGTCACAATTCCAACCCTCCTCCTTTATCCGGGCTTGGGACCGGCAAACGTGACCGAAAAGAGTCACTCTGGTGGAGTTACTTAGTTTTTAATTTAATTAAAAAAAATAAAATGTTTGTTTTCTTAATTTGTTTTGTTTTTTAACCTTATGGTCCACTTAGGAGCCTACAACAAGTCACACTAAAACATGAACATTGGCAGGTTCAGCAACTGAGGGAGCTGACTTTTAAATGAGTAAGCAGCTGATGTGCCAAAAAGCTGCAAAACATTATCAGGCAGCTGGTGCTCATAGCAAGCCTCACCAGACAGCTTCAGTCCATATCAAATGTACAGTATGGAGTTAAGGGTCTGGCAAGGACATCCGGTTTCTAAGTTTGCTTTTTACCACACTCATCTGGCTGAATACTCTCTCAACTTCAGCATTCGAGTGTGGCAAGGACAACAGACACAGCAGCCATGGCAAGTTCTTGAAACGGGTTGATATCAGCTGCATCCCTGAACTTCCAAATCTCACTCCAAGCCCAGTGTGTTTGTCTCATTCCATTTACTAAAACGGATTGCACGCCATTGCTGGACAATCTTATCTATCTCTGCAGGGGAGTAGCCAAGGAACTTGGCTATTTCTTCTATTTCTCCAGGGTTCTTATTGTGCTTTAGAGTTTCCTCCACATTGAAAACTGACATGTACTGCAATGCTTCGATGTTGTCCGGCAGTCTCACCCTCAACTCATTAGTGAGGGAGATGGTGAAGGCTACACACCGCTTTCGGACATTGTTTTCATCCTCAGGCGCAAGGTGGAGGAGCTCAGCTGCCTTTGACTCAAAGGTAACCAAGGTATGGTTTGGGACTGATGTATCCATCTATTGGCCCTTTGAGTACATCAACATTTGCCAGTGGATTCAGCACCTTGCTGCTCACAGACTTGATCAGGCTAACCAAGCTGTCAAGTAGCTTAAGAGGATCTACTTGCTCTCCCTCAAAAGCCTTGTATGCCAACTGTACCTCACCCAGCACTGACTTCAAAAAAGTCAGATACAATATGTTTTGAGGATCACTGTACATGGAGTATAAAACCTTAGCCATGTAGCAGTGTTCACTGGACTTGGTGACTGCGAAATGCAGCCTAAGCTCCTCCCACTGGTCCAAAATGCATGAAACAGCTGGTTCAATTGAGAGCCAATGTGTGGCACACACCTTGGTTATCTGTACAGGTTTCTCCCCACAGTTGGTTTCATATGGCCTTGTAGGCCTGCCTGCGCTTTGGAGACACTGAAAACCAGTTAAGTCTCTCGTACCAAGTACTCCACACTACGTGGGATGGTGTCATTGGAAGCATGACTTACAGCAAGCTGCAGAGAGTGGCACACACAGCGAATAAGAACCAGATATTTGAGGCCATACTCCTCCTTCAGCACTTTATGGACCCCATTGTTAATCCCCATCATAGAGGCATTGTCAGTCCCTATCTCCAGGAGTTTCTCTTTAAGACAACACTTCTCGAACAGCAGCACAGGCTATAGATTTGGCATCTTCTCCTTCCAACTCAACAAGCCCCAGAAATGTTGATACAATTGTCTGCTTGGCGTCACTAAAGTACCTTATCACAACCCCCAGGTACTTAGAAACACTTACATCTGTGGACTCGTCGAGGCTGAAACGCTGGTCACCTACATCTGCGTCCAACTTTTTCAGAAAGTATGGTGCTATAACACCATTAATCATGTTGGTGCACTTTGTCCTGTGCATTGTGGAGTCTGAGAAAGCAGCTCTACATGCTTCTCCAATGTGATCACATGCCAGCATAGAAAAGTGTTCAGCGATAGCTAATGCCATGGTGGCCTCAGCCTTCTTTGCAGAGTAAATTTTTAACCATAAATGGCAGCTTGTTTTGGCTGGAACTGTTAAGGCTTTGCCGAAAGTGTTTGAGTTGTCATGTGTTTTTTTACATCACTAAGTTTGGCGTAGAAATCAACCTTACAATACAGGCAGTATGCCCATGTATCATCTCCAATAAACAGCTTCAACCAGCCTTTGAATTCAGGGTTTGATTCCCACTCCTTTCTGTATGTGTACAGTTTAAACTGAGACATAAGCTAAACATCTAGCTGGCTAGCTCATGTCACAGAGACACACACAGTGGACAAGGTGAGTGACTGAGGTTGTGTGTCAAATGCAGTGATTTATTTTAGACAAACACTTTACATCCAGCCCTGAATGCAAGTCAGGGCGGGATCAGCCAGCGGCGGCTATCCGCATGCACGATTCATTTGCAGTCTGGATGCGGAGGGGTGAACATCTCCTGCTCTGACAGCAGCTGGGAGGGACTGCTGTGAGGACTGGGCCGCCTGTGAGTGCTTTTGGACGGGGCCCTTGAAGAGTTAGAATGATACATGCTTTCAGAGTCTCCAATAACACCGCTAAATTTGTCGCTAGTCAATTTTTTGGAAAATGTGTCGCTAGAGGGGTCTGAATACTCACTAAATACAGCAACAAAGTCGCTAAGTTGGCAACACTGACAGAGTATTCGCTCATGTGGTTTCCTTGCAGCCTTAGCTGTTCGAGCTGAAGGTCTTAACCTAAAATCATTGGAGAAAAAAAAGTTTGATTATGCAATTTAAAACATGAACCCCATGACACATTACAGATAGCAATTGCAGACAATAAATGGCAAATTGCCCATTTGAAGCTCAAGCAAAAACTGCAGTTTAGCGTTACCATGTTCCGGGAAAAGCAGCTTAGAACAGAAGCAAACATGACATTGCCCATCAGGTCCATTTTCACGCTCATTCCACACAGAGTATCCAGGCTGGGCATCAGGTTTATGACTTTCAGGTCATCTGGACAGGTTGGAGAGGGTGTAATCATAAGTTTTCAAATAATGTACAATTACAATGCATGAATTATGAAAGATTCAAGAGTCAAACTGACCGACAATAACATCAACCCTCCTGTAAAGGGGATCCACAATCAAACAAATAATGTTCCCCAGGCATTCAGGGTTGAGGTCATCTGGAAATGGGAAAGGGGAGTCAATGTTGTCAAACATTTAGTGCCTGAATATATATGGTAATCTTACTTGTAGAAGGTGTCTGTGCTTGTATGCTCCCAGCTACCATCAATAGGCAAAACCACCTGTAAGGCATTTGAAAAATGATTAAAACAAGAATGAAGACAAGTCAAATGTTTAAGTCACATAGGACTATTCTATGCCCGCTACTAACCCAGATCCAAGAAAATGACCCATTGTAGAACAGCCGTTTCGTTTGTATCAAAACCATGCTACAGCCGTGACCTATATTTGACCAAAGGTATATCCTATAGTTCCTTCACCTCACACTTATACTTATATTGCAGCACAACAGGTGACACTCATAATTGCTTATCTGCTCATCAATGGTGGGCCAGACAATCACCATGCGGGTTTTAAAGGTGAAAACGGAAAATTCAACGATGCAGGTCAAATATTTACAGATTTTTTTTACTGAACTAAAAAACGAGACATTAAAAATACATTTGCCACACTTAATGATAAGGCTAAAATCTCCACCAAATCCGATGCACCTCCCCTCTCGGAGATTGAAGGAAACCATTGCTTGGCTTTGGACCACAAAATCCTCGCGCCGTTTTTATTGGTGCGTCCTTGTCGGAGTAGCGGACTGAGTGATTCAGCCTGCTACACTCCCGGTCCGATCATTATTGCGGGCGCGCTCCGAGCACCAACAACGTTTCGGTTTAGGGATAATTCCTTATGAAGCATGGGACTACTATTTATTTGGAGATGAGAATAATCGGATAATCAGTACTCGGAAAGTTATTTTAATGGAAAGAAAGGTCACAGGAACAGGTATGCTTTATGTATTATTATCATGTTGAACTTATCGGGGAGCCCATGTCGATTTGTTTAAACATGCTTGCCTAATATAGAATATAATATAATTGATTGCCTACATTGTTGTGTCTAATTTGTATTTGAGACTGTATATAGGCAAATGTAAAAGAGAAAAACAAGTATATCCTAAATAAAACAATTGTAGCCTATCAGGTTTAATTTGACATAAAAGTTACAGCGCCATTCAAGACTAACCAAAATAAAATTAATGCACTGGTGTTGTTAAAGGTGGTCTCGTTCTTTAGCGGTCCCGTGTCGGATGAAGGGGTCCATAATAACACTTGTCGAAATAGTTTGTTGTCCGCAAAAATTAAGATATATTTTTTAAATAATTGCTCGATGTAAAGTCCCATTTCATCCTTTTGTCAAATCCTATTTCTCTGGTGCTGAGGGCCTGTAATTCGATTCCCTTGGTGATAATCTAGTACTTTAGCCTGCTTGAGGAAGTGATATGCATTGAACGGTGATTCAGTACTATCAACACACCACACACCCACTCTATTCTTATATTCTTCCCATTGATGCTAGCCATTGCATGTTGATATAAACATTGGTGGGCTCAGGGCAGAAACTTTTCATGGTGTAATATATTATTGGTTTTAAAAGCAGTCAAATTTGTCCTAGGAATGCTATTCAAGCAACCTGGTCTCGGAGCATTTCGTATTATTCAGTACATCAATCCGAAACACACCATTTAGTATGATATATTACGTCACGTATGGTATGTATTCATTTGTGGCTGTCCATCACTCATTTCGTATATGTTAAATTACAATTCATATTATATGTTATGAATTAGCAAAACGTACAATATGTTACGAATTCTAGCTCGGTGGCTAACGTTAGCTAGGCAGGGGTAAGGGTTAAATTTAGGAGTTAGGTTAAAGGGATTAAGGTTAGGAAAAGGGGTTAGCTAACATGTTAAGTAGTTAAAATGTAGTAAGTAGTTTAAAAGTTTGAAATTACCTAATTAACAGCTAAAGTTGTCCGTGATGAGATTCAAACTTGCAACCTTTGGGTTACTAGATGTTCCTGTTATATGTCTACCCATCCACCCTGACCAACCACTTCACTTTCATTTTTACCTTAAGTAACCTTCTGTCTTATGTAACCAAACCAAACGTAACATATCATACTATTTCAGTGTCCTGGATTTACATTTACTATGTCTAGTCTATGACACCAGGCTGATTCAAGAGGACAGATACGTTTATACAGCAATTGACTCATTCTATATGAATTCAGTCACTTTCTGATTGTACCCTTTTTGATTTGAACAAATCCTTCCAAACATGTTTGCCCATGGGAGAAGTGATCATAAATTAACTTTTTGGACTTGAATACCAAAACAAGATGAGGTGCTCAAAGTTCTTGCATACCAGACACTACCATGAGACATCCATGTTTTCATTACTGAAAATTATAAACGGTTTAGTTTGATATCATTTGAAAGCTTACCAACGGGGTTATCAAACTATTTTATAATTTACTGAAAAAGTTTTGTAATACAGAATTATGCAAAAAAAAAAGTGTGAACTCAGATTTTTCAAATTTTCACATACGCTATATATACAAAAGCATTTGGACACCCCTTCAAAATAGTGGATTCGGCTATTTCAGTCACACCCATTGCTGACGGGTGTATTACATTGAGCACACAGCCATGCAATCTCCATTTGTAAACATTAGCAGTAGAATGGCCTTACTGAAGAGCTCAGTGACTTTCAGAGTGGCACTGTCATAGGATGCCACCTGTCCAACAAATCAGTTCGTCAGATTTCTGCCCTGCTAGAGCTGCCACGGTCAAACTGTAAGTGCTATTATTGTGAAGTGGAAACGTCTAGGAGCAACAACAGCTCAGCCGTGAAGTGGTAGGACACACAAGCTCACAGAATGGGACCGGCGAGTGCTGAAGCACGTAGCGCGTAAAAATAGTCTTGGTTGCAACACTCACTACCGAGTTCCAAACTGCCTCTGGAAGCAACGTCAACACAAGAACAGTTCGTCGGGAAATGAATGAAACTGGCTTCCATGGCCGAGCAGCCACACACAAGCCTAAGATCACCATTCGCAATGTCAAGCGTCGGCTGGAGTGGTGTAAAGCTCACCGCCATTGGACTCTGGAGCAGTGGAAACGCTCACCATCTGGCAGTCCAACAGACAAATCTGGGTTTTGGCGGATGCCAGGAGAAAGCTACCTACCCCAATGCATATTGACAACTGTAAAGTTTGGAGGAGGAGGAATAATGGTCTGGGGCTGTTTTTCATGGTTCGGGCTAGGCGCTTTAGTTCCAGTGAATGGAAATATTTGATTTGATTGAATATTAAAACATACAATCTACCTGCTGTGAAACCCCTCAACATTTTACATTACATTCAGTCATCTAGCAGACACTCCCATCCAGAGCGACCCACAGGAGCAACCAGGGTCAAGCGCCCCATCCAGGGGCACATCAAACAGATATCCCACCAAGTCAAATCGGGGAGCCAGAACAGCAACCTATTGGCCACCGGCCCAAGCTCCCAACAGCCAGGCCACCAACCATCCAAGATTCCCCAACAGTTCCCGAGAGCTTCCCCTCAACCCTCTGAGACCCTTTAGTGCCAACTGTAAAGTTTGGTGGAGGAGGAATAATGGTCTGGGGCTGTTTTTCATTGTTCGAGCTAGGCCCCTTCCTATCGCTTCAGCATACAATGACATTCTAGACGATTCTGTGCTTCCAACTTTGTGGCAACAGTTTGGAGAAGGCCCTTTCCTGTTTCAGCATGACAATGCCCCCGTGCACAAAGCAAGGTCCACACATAAGTGGTTTGTCGAGATCGTTGTGGAAGATCTTGACTGGCCTGCACAAAGCCCAGACCTCAACTCCATGGAACACCTTTGGGATTAATTTGAACGTCGACTCCGAACCAGACCTAATCGCCCAAGATCAGTGCCCAACCTCACTAATGCTCTTGTGGCTGAATGGAAGCAAGTCCCCACAGCAATCTTCCAACATCTAGTGGAAAGCCTTCCCAGAAGAGTGGAGGCTGTTGTAGCAGCAAAGGGGAAACCAACTCCATATTAATGCCCATGATTTTGGAGTGAGATGTTCAACGAGCAGGTGTCAACACACTTTTGGTCTTGTACTGTATCTTAGACCCTATTTTACATAATCTGAGGTGTTTGTGTTGTGCATTTCATGGCTGAGACAGCATACTCTTGAATACACGGTGGGTGTCATTTCAATCAGAGAAACAGAATTCCTAGAATGGACTTATCCCTTCAGACCAATGCAATTTAGATGGTACACCATTGAAATTTAATTGAAATTTGAACTTCCAATTACTACCAGAAAGATATCCACTGGCTGTCAAATGTCAACTTGAATGGGAATGTTTCAAAATTGACAGTTTCATTGAAGAACATGGATATTCCCACTCAAGTCAAAATTATCTGATGTGTGGACCTACAACCATCTTTGTGGTACCATTTTAAAGTAGAAATGTACATTTTATTGACACTGTAGTACATTTATCAGCCAAAACATGACACCTATTCAAGAACACGCTGTCTCAGCCGATGGTGGGTACAAACACCTCTGACGCTTTTTGATAATTCATGTTAAAGGTTAAAGACATTATATATATATTTCTTTTTTTAATTCAAGAAAGGATCTAATTGTTCTGCAACCCTGTTTGTAGGCTTTCAAATTATATCAAACTCATCTGTTTATCATTTTCAGTGATGAAGACATGGATGTCTAATGGTAGGGTGCAGTGCGAAAAATGAGTGGAATATGAGCACCTTTATCACCTAACGGTTATGGCATTCAGGCTCTAAGTCACTTTCCGACCACTTCTACCATGGGGAAAACATGTATGGTAGGTTTTGTTCAAATCAAAAGGGGTGCAGTCAGAAAGTCATTGATATCACATGGAACAACCATATTCCTTAAACTTAAAATGGGTGGTAGAATGACTATTGATAATTGGAATGTTTCTCCTCCTCATAGATGGACTCTTGAGCCTTAACCTCACCGCTAGCCACCGGAGGCTGATCATCCCAAACTACATTTCCCACCAGCACTTCCCCCTCCTTGCCCATGTGGCCTATGGCTCATCATCACCAACATGGGATATGGGCAAGTCCTCCACCGATGCGGAAATGAGGAAGACCAGGTATATCTCAACGTGGGAGGTGTCCGGCACGAGGTGGCAGAGGAGACGCTGCTCCGCTTCCCCCACACACGCCTGGGCCGCCTGCTGCACTGCCGGAGCGAGGACGCCATCCTGGAGCTATGCGACGACTACAGTGCCACTGAGCGCGAGTACTACTTTGACCGCAATCCCCACATCTTCATCAGCGTGATCAACTTCTACCGCACAGGCCGCATCCACATCATGGAGGAGGTATGCGTCTTCTCCTTCAGCCAAGAGATTGAGTACTGGGGCATCCAGGAGCTCCACTTAGGGGATTGCTGCAGCAACTGGTTCCAGGAGCGCAAGGAGTACATTGAGGACCGCGACTGGGACGTCCAAAGCGACGACGTGCAGCCGCCCAGCTTGGACTCGTCCTTCGAAGAGCTCTCAGCCATGGACAAGGACCTGGAGAAGTTCAAGGGGGCGTGGTGCGCCGAGGTGCGGAGCTACGTGTGGATTAGGCTAGAGGACCCCGGTCATTCGCTCTCATCCAAGATCATCGCTGTGGCCTCGCTGAGCGTGGTGCTCACCTCCATCGTGGCCATGTGCGTCCATAGCATGCCCGAGTTTCAGATCTTGGACGAGAACGAGAGACACATCGAGGACCCCGTACTGGCCATCCTGGAGGTGGTCTGCATCGTCTGCTTCTCGGCCGAGTTCATCATCCGGTTGATCGTAGCCCCCTCCCCAAGGAAGTTCCTCAGCAACACCCTGAACATCATCGATGTGGCCTCCATCCTGCCCTTCTACATCACGCTGGCCTTTGAGACGGTGGATGATGAGAACAGCGAGGAGAACGAGAACCTGGAGAACGTGGGCAAGGTGGTGCAGGTCCTCCGGCTGATGCGCGTCTTCAGGATCCTGAAATTGGCCCGCCACTCGGTGGGTCTGCGTGCGCTCGGCGCTACTGTCCGCCATAGCTACCACGAGGTGGGCCTGTTGCTCCTCTTCCTATCTGTGGGCATCTCCATCTTCTCCGTGCTCATCTACTCAGCAGAGAAAGAGGAGGAGGACACTGAGCTGGGCACCATACCCATGGGCTGGTGGTGGGCCACCATCACCATGACCACCGTGGGCTATGGTGACACCTGCCCAGTGACGTTGCTGGGGAAGCTGGTGGCCACCCTGTGCATCCTCTGCGGCTTGCTTGTGGTTGCCTTGCCTATCACCATAATCTTTAACAAGTTTTCCAAGTACTACCAGAGGAACAAAGCCATTGAGGAGGGCCTGTGTCTGAGTCAAAAGGCGTCCGAGAGACACGACCTGGAGCTCCCTTACCATAACATCAGAGACCTCTACGCCCAGAGTCTGGGCGTGTACCCCTTCATGGGCGGCCTCGCCTTCAAGAACAGTGAGAGTAGCGGTGGGGATGATACGGACGCCTCCAGCCTACAGGACATAGAGGAGGTGTGTGACACAGACACTCTGGACAATGGGGCAGTGAAATGAAGCTTGAGGCTTTAGAAAGCTCAATACACCGCAAAGGAGCCCTTTATGGTTCTCAGGGTCAAGCTCTCCATCGTTAACTCTTAATATGTCTTCCTTTCTTGGCTGACTAGACTTTCACAACACTGTGGCCATGGCCACATGGGATTTTTTCTATTCTGATAAATATATCCCTGAACTGAGAGAGCACAGATGACTGACTTGGATCCCCCTTATAAAGGTTTGAATGTAATTCATCTATTAGGCCAGATATTGCAACGTTGCATGCGTATGTTTAAGGAATTTGCATTATATCGAACAGATTTATCCGCTCAAAAGTTCCGTAAAGGTTTGCATATGCAAAGAAAAACTAAATTGATTAGAGAAAAAAGAAGAGTGACTTCAAATTCTGGGTTCGATTGATGTTTCAACCTCTGCATGAATAAAAACACATAAGACAAGTCATCAATAATGGGTAGTGGGATCATTACTTTGAGACCACAGTTACTGTAGATAAAGAGACAGAAATGACCTCTCTCCAAAACCTCTCATGCAATAAGCACTGATGTACAGGTCATTTGATTAGAAAGTCATTGAGGCATTGTCTTAGAAATATATGTTGGCATGCTAGCTCCCTGGGTTAGGCCGTATGGACGTACTAATCAAATAAAGTCAGACCTGCGAAAGCTGATGAATTATGTCTCTTTATTTTGACATCGATCGGAGCCTTTGCTTCATGCGTTTTAATTCATTGATGGACTAGGAATGTACACGAATTAGTTGCGAAATACGTATTCCCTTTAAATTAGTGGTTACACTTAGCGGTACAGTAAATCAAACAATTTCGAACAAATCAACTTTGGGGTTACATCAGCATAAAAGTCATAACACGGGTCGTAAAATCCTGTAAAAAAACAATACCCGTTCAACTCCTAGGCAATACATTGGTGTTCTTGACTCCTTATACGTTTCTCTGGCTCCTTCTCACTGATTTCCTGTCATGTGTCATCTTCTCTGGATGGATGAGCTGCTGTCCCAGTAGAACAGAAATGTGGGAAATGAGCCCAAACCACTGTAGGTTTGGGCACATTTACGTAGTAGCCATTGTGGTGTTCTCCCGGCCATAAGAACAATGGTATGGTGCAATGAACAAGTTAACTGGATTCCAGAAACAAAGGATTCTGTCAAGATGTTAAGAAGCTCCTCTCCCTCAGTAGACATAGCTTTGCTGAAAATAATAATTAGGTTACATGTATTTATGTAATTAGCATGTTTTAGCTAAAGTCAATTTCAGACTTTTTAAAGTATGTGGACACCTGCTTGTCGAACATCTCATTCCAAAATCATGGGCATTAATATGGAGTTGGTCCCCCCTTTGCTGCTATAACAGCCTTCACTCTTCTGGGAAGGCTTTCCACTACATGTTGGAACATTGCTGCAGGGACTTGCTTCCATTTAGCCACAAGAGCATTAGTGAGGTCGGGCACTGATGTTGGGCGATTAGGCCTGGCTCGCAGTCGCTGTTCGATTGTTATTATAATTTTTTTATTTCACCTTTATTTAACAAGGTAGGCCAGTTGAGAACAAGTTCTCATTTACAACTGCGACCTGGCCAAGATAAAGCAAAGCAGTGCGACAAAAACAACGACACAGACACATGGGATAAACAAACGTACAGTCAATAACACAATAGAAAAATCTGTATACAGTGTGTGCAAATGAAATAAGGAGGTAAGCACTGGAGTGATATATATGCAGATGAGGATGTGCAAGTAGAAATACTGGTGAGCAGAAAAACAAATATGGGGATGAGGTAGGTAGTTGGTTGGATGGGCTATTTACAGATGGGCTGTGTACAGCTGCAGCGATTGGTAAGTTGCTAGTCTCCAACTTCAGTGATTTTTGCAATTCGTTTAAGTCATTGGCAGCAGGGAACGGGAAGGAAAGGCGGCCAAAGCAGGTGTTGGCTTTGGGGATGTGAAATATAACTGCTGGAGCGCGTGCTACAGGTGGGTATTGCTATGGTGACCAGTGAGCTGAGATAAGGCGGAGCTATACCTAGCAAAGACTTATAGATGACCTGGAGCCAGTGGGTTTGGCAACGAATATGTAGCGAGGACCAGCCAACGAGAGCATACAGGTCACAAAACAGATGGCACTGTGACAGACTGCATACAATTTGCTGAGTAGAGTGTTAGAGGCTAATTTGTAAATGATATCGCTGAAGTCGAGGATCGGTAGGATAGTCAGTTTTACGAGGGTAAGTTTGGCAGCATGAGTGAAGGAGGCTTTGTTGCGAAATAGGAACCCAATTCTAGATTTAACTTTGGATTGGAGATGCTTAATGTGAGTCTGGAAGGAGAGTTTACAGTCTAGCCAGACACCTAGGTATTTATAGTTGTCCACATATTCTAAGTCCGCACCGTCCAGAGTAGTGATGCTAGTCGGGCCGTCGGGTGCGGGCAGCGATCGGTTGAAGAGCATGCATTTCGTTTTACTAGCATTTAAGAGCAGTTGGAGGCCACGGAAGGAGTGTTGTATGGCGTTGAAGCTCGTTTGGAGGTTTGTTACAGTGTCCATAGAAGGGCCAGAAGTATACAGAATGGTGTCATCTGCGTAGAGGTGGATTAAAGAGTCACCCGCAGCAAGAGCGACATCATTGATCTATACAGAGAAAAGAGTCGGCCCAAGAATTGAACCCTGTGGCACCCCCATAGAGACTGACAGAGGTCCGTACAACAGGCCCTCCAATTTGACACACTGAACTCTATCTGAGAAGTAGTTAGTGAACCAGGCGAGGCAGTCATTAGAGAAACCAAGGATGTTGAGTCTGCCGATAAGAATACAGTGATTGACAGAGTTGAAGGCCTTGTCCAGGTCGATGAAGACGGCTGCACAGTACTGTCTTTTATCGATGGCGGTTATGATATCGTTTAGGACCTTGAGCGTGGCTGAAGGTACAGTGGGATTCGAAAAGGTCGGTGATCTGTTTGTTCACTTGGCTTTCGAAGACTTTAGAAAGGCAGGGCAGGATGCACATAGGTCTTTAACAGTTTGGGTCTAGAGTGACTCCCCCTTTGAAGAGGGGGATGACCGCGGCCGCTTTCCAATCTTTAGGAATCTCAGACGATACGAAAGAGGTTGAACAGACTAGTAATAGGGGTTGCAACAATGGCGGCGGATAATTTTAGGAAGAGAGGGTCCAGATTGTCTAGGGTTTGGGCCAATTGCTGTGGGGGGTTCGATGGGGTTGAGGTCAGTGCTCTGTGCAAGCCAGTCAAGTTCTTCCATGCCAATCTCGATAAACCATTTCTGTATGGACCTCGCTTTGTGCACGGGGGCCTTGTCATGCTGAAACAGGAAAGGGCCTACCCCAAACTGTTGCCACACAGTTGGAAGCACAGAATCGTCTAGAATGTCATTGTATGCTGAAGCGATAAGTAGGGGCCTAGCCCGAACAATGAAAAACAGCCCCAGATCATTATTTCTGTACAGCACTTTGAGATATCACCTGATGTAAGAAGGGCTATATAAATACATTTGATTATTCCTCCTCCACCAAACTTTACAGTTGGCACTATGCATTCGTGCAGGTAGCATTCTCCTGGCATCCGCCAAACCCAGATGTGTCCGTCGGACTGCCAGTTAGTGAAGCGTGATTCATCAGAATGCGTTTCCACTGCTCCAGAGTCCAATGGCAGCGAGCTTTACACCACTCCAGCCGACGCTTGGCTTTGCGTATGGTGATCTTAGGCTTGTGTGTGGCTGCTCTGCCATGGAAACGCATTTCATGAAGCTCCCGAAGGAACTGTTCTTGTGCTGACCTTGCTTCCAGAGGCAGTTTGGAACTTGGTAGTGAGTGTTGCAACCGAGGACAGATTATTTATACGTGCTACGCGCTTCAGCACTCGACGGTCCTGTTCTGTGAGCTTGTGTGCCCTACCACTTCACGGCTGAGCCGTTGTTGCTCGTAGATGTTTCCACTTCAATAACAGCACTTACAGTTGACCAGGGCAGCTGTAGCAGGGCAGAAGTTTAACTAACTACTTGTTGGAAAGGTGGCATCCTATTACAGTGCCACGTTGAAAGTCACTGAGCTCTTCAGTAAGGCCATTCTACTGCTAATGCTTGTCTATGGAGATTGCATGGTTGTGTGCTCGATTTTATACACCTGTCAGCACTGGGTGTGGCTGAAATAGCTGAATGCATTAATTTGAAGGGGTGTCGACATACTTTTGTATATATGGTGTATGCTAACTTTGGGGATATTGACTTGCATTGGTTTTTGGATAAAAAATGCTAAAGTTAGCATTCTTTTGGTGACAGCAGCCAGGTAAACAAAACCAAAGCATTGATTGCTGTCTCTCCTTGTCCAAGGACTGCTAACAGGGTAACCGATATGTAATTTTGTAATTTGGACAAATTATCCCTTAAATCCCTTAAACTATATTAATTGCTTAATCTACTTATTTTCTGCTGATGTCAAATGCCTAACTACCAACACATGACTTAACAGTTGGTACAACCATTCATAGTTTTTCCCTCGGCTTCAATGAGTTTGAATCACGGTGCGTTATCAAGGAAACTCTCCTTGATTCTGTATTTTAGTTGACAGTGAGATCAGTCTGGTTCTGATAGAAACCATCCCTGAGTTTCAGATGGCAATGAATCCAAACCACTGCAACATAGTGCATAAATGTATGCGTTATACATCATTACTCCCCAATACTGTATCTTTGAGCAAGAGATACATTGATGGAAGTGCAGCCAGTAACCTCCCTGGAAATATTCAGTTATGTATTTATTGCCAACGCAATATATTTGGATATTAGATTTTTACTAGGGAGTGTGCACATATCTTTAAAATGTCCATGCCAGTAGGCTAAGTTTTATGCCAGGGGGCAGTGATCAGATCAGAGGTGGCCCCTGTCTTTGTTGTCTCTCCCAGGCTACTCAACCATGCAGACAGACCCCTCCTCTGTTATGGGATATGGGTCAGTGGAGACGTGTGTCTGTATGGGTTTCTGATGGGTTTCAGCACCAAGGACGGATCAACATACTGTCACAATGAATCAAAGAAATTACTCTTCGGTCTAATGGTTATGGGAGAGATTGGTTGTGTTCATTAGGTACCAAATGTAGGAAAACTGACTAAAACATGGAGGAACTACCATTTTTAAAAACAATTCAATACGTTTTCCATTGCACACCCTAATGAACACAACCCACAGCTAGTAGGAATAGACTGGAAGGGTCTTTAAATGATTTTATGCACCTTCACATTGAGGTCAATAACTTTAAGTCAACTTTGAGTAGGGTTGCAAAATTCTGTGAACTTTAAATAAATTACGTTTTTTTTTCCAGAAATCCTGGTTGAAGGATTCCGGATTTCCTGCTTATTACTAGGAATCCTCTAACCGGGATTTTGGGAAAACCAGGTAATTTATTGAAAGTTCCTGGAATTTTGAAACCCTAACTTTGAGACAATGTTGTGTGGTGGTTGTGTGTTTTCTCGGTTTCAGGTAAATCTTCAGTACATGGGTTTATGCAGAGTCATCTCTCTCTCTCATATTTATATAGAGTCTGGGTTTTTGTTTTTACCGTTCATACCCAGTTCTCTTTCACAGGAAGTCGTATTTTACAGCCATTACTGTTTGGATGTGGTAGTGGTTTAATGGCATTCAATTAATAGTGTATGTAGTGTCATTAAGTTTTGAAAAAGTTCAGTCAAAGACACTGCGGTCAAGATGGCCATTAAAACCAAAGGTTCTTCAGGGAATAAAAAGTGGAGGAGGCATTTGTGGCAGCTATTTCCATTATGATTTTTATTTCTAATCAATGCCCAACAGTCCGACTCTTCAATTTCTAACCAAGTGGTCCTAGTGGATTTAACAGAAAGGTGGCTGTTGTTTCTCAGATGTCAGTGTGTTTCAGGGTAGTCGGCCTTGTTTTATAAAGGCTGTGGAGCTATATTGGCTTCATGGCTTGACATGTTAAACAAAAAGTTGGCCTCTGTTGGTATTGTTGATGAACGGGAGAATGAAGTGCCTGGGAGACCGGGGAAACCTTCTGACACATGGGGCTATTTTATATTGATGAATGTGAACATTGCAAACACATCGAATCTGTGATGGCGGCCCCCCAAATGCATACACTATAGTGGCAAATAACCATTCAGTTCCCTTCCTTTATATGCTTGGATATAGTGCATGGGTAAGATTTTTAATCAATCTGGTTTCTCAGACATAGTTACGAAGAAGGATAAAACACTGTCCTTTCACAGTGACAATATCATAAAGCAGGAATGACATGAATTACATTTATTTCAACCACTGTCTTGTTTACTAGTTGATTTACAGAGTAAGAAAATGGGAGTTCATGTCATCCATCAAGAATATTAATATTTCAGTATATGGCTCAGTTTCAATGGAAGTTATATCGATGAGTGCAACTGTATATCAGAAAAATCTATTCTCCATTTCCTAAAGAGCTATTTCCTTTCAGGGCGGTAAGAACCAAAATTCATACAGTAATGTAATGTACAAAAAGTGCCCCGGGGTTTGCAAAAACTATTGTTACCTTTTTAGCTCTCTGAGATTGGAATGGGAAAAGGTCACTGACCCCTGAGCAGAGGGGAATGCACGTGTGTGTGTTTGTCCTTATGTTATGTGCCTACTGTTTGTGGGTTTGTATTTCACCCACAGAATATACCAGAAATACCAGGCCACATTCCTCAGAGCTAGCAGGACCATTTAACCGTCAGATGTGATGGATAGAGGTGGCACATCCCCTGAGTTAACTCAAACAGACCCGTGCCAATCATCTCCATAAAAAAACATTGGATTTCACTTCACTTGAGCGCATAACAACGCAGATGGATATATAAACATTAATGTATTATATCATGTATATATATAAAATGCTTTTCCAAGAACACACTGCCTGTAGTTCAGCAGCATACAGTATTAGCCCACAGCGAGATAATGGCCCTATAGCTGAGAAAAAGCACTCAGCCAACCTCATATGTTTATGTCTTTTTGAAGTCGTAATGAGCTGGAAAGTGTTCGGTGGTGCTTGGCTGAACTCAGATGTAGAGCAGACCTAGGTTCAAATACTATTTGATATCATTTCAAAGACTTTATCTTGGCTTGATTGAGCTTGCCGAGCGCAATGGAACCAATAGATTAGTCACAAAAGTGCAATCCCCACCCATCTGTCACTTCGGGCTGACTCAAACTAAAGCAAACGCTAGAAGTATTTGAAAGATTTCAAATAGTATTTGAACCCAGGTCTGGAGTAGCGGGAAGAAAACACAGTACTACTTGTCCTTTTGGGGGTTAAGAGGAAAGAAAACAACAAGGTTTGGTGCCAGGAAGCTGTTTGATTTGTGCATTCATTTTCCGATTTGGTCCGATGACTCTTTGTAAGGTTTTGATTATTACATTTCTGGACTTCAGCCTAATAAACAGAATATTGATCGGTGTACTTTGTATTCAGTCCAACATCAAAGGCTACTTCTGATGGTTGTCTGTTAGCTATAGGCTTGTGTTGCAAGAAAGAAACTGTTTACATTGTTTTTGTCTTGCACTTTCTCAGTGCAGATGGAAAGCTCTCAGCTCCATTTTGTCACACTGGGTTTGGATTTTTTTTTTATTGTACCACTTAATCATTATTTACTACATTGACCACAGCTTGTGTTGCGGTTGTTGTTGGTGCAACACCATAAATGACATTTTCCCATCATACAGAAGTATTCCTTGATGTTTATTTCCCAAAAGCATTAGCTTAATATTTTAACTGAACTTCAGGTCCCCCCTCGAGTCCTTTTAGATCTTCTCCTTACCTCGTCTCCTTGAACCGTGAGTGTGACTTCTCATTTTACTTCATCACAGACAAGAAAACAAGTAATGCCTTTTCAATTAACCTCTTTGACCATGGGTACGTCCCAAATGAAACCCTATACCCTATTCCCTGTTTAGTGGACTACTTTTGACCAGGGTCCATAGGGCTCTGGTCAAAAGTAGTGCACTACTGTATATAGGGAAAAGGGTGCCATTATGTACACAGACATTTCTATTGTCCTCCAATCAGAGGCGTGTCCAGGAAGCCTCACCAATTAAGAAGCTGGGGATTAGAGGGAGAATGCCTTGTCCCAGGTGGACCCAACTATACACTCCCATGGGGGAGTCCACAAGCCCCGCTACAGTTACCCCCCCCCCCCCCCCCCCACCCATCTCTTGGGACTTTTGGTACTTACCGCCTGCTGATTCAACTGTACTGGCAGATAAGTAAAGGTTGTGTGAGGTTGCAGCAGGGGTTGTTATGTAACTATTTATTTTCTAAGTCAAATAAGAAGAGTGGTCCTCTGTACCTTAGTTGGTAGAGCATGGATCTTGCAATGCCAGGGTAGTGGGCTCGATTCCCGGGACTACACATACTTAAAATGTATGCACGCATTACTGTAAGTCGCTTCGGATAAAAGCGTCTGCTAAATGGCATATATTGAATATGAAGAGGTTTGAAATAAATTATAAATGCAACAGTCAAAGTTTAAAGCAACTTTTGAAGGGAGATATTTCACTGATCCACATCACATTTATCTCCACTTTACCTCCGCTGTACATCATCAGATGTCAGTTAGGGACAGATTGGGTCATATCCTTTACACGGCATGCATCAGCAGCCCAGACGTGGTATAAATGTACACCTCATTAATCTGGCCCCAACAATCCTGATGAGCCAATCTGAACGAGCCGAGCCAAAACGGGCTGGGCTAAAATGAATAGGATGAAAAATGTGTATGAGAGAGTGGCCAGGTTGCCATGAGTTCAGATGATAGAGTGAAACTCTCTGTCTCACACACACACATACTTTGTCTCTCTCTCTCTCCACGGTGGTCTGAGATGGAGAGATCAAGGCTTTTATGGAGGTACTAAAAAGAGGGAAGGAGAACTCTCTGAGCCTTGCTAATGATTGGGAGGGAGGGAGGGAGGAAGGAGGGCGGGTGGCAGAGAGAAGTGGGGGTCACAACTCACATAGAAAGATATTATATTATGCCTTTGCACCCTAAGTAGTGTGCACTAAAGAGGGATTAGGGTGCCGTTTCAAACAGAGCCTATACATTCTCATCTGTAGCTCTTTAATAAAGAGAAGGGTTATAAGGCTGGGAGGGGGGATAAGTCCAATCATCAGATCCCATCTAGCTATTGACAGTGAATACAGTCAGACATCCAACATACACTCCATGACCAAACGTATGTGGACACCTGCTCGAACATCTCATTCCAAAATCATGGCCATTAGTATGGAGTTGGTCCCCCCCTTTTCTGCTATAACAGAGAGTGGACACCACTCTTCTGGAAAGGCTTTCCACTAGATGTTGGAACATTGCTGCAGGGACTTGATTCCATTCAGCCACAAGAGCATGAGTGAGGTCAGGCAATGATGTTGGGCGATTCAAATCAAATCAAACTTTATTTTTCACATGTGCTGAATACAACAAGTGTAGACCTTACTGTGAAATGCTTACTTACAAGCCTTTAACCAACAGTGCAGTTCATGAAGAGTTAAGAAAATATTTACCAAATAAACTGAAGTAAAAAATTATAAAAAGTAACACAATAAAATAACGAGACTATATACAGGGAGTACCGGTACCGATTCAGTGTGTGGGGGTACAGGTTAGAGGTCATTTGTACATGCAGGTAGGGGTGAGGTGACTATGCATAGATAATAAACAGCGAGGAGTCAGCAGTGTATAAAACAAATGGCGGGGGGTGTCAATGTAAATAGTCCAGTGGCCAATTGATTAATTGTTCAGCAGTCTTATGGCTTGGGGGTAGAAGCTGTTAAGGAGCCTTTTGGTCCTAGACTTGGTGCTCCGGTACCACTTGCCGTGCGGTAGCAGAGAACTGTCTATGACTTGGGTGACTAGAGTCTGACAATTTTATGGGCTTTCCTCTGACAGCAACTATTATATACAGTTAAAGTCGGAACTTTCATTAAAACTTGTTTTTCAACCACTCCACAAATTTCTTGTTAACAAATTATAGTTTTGGCAAGTCGGTTAGGACATCTACTTTGTGCATGACACAAGTAATTTTTCCAACAATTGTTTACAGACAGATTATTTCACTTATAATTCACTGTATCACAATTCCAGTGGGTCAGAAGTTTACATACACTAAGTTGACTGTGCCTTTAAACAGCTTGAAAAATTCCAGAAAAAGATGTCATGGCTTTAAAATCTTCTGATAGGCTAATTGACATAATTTGAGTCAATTGGAGATGTACCTGTGGAAATATTTCAAAGCCTACCTTCAAACTCAGTGCCTCTTTGCTTGACATCATGGGAAAATCAAAAGAAATCAGCCAAGACCTCAGAAAAAAATTTGTAGACATCCACAAATCTGGTTCATCCTTGGGAGCAATTTCCAAACACCTGAAGGTACCACGTTCATATGTACAAACAATAGTGCGCAAGTATAAACACCATGGGACCACGCAGCCGTCATACCGCTCAGGAAGGAGATGCGTTCTGTCTCCTAGAGATGGATGTACTTTGGTGCGAAATGTGCAAATCAATGCCAGAAAAACAGCAAAGGACCTTGTGAAGATGCTGGAGGAAACAGGTACAAACGTATCTATATCCACAGCAAAACAAGTCATATATCGACATAACCTGAAAGGCCGCTCAGCAAGGAAGAAGCCACTGCTCCAAAACCGCCATAAAAAAAGCCAGACTGCAAAAACAAATGTCAATGGATTTCCATGTACAGGAAGAACAAGAGCATAGTAGAAAACAGAACTTACAGTTTATCAACCAAGATATTGACAAATATTTTTGTTTTTTAATTAATTATTTGTCTTAGTGTTGCTTTGCCTAAAAACCTTTTTGGAGAAATGTCCTCTGGTCTGTTAAAACAAAAATAGAACTGTTTGGCCATAATGACCATCGTTAAGAACAGCATCCCAACTGTGAAGCAAGGGGGTGGCAGCATCATGTTGTGGGGGTGCTTTGCTGCAGGAGGGACTGGTGCACTTCACAAAATAGATGGCATCATGAGGAAAGAAAATTATGTGGATATATTGAAGCAGCATCTCAAGACATCAGTCAGAAGTTAAAGCTTGGTCGCAAATGGGTCTTCCAAATGGACAATGACCCCAAGCATACTTTCAAAGTTGTGGCAAAATGGCTTAAGGACAACAAAGTCAAGGTATTGGAGTGGCCATCACAAAGACTTGACCTCAATCCCATAGACAAATTGTTGTCAGAACTGAAAAAGCATGTGCGAGCAAGGAGGCCTACAAACCTGACTCAGTTACACCAGCTCTGTCAAAAGGAATGGGCCAAAATTCACCCAACTTATTGTGGGAAGCTTGTGGAAGGCTACCTGAAACGTTTGACCCAAGTTAAACAATTTAAAGGCAATGCTACCAAATACTAATTGAGTGTATGTAAACTTCTGACACAATGAGAATGTGATGAAATAAATAAAAGCTGAAATAATTATCTCTACTATTATTCTGACATTTCACATTCTTAAAATAAAGTGGTGATCCTAACTGGCCTAAGACAGGGAATTGTTACTAGGATTAAATGTCAGGAATTGTGAAAAACTGAGTTTAAATGTATTTGACAAAGGTGTATGTAAACTTCTAACTTAAACTGTAGGTCCTGGATTGCAGGAAGCCTGGCCCCAGTGATGTACTGGGCCATACGCATTACCATCTGTAGCGCCTTACGGTCAGATGCCGAGCAGTTGCCATACCAGGTGGTGATGCAACCGGTCAGGATGCTCTCAACGGTGCAGCTGTAGAACTTTTTGAGGACCTGGGTACCCATGCCAAATTGTTCCAGTCTCCTGAGAGGGAAAAGGTTTTGTTGTGCCCTCTTCACGACTGTCTTGGTGTGTTTGGACCATGATAGATCTTTGGACATCCAAGGAACTTGAAACTCTCGACCCGCTCCACTACAGCCCCATTGATGTTAATGGGGGCCTGTTTGGCCCGCCTTTTCCTGTGGTCCACAATCAGCTCTTTTGTCTTGCTCACATTGAGGGAGAGGTTGTTATCCTGGCACCACACTGCCAGTTCTCTAACTTCCTCCCTATAGGCTGTCTCATCATTGTCGGTGATCAGGCCTACCACTGTTGTGTCGTCAGCAAACTTAATGATGGTGTTGGAGTTGTGTTTGGCCACGCCGTCATAGGTGAACAGGGAGTACAGGAGGGGACTAAGTACACACCCCTTAGGGCCCCCAGTGTTGAGGATAGGGCCCCCAGTGTTGAGGATCAGCGTGGCAGACATGTTGTTGCCTACCCTTACCACCTGGGGGTGGCCCGTCAGGAAGTCCAGGATCCAGTTGCAGAGGGAGGTGTTTAGTTCCAGGGTCCTTAGCTTATTAGTGATGAGCTTTGTGGGCACTATGGTGTTGAACGCTGAGTTGTAGTCAATGAACAGCATTCTCACATAGGTGTTCCTTTTGTCCAGGTGGGAAAGGGCAGTGTGGAGTTCGATTGAGATTGCGTCATCTGTGGATCTGTTGGGGCGGTATGCGAATTGGAGTGGGTCTAGGGTGTCCAGGAGGATGCTGTTGATGTGAGCCATGACCAGCCTTTCAAAGCACTTCATGGCTACTGACATGAGTGCTACGGGGCGGTAATAATTTAGGCAGGTTACCTTCGCTTCCTTGGGCACAGGGACTATGGTGGTCTGCTTGAAACATGTAGGTATTACAGACTCAGTCAGGGAGAGGTTGACAATGTCAGTGAAGACACTTGACAGTTGGTCCACACATGCTTTGAGTACACGTCCTAGTACTCCATCTGGCCCCGCGGCTTTGTGAATGTTGACCTGTTTAAAGGTCTTGCTCACATCGGCTACCGAGAGCGTTATCACACAGTCACCCAGAACAGCTGGTGCTCTCGTGCATGCTTCAGTGTTGCTTGCCTCGAAGTGAGAATAAAAGGCATTTAGCTCATCTGGTAGGCTCGCGTCACTGGGCAGCTCGGGTCTGGATTTCCCTTTGTAGTCCGTAATAATTTTCAAACCCTGCCACATCCAACGAGCGTCAGAGCCAGTGTAGTAGGATTCAATCTTAATCCTGTATTGACGTGTGCTTGTTTTATGGTTCATCTGAGGGCATAGCGGGATTTCTTATAGGCATTCGGATTAATGTCTTGCTCCTTGAAAGCGGCAGCTCTAGCCTTTAGCTTGATGCGGATGTTGCCTGTAATCCATCCCTTTTGGTTGGGATATGTACAGTGGCTTGCGAAATTATTCACCCCCTTGGCATTTTTCCTATTTTGTTGCCTTACAACATACACTGCTCAAAAAAATAAAGGGAACACTTAAACAACACAATGTAACTCCAAGTCAATCACACTTCTGTGAAATCAAACTGTCCACTTAGGAAGCAACACTGATTGACAATAAATTTCACATGCTGTTGTGCAAATGGAATAGACAAAAGGTGAAAATTATAGGCAATTAGCAAGACACCCTCAAAAAAGGAGTGATTCTGCAGGTGGTGACCACAGACCACTTCTCAGTTCCTATGCTTCCTGGCTGATGTTTTGGTCACTTTTGAATGCTGGCGGTGCTCTCACTCTAATGGTAGCATGAGACGGAGTCTACAACCCACACAAGTGGCTCAGGTAGTGCAGTTCATCCAGGATGGCACATCAATGCGAGCTGTGGCAAAAAGGTTTGCTGTGTCTGTCAGCGTAGTGTCCAGAGCATGGAGGCGCTACCAGGAGACAGGCCAGTACATCAGGAGACGTGGAGAAGGCCGTAGGAGGGCAACAACCCAGCAGCAGGACCGCTACCTCTGACTTTGTGCAAGGAGGTGCACTGCCAGAGCCCTGCAAAATGACCTAAATATTTTTTCTTGTGAAACAAACGAGAAATAAGACAAAAAACAGAACTTGAGCATGCATAACTATTCACCCCCATCCTCCCCAAAGTCAATACTTTGTAGAGTCACCTTTTGCAGCAATTACAAGGCAAAACTGCTCCAGCTCCTTCAAGTTGGATGGGTTCTACTGATGTACAGCAATCTTTAAGTCATACCACAGATTCTCAATTGGATTGAGGTCTGGGCATTGACTAGGCCATTCCAAGTAATTTAAATGTTTCCTCTTAAACCACTCGAGTGTTGCTTTAGCAGTATGCTTGGGGTCATTGTCCTGCTGGAAGGTGAACCTCCGTCCCAGTCTCAAATCTCTGGAAGACTGAAACTTGTTTCCCTCAAGAATTTCCCTGTATTTAGCGCCATTCATCATTCCTTCAATTCTGACCAGTTTCCCAGTCCCTGCCGATGAACAACATGGTATGGTATTCTTGGGGTGATGAGAGGTGTTGGGTTTGCGCCAGAAATAGCGTTTTCCTTGATGGCCAAAAAGCTAAATTTTAGTCTCACCTTCTTCCATATGTTTGGGGAGTCTCCCACATGCCTTTTGGCGAACACCAACATGTTTGCTTATTTTTTTCTTTCAGCAATGGATTTTTTCTGGCCACTCTTCTGTAAAGCCCAGCTCTGTGGAGTGTACGGCTTAAAGTGGTCCTATGGACAGATACTCAAATCTCCGCTGTGGAGCTTTGCAGATCCTTCAGGGTTATCTTTGGTCTCTTTGTTGCCTCTCTGATTAATGCCCTCCTTGCCTAGTCCGTGATGCCATTTGTTGTGGTGCCATATTCTTTACATTTTTTAATAATGGATTTAATGGTGCTCCGTGGGATGTTCAAAGTTTCTGATATTTTTTTATAATCCAACCCTGATCTGTACTTCTCCACAACTTTGTCCCTGACCTGTTTGGAGAGCTCTTTGGTCTTCATAGTGCCGCTTGCATGGTGGTGCCCCTTGCTTAATGGTGTTGCAGACTCTGGGGCCTTTCAGAACAGGTGTATATATACTGAGATCATGTGACAGATCATGTGACACTTAAATACAGTCTACCTGTGTGCAATCTAACTAATTCTGTGACTTTTGAAGGTAATTGGTTGCACCAGATCTTATTTAGGGGCTTCATAGCAAAGGAGGTGAATACACATGCACGCACACCTTTTCTGTTTAATTTGTATTACTTTTTTTTAAACAAGTAATATATTTCATTTCACTTCACCAATTTGGACTATTTTGTGTATGTCCATTGCATGAAATCCCCCAAAAACATTTCAATTACAGGTTGTAATGCAACAAAATAGGAAAAATGCCACGGGGGTGAACACTTTTGCAAGGCACTGTATGTACGGTCACTGTGGGGACGACGCCGTCAATGCACTTATTGATGAGGCCGATGACTGAGGTGGTATACGCCTCAATGCCATTGGATGAATCTCGGAACATATTCCTGTCTGTGCTAGCAAAACAGTCCTGTAGTGTAGCATCCGCGTCATCTGACCACTTCCATATTGAGCGGAAGTGGTCAGATGGCCTGGCTCGGAGTCTGCGTTCCAATTCATCCCAAAAGTGTTCGATGGTGTTGAGGTCAGGGCTCTGTGCAGGCCAATCAAGTTCTTTCACACCGATCTCGAAAAACCATTTCTGTATGGACCTCGCTTTGTACACAGGGGCATTGTCATGCTGAAACAGGAAAGGGCCTTCCCAAACTGTTGCTACAAATTTGGATGCACAGAATCATCTAGAATGTAATTGTGTGCTGTGGCACTAAGATTTCCCTTCACTGGAACTAAGGGGCCTAGCCCAAACCATAAAAAAAACTGCTCCAGACCATTATTCCTCCTCCACCAAACTTTACAGTTGTTACTATGCGTTGGGGCAGGTAGTGTTCTCCTTGCATCCGCCAAACCCAGATTTGTCTGTCGGACTGCCAGTTGAAGCATGATTCATCACTCCAGAGAACGCGTTTCCACTGCTCCAGAGTCCAATGGTGGTGAACTTTACACCCCTCCAGCCGACGCTTGGCCATGGAAACCCCTTTCATGAAGCTCCAGACGAACAGTTCTTGTGCTGACGTTGCTTCCAGAGGCAGTTTGTAAATCGATAATGAGTGTTGGAACCCGAGGACAAACTATTTTTACGCGCTACGTGCTTCTGCACTCGATGGTCCCGTTCTGTTAGCTTGTGTGGCCTACCACTTTGCGGCTGAGCCATTGTTGCTCCTAGACGTTTCCACTTCACAATAACAGCACTTACAGTGGACCGGGGCAGCTCTAGCAGGCCAGAATTTGACGAACTGACTTGTTGGAAAGGTAGCACCCTATGACAGTGCCATGTTGAAAGTCACTGAGCTCTATTGTAAGGCCATTCTACTGCCAATGTTTGTATTTGGAGATTGCACGGCTGTGTGCTCGATGCTATACACCTGTCAGCAACGGGTGTGGCTGAAATAGCCGAATCCACTAATTTGAAGTGTTGTCTACATACTTTTGTATATATAGTGTATATTTATCTATTGATTGATTGCTTAGTGGAAAGTTATATACTGCCTTTTTAATTATTGTGCATACTTTGCTTACCTAAGATCCATGTATCCATTAAAACTCATCAGGGCTCGGAGTGTAATATAAAATATTGCAGGAGTATTTTACCATAAATGCAATGTTTACAACCTTCCCTTGTATGAATTATGCACAGGAGTGAGCGTGTCTCTGGGGTGGTGGTTTTTACCTTGCAATTGAGCCCACTCAACCTCTCACAACTCCAATAAAACAATGTAATGGAAAATCAATGAAATGGAACTCGTTTGGTTTTTCTCTTACAGAGTCATATTTTAATGTATTTTATGCGGTATGTTTTCAACTGTAGCTGAATTCCATCTAATCAACTATGATTCTGTACTAGTTCTTACCAGCGCCGGTTTCATTTGTAATCAGTGAAAACAATTAGTGAGACAAAAGTTTTGACACCATTTCAATAAAGTGTGTCTCATTTAACCAAAAATCCATTAAATCGGACTCATAACGTGAATTTGATCTGACAATTGGTCACAGCCATTTTTGGAATCAGACGGCTTTTGACAAAGGACAGTTTCATTAGAGCAACTATACTGAACAAAAATATAAACGCAACATGCAACAATTTCAAAGATTTTACTGAGTTACAGTTCATATAAGAAAATCAGTCAATTGAAATACATTAATTAGGCCCTAATCTATGGATTTCATGACTGGGAATACAGATATGCATCTGTTGGTCACAGATACCTTAAGAAAAAAGGTAGGGTAGTGGATCAGAAAACCAGTCAGTATCTGGTGTGACCACCATTTGCATCATGCCGCGCGACACATCTCTTTCGCATAGAGTTGATCAGGCTGTTTATTGTAGCCTGTGGAATGTTGTCTCACTCCTCTTCAATGGCTGTGCAAAATTGCAGGATATTGGCAGGAACCAGAACACTCTGTCATACACGTCAATCCCGAGCATCCCAAACAAGCTCAATGGGTGACATGTCTAGTGAGTATGTAGCCATGGAAGAACAAGGACATTTTCAGCTTCCAGGAATTGTGTACAGATCCTTGCAACATGGGGCCGTGCATTATCATGCTGAAACATGAGGTGATGGCAGCGGATGAATGGCACGACAATGAGCCTCAGAATCTTGTCACGGTATCCCTGTTCCTTCAGATTGCCATTGATAAAACGTAGTTGTGTTCGTTGTCCATAGCTTATTCCTGCCCATTCCATAACCACATTGCCATCACTCTGTTCACAATGTTGACATCAGCAAACCAAACAGGTGGACTGCAGTTATGAGGCCGGTTGGATGTACTTCCAAATTCTAAAAAGACGTTGGAGGCGGTTTATGGTAGAGAAATGAACATTCAATTCTCTGGCAACAGCTCTGGTGGACATTCCTGCAGTCAACATGTCAATTGCACGTGCCAATGTGTTGTGTGACAAAACAGCACATTTTGGAGGGTCTTAGGCACAAGGTGAACCTGTGTACTGATTATGCTCTTTAATCAGCTTCTTGATATGCCACACCTGTCAGGTAGAGAGATTATCTTGGCAAAGGAGAAATGCTCCCTAATTTGTACTCAACATTTGAGAGAAATACGCTTTTTGTGCACATGGAAAATTTCTCAGATCTTTTATTTCAGCGGATGAAACATGGGACCAACACTTTACATGTTGCGTTTATATTTTTGTTAATTATATATTTGAATGACCTCGACCCTGATCAACCCACTGGGCAAAAACTGGTTCCATGTCATTTCAACCCCAAAAATCTATGAATCAACGTGGAAAACTGATTGGGTTTGCAAAAAGCAATCATCTTTATTTTTACCTAACCTAAATCCAATGACATGGTGAAATGTTTTGTTGATTTCACGCTGAATTTAAGTTCGTTGACAACTCAACCAAATGTAAACCAAAACTAGACATTGAACTGATGTCTGTGCCCAGTGGGAAGCCTCTCTCTCTATCTTTCTCTCTGCCTGTAGACTTCACATTATGACAGAGATAACGCAATTTATAGTGTTGTATTTCTTCTCAAACTAGCACTCTGTCAAATCTATTGTCATTGAGTATGATGAATGTGTTACTTCTATATTGTATCTCTATCAAGGTGATGCATAAGTCAGTTTGCAGTCTGCTGAAAGTGAATGAGGAACTTACTTTATAATGATATATAGGATATTCATAGATTCCTGTCCTTTGCCGCTGTAATCGTGCCAGATTACCCCAACACGGCGATCTGATGCACACCGTTCTATTCCCCCACAGCTTCGAGCCCAGATGGCCATTGTCATCACTCATATTTTTTTGAGAGGCAGGCGACAGAATCACCGTTCCCTCCATGAAGAAAGGTTAATGTTTAATGGCGACAAGCTATCAAGCACATGGGAGGAGGGAATTTTGCTCTGTCTCACACACCCCCCCATACACAGGCGGCCTCAGGGGAGAACTTCAGCCTTTCCATTACTACAAGGGCATAGAAAAGATTAAATGCAACGTCAGCGCTGAAGTTTTAGAGGCTGGATAGATGGATCAATTCTGCCTTGAAGGAGTGAGCACCACCCCCTTTCAAATGCCCTGAAAAACTTTTTTTTTGGGGGGGGGGGGGGGGGGGGATTTCTGGGTTTTGGCACCATTGCACGTTGGCATCCCGAGTAACAAATGATGTTGTTTTGCAGAGTCATCTTTCAAAGGTCAACTCCGTCTCAATGGCTCATCTGCCCTCTGTCCATGTTGGTATTGCTGTCCTGGGCTGTGTTCCTAAGAAATAACTTTTGAAACTGAGTGAAACGGGGGGAGGTACTACACAGATTTTCATTGTACGTTGCAAAACCTGATGCTACGGTGCACCCCACTGAACACGAACGGGTGTTGCCTGGCTGTTGTGAAACAGCAAAACTCTCCAAACATTTGGTAATGTAGTACCGTGTTTCACGTTGCGTTTTTAGGTGTTAATATCAATTACAAGCCTGGGGCTTTCGGCTTTTTGCTGTCAAGGAAACATTTAAAGTTCAAAAAGACTCCTGTATTCCGGCAGGCCAAAGGCATTTCAGAAGCAATTATTCAATGATAGATTCCCTAATGCATTTATTGCGGTTTTCGTGTCCACATAAATATCTTGATAGCCCTCAGAAGACCTTGCCAAAAATTTATTTATACACATTATTTACCTGCTTTAATTGAACATCATTATTGTTCCAACCGATCTGGAGGTGTCTGAAATGTGACCGTCACGTGACCTCCAGCATTGCGCCAACTTATATTAACCACCTAATTAGCTAAGGCCTAGATTCAACGAGATCAAGCGTTAACCAGCGATAGCTGACACGCATAGCTGATCTTTTGCCGTTGTCGGAAGTGTAACTGCTTTGGAGCTGTCAAATTGGTGAACAGCTGCTCTTGATCATTTTTAGGAAGCCACACCCGTTCAACAAAATAATGAGGATTTCTATCAGCCAAATGGAGGTGTAGATTACATCACACATTCCATTGTTCAAACTTGTAAACAAGGCTGCATGGGATGTCCACTTTAGGTACAATGCCAGGAGCCACTTGTGGATTTGACAGCTGTTCGCAGTTCCACCTCCGACATTGCCAAAACAACCGCTATGCAGATGCTGGATAAAGCGGGTCTGATTGAGTAGAGTGACCCCTAAGTGTTTACTCAGGCAGGTCAGGTGTTCAGCCTGTCATGACGTTGGCAGTGGGGGTAGGTTTATGACAGTCATAAATACCTCTTTCCCCCTTTTTCTCTCTCCCTACTATAACTGATGTGACATAAGGAAACCCACGGGTTAACATAGAGATTCTGGGTAACATCAGAAGTTGGGGGAAATGAACTATATTCTGGTAATCCGACCAACTGAACATATGCGGTGGTACTTAAGGTATATTATGTCAGTTCGGTTGCCCTCTGACACATTCTCATCAATGATAGAATGACATAAACTCTACTGTGGAAAGTCTAAACGTCAGAGGTATCGGATTCACATGGAATTGTTGTTTAAAACGTTTTCTCAATAGGGGGTGCTGTTTACACTTTGTAATAATTTCGTTTCCAAATTAAACTGCCTCGTACTCAATTCTTGCTCGTACAATATGCATATTATTATTACTATTGGATAGAAAACACTCTAGTTTCTAAAACCGTTTGAATTATATCTGTGAGTAAAACAGAACTGGAGTTAGAGCAATTTTCCTGAGGATGTGAGAATGCTGAAATCTGCAGGCTGTTCTGAGGTCCCTTTATTAATTTGCCTGTCTTCTAATTCCAACGTTGAAGACGACAATCTACAACCGAGCAACGATTCTTTTGGAAAAAGGACAACTTGCCCAAGATTCTGATGGGAGCTCATCAAAAAGTAAGAACTATTTATGATGTTAATTCGTTGTTCTGTTGAAAAATGTTAAACTCATATTCCGCCATTAATCTCGGTGCGGTCTCGCTTTAACGCACGCTGTATGTCGTAGTAACGTTAATTTTAAAAATCTAACACGGCGATTGCATTAAGAACTAATGTATCTTTCATTTGCTGTCCAACCTGTATTTTTTAGTCAAGTTTAAGATTAGTTACTGATTAGATTAGGTGCCTCTCCCAAGATTTCTCCCGACATATTGTTGGCAGCTTGGCTACTTTTCTCATTGTATAACCACGATTTGTGCTGCTAAATATGCACATTTTCGAACAAACTCTATATGTATTGTGTAATATGATGTTATAGGACTGTCATCTGAAGAAGTTTGAGAAGGTTAGTGAAAAAATTAATATCTTTTGCTGGTTTATTCGTTACCGCTATTGTTGGCCTGAATCAATGTTGTTGTGTGGTTGGCTATTGTAGTAAGCTAATATAATGCTATATTGTTTTTTTCGCTGTAAAACACTTAAAAAATCTGAAATATTGGCTGGATTCACAAGATCTTTGTCTTTCATTTGCTGTACGCTGTGTATTTTTCAGAAATGTTTTATGATGAGTATTTAGGTAATACACGATGGTCTCTGTAGTTATTCTAGTTGCTTTGGTGAGAGTTGTGATGGTGGCTGCAATGGTAAACTATGATTTATACCTGAAATATGCAAATTTTTCTAACAAAACATATGCTATACAATAAATATGTTATCAGACTGTCATCTGATTAAGTTGTTTCTTGGTTAATGGCTATTTATATCTTTATTTGGTCGAAATTGTGATAGCTACCTATGCAGGAAAAAAATGGTTGGGAAAAAAAGTTGTGTCTTTTGCTATCGTGGTTAGCTAATAGATTTACATATTGTGTCTTCCCTGTAAAACATTTTAAAAATCAGAAACGATGGCTGGATTCACAAGATGTGTATCTTTCATCTGGTGTCTTGGACTTGTGATTTAATGATATTTAGATGCTAGTATTTACTTGCTTAGGCTATGCTAGTCAGCTTTTTTACTGATGGGGGTGCTCCCGGATCCGGGATTGTGATGAAGTAGAAGTTAATTCAAATGTTTGAATATGAAATTATTTGTGAAGAGGTGAAATGTAATTTTAGCTTCCAAATGAGAGATCTGGACTTTCATAAGTTTTCCTCTGCTCTGTTTTCCTCTGCTCACAGTGGCCCGCCCCTGTGAAGAGGCATGGGTTATAAACTTTTCAGACACACCCCTCTCCCTCCACTATAAAAGCCATTGACAAGAATATAACTTTCTGTTCCGGGTACACTAGGATGACGGTCCGGTGTCAGAATGGTTCAGATAATAACTACAGAACTAAGCCAACAGCAGCATGGACTTTGATTGTGAATGGTATGAACTTTGAACTCGTATTCACTACAGAAGTGATATCTCTTAGCCGTTGAGTTAGCAACAGCTAAACGCAGGTTAGGAAGGACGTTCCTGCACCCAATCCACACAACGTTCCTCCAACGTATCCAGTAAGGCACCAGAGACATTCTTCAAAGGACAGAGGACTCGGGTTGGCGACACGGTCCATCTACCACCAACCTACTGAAGCGCAGCTCAGAGTAAATATGTATTGCATTTTCCTTTTCAAATGGGCGGTAATTTAGAATGCATAAGATACTGTATTTACGATAGCACAGCTTCGCCTATGTTCCAGTCTCCCGCTCTTTCACTAGGACTCAGCCCCTTCCCTTTGTGTAACAAGCTGTCATATCTATTCCGCCCGCCAGGGACGTTTTTCTGTATGACGTAATTTGTGATCAAGTTATGATTTAATTGTATATGTGTGATTCTGTGTGATTAGTTAGGTATTTAGTAAATAAATAATTAAACCCAATTTTGTATTGCTGATTCAACTTGTTAGCCAGGATTCTTGCAGATAATCAAGGATTTACAACTTTCAGATGAGACTGAATAAAATAACGATTAATGTGACTGTTATGGATGTAAAATCATACTAAATCTTTAAGAGTTTATTCGAAAGACAACAGCTCTATAAATATTCTTTCGTGGTGTCCCTCTCTAGTTAATTAACATTTACATGATGAGTTCAATCAGGTAATATTAATTACGGAGAAATTATTTTATAGAATAGCATGTCATAGCAATTAATCTGGCATAGTCAAAGACACGACAAACCCAAAGGCTAGTACGTACAGCAGTTTCTGCATCCTTATTTGAGACACTAAATAATGTATTGTATATGCATTTCTCTTACAGACACTCCATTGGTTGATCTATGATGCTATCGAATGGGGCTATACAGCATCATTGTAAAATAATGAACAGTGGAGCTTCTCTGTCTGACACCATCAGTCTATCAAGACCAACTGTGTTACTTTAATATATGCTATGGCACAAAATCTTTTATCCATAGCGACTAATAGGCCTAGTGCATATTTTTTTTACTATTTTCTACATTGTAGAATAATAGTGAAGACATCAAAACTATTAAATAACATATTAATTCATGTAGTAACCAAAAAAGTGGTAAACAAATCAAAATATATTTTAGATTCTTCAAAGTCGCCACCCGTTGCCTTGATGGCAGCTTTGCACACTCTTGGAATTCTCTCAACCAGCTTCACCTGGAATGCTTTTTTAAAAAGTCTTGAAGGAGTTCCCACATATGCTGAGTACTTGTTGGCTGCTTTTCCTTCACTCTGCAGTCCAACTCATCCCAAACAATCTCAATTGGGTTGAGGTTCGGTGATCGTGGAGGCCAGGTCATCTGATGCAGCACTCCACCACTCTCCTTCTTGGTCAAATAGCTCGTACACAGCCTGGAGTTGTGTTGGGTCATTGTCCTGTTGAAAAACAAATGATAGTCCCACTAAGCGCAAACCAGATAGGATGGTGTATCGCTGCAGAATGCTGTGGTAGCCATGCTGGTTAAGTGTGCCTTGAATTCTAAATAAATCGCTGACAGTATCACCAGCAAAGCACCCCCACACCATCACACCTCCTCCTCCATGCTTCATGTGGGAACGACAAATGCGGAGATCATCCATTCACCTACTCTGTGTCTCACAAAGACATGGCGGTTGGAACCAAAAATCTCAAATTTGGACTCATCAGACCAAAGGACAGATTTCCACCGGTCTAATGTCCATTGCTCGTGTTTCTTGGCTCAAGCAAGTCTCTTCTTCTTATTGATGTCCTTTAGTAGTGTTTTCTTTGTTGCAGCAATTCGACCATGAATGCCTGATTCCCGCAGTCTCCTCTGAACAGTTGATGTTGAGCTGTGTCTGTTACTTGAACTCTGTGAAGCATTTATTTGGGCTGCAATTTCTGAGGTTGGTAACTGTAATAAACTTATCCTCTGCAGCAGAGGTAACTCTGGGTCTTCCTTTTCTGTGACGGTCCTCATGAGAGCCAGTTTCATCATAGCGCTTAATGGTTTTTGCGACTGCACTTGAAGAAACTTTCAAAGTTCTTGAAATGTTCCAGATTGACTGACCTTCATGTTTTAAAGTAATGATGGACTGTCGTTTTGCTTTGCTTATTTGAGTTGTTATTGCCATAATATGGACTTCTGATCTTCTGTATACCATCGCTACCTTGTCACAACACAACTGATTGGCTCAAACTCATTAAGAAGGAAAGAAATTCCACAAATACACTTTTAACAAGCTACACCTGTTAATTTAAATGCTTTCCAGGTGACTACCTCATTAAGCTGGTTGAGAGAATGCCAACAGTGTGCAAAGCTATAACCAAGGCAAAGGGTGGCTACTTTGAAGAATCTCATGTAAAATATATTTGGATTTGTTTAACACTTTTTTAGTTTCTACATTATTCTATAATGTAGAAAATAGTAAAAAAAAATAAGAAAAACTCTTGAATGAGTAGGTGTCCAAACTTTTGACTTGTACTGTATGTATGTATATATATATATGTACACTACCGTTCAAAAGTTTGGGGTCACTTTGAAATTCTTTTTTTTGGAATAGCCTTCATTTCTCAGAACAAGAATAGACTGACGAGTTTCAGGAGAAAGTTATTTGTTTCTGGCCATTTTGAGCCTGTAATCAAACCCACAAATGCTGATGCTCCAGATACTCAACTAGTCTAAAGAAGGCCAGTTTTATTGCCTCTTTAATCAGAATGACAGTTTTCAGCTGTACTAACATAATTGCAAAAGGGTTTTCTAATGATCAATTAGCCTTGTAAAATTATAAACTTAGATTAGCTAACACAACGTGCCATTAGAACACAGGAGTGATGGTTGCTGATAATGGGCCTCTGTACGCCTATGTAGATATTCCATTAAAAAAGCATCAGTTTCCAGCTACAATAGTAATTTACAACATTAACATTGCGTACACTGTATTTCTGATAAATTTTATGTTATTTTCATGGACAATTTTGCTTTTCTTTCAAAAACAAGGACATTTCTAAGTGACCCCAAACTTTAGAACGGTAGTGTATATGTGTGTGATGGGATGTATAGACATTATGGACAGCATATAGATAGAATATATAGTATATCTGAATACATAGGATAGGATAGTACATGTACAGCAAACATTAAATAGGATGGCCTTGACTAGAATACAGTTTATTCATATGAAGTGGGTAAAACAGTATGTAAACATTACCAAAGTGACTAAGTTCAGGGCAGGGCAGGGTACTGGGTGGTGGCCAGCTAGTGACAGTGACTATGTTCAAGGCAGGGTACTGGATGGTGGCCAGCTAGTGACAATGTCTAAGTTCAGGGTAGGGTACTGGGTGGTGGCCAGCTAGTGACAGTGACTAAGTTCAGGGCAGGGTACTGGGTGGTGGCCAGCTAGTGACAGTGTCTAAGTTCAGGGCAGGGTACTGGGTGGTAGCCGGCTAGTGACAGTGACTAAGTTCAGGGCAGGGCAGGTTACTGAGTGGTGGCCAGCTAGTGACAGTGTCTAAGTTCAGGGCAGGGTACTGGGTGGTAGCTGGCTAGTGACAGTGACTAAGTTCAGGGCAGGGTACTGGGTGGTGGCCAGCTAGTGACAGTGACTAAGTTCAGGGCAGGGTACTGGGTGGTAGCCGGCTAGTGACAGTGACTAAGTTCAGGGCAGGGTACTGGGTGGTGGCCAGCTAGTGACAGTGTCTAAGTTCAGGGCAGGGTACTGGGTGGTGGCCAGCTAGTGACAGTGACTAAGTTCAGGGCAGGGCAGGGTACTGGGTGGTAGACGGCTAGTGACAGTGTCTAAGTTCAGGGCAGGGTACTGGGTGGTGGCCAGTTAGTGACAGTGTCTAAATTCAGGGCAGGGTACTGGGTGGTAGCCGGCTAGTGACAGTGACTAAGTTCAGGGCAGGGCAGGTTACTGGGTGGTGGCCAGCTAGTGACAGTGACTAAGTTCAGGGCAGGATACTGAGTGGTGGCCAGCTAGTGACATTGACTAAGTTCGGGGCAGGGTACTGGGTGGTAGCCGGCTAGTGACAGTGACTAAGTTCAGGGCAGGGTACTGGGTGGTGGCCAGCTAGTGACAGTGACTAAGTTCAGGGCAGGGTACTGGGTGGTAGCCGGCTAGTGACAGTGACTAAGTTCAGGGCAGGGCAGAGTACTGGGTGGTGGCCAGCTAGTGACAGTGACTAAGTTCAGGGCAGGGTACTGGGTGGTGGCCAACTAGTGACAGTGACTAAGTTCAGGGCAGGGTACTGGGTGGTAGCCGGCTAGTGACAGTGACTAAGTTCAGGGCAGGGCAGGGTACTGGGTGGTGGCAAGCTAGTGACAGTGACTAAGTTCAGGGCAGGATACTGAGTGGTGGCCAGCTAGTGACATTGACTAAGTTCGGGGCAGGGTACTGGGTGGTAGCCGGCTAGTGACAGTGACTAAGTTCAGGGCAGGGTACTGGGTGGTGGCCAGCTAGTGACAGTGACTAAGTTCAGGGCAGGGTACTGGGTGGTAGCCGGCTAGTGACAGTGACTAAGTTCAGGGCAGGGCAGAGTACTGGGTGGTGGCCAGCTAGTGACAGTGACTAAGTTCAGGGCAGGGTACTGGGTGGTGGCCAACTAGTGACAGTGACTAAGTTCAGGGCAGGGTACTGGGTGGTAGCCGGCTAGTGACAGTGACTAAGTTCAGGGCAGGGCAGGGTACTGGGTGGTGGCCAGCTAGTGACAGTGACTAAGTTCAGGGCAGGGCAGGGTACTGGGTGGTAGACGGCTAGTGACAGTGTCTAAGTTCAGGGCATGGGCAGGGTACTGGGTGGTGGCCAGTTAGTGACAGTGTCTAAATTCAGGGCAGGGTACTGGGTGGTAGCCGGCTAGTGACAGTGACTAAGTTCAGGGCAGGGCAGGTTACTGGGTGGTGGCCAGCTAGTGACAGTGACTAAGTTCAGGGCAGGATACTGAGTGGTGGCCAGCTAGTGACAATGACTAAGTTCGGGGCAGGGTACTGGGTGGTAGCCGGCTAGTGACAGTGACTAAGTTCAGGGCAGGGTACTGGATGGTAGACGGCTAGTGACAGTGACTAAGTTCAGGGCAGGGCAAGGTACTGGGTGGTAGACGGCTAGTGACAGTGTCTAAGTTCAGGGCAGGGCAGGGTACTGGGTGGTGGCCAGCTAGTGACAGTGTCTAAATTCAGGGCAGGGTACTGTGTGGTAGTTGGCTAGTGACAGTGACTAAGTTCAGGGCAGGGCAGGTTACTGGGTGGTGGCCAGCTAGTGACAGTGACTAAGTTCAGGGCAGGATACTGAGTGGTGGCCAGCTAGTGACAATGACTAAGTTCAGGGCAGGGTACTGGGTGGTGTCCGGCTAGTGACAGTGACTAAGTTCAGGGCAGGGTACTGGGTGGTAGCCAGCTAGTGACAGTGACTAAGTTCAGGGCAGGGTACTGGGTGGTAGCCAGCTAGTGACAGTGACTAAGTTCAGGTCAGGGTACTGGGTGGTAGCCAGCTAGTGACAGTGACTAAGTTCAGGGCAGGGTACTGGGTGGTGGCCAGCTAGTGACAGTGACTAAGTTCAGGGCAGGGTACTGGGTGGTAGACGGCTAGTGACAGTGACTAAGTTCAGGGCAGGGCAGGGTACTGGGTGGTAGACGGCTAGTGACACTGACTAAGTTCAGGGCAGGGTACTGGGTGGTGTCCGGCTAGTGACAGTGACTAAGTTCAGGGCAGGGTACTGGGTGGTAGCCAGCTAGTGACAGTGACTAAGTTCAGGGCAGGGTACTGGTGGTAGCCAGCTAGTGACAGTGACTAAGTTCAGGGCAGGGTACTGGGTGGTAGCCAGCTAGGGACAGTGACTAAGTTCAGGGCAGGGTACTGGGTGGTGGCCAGCTAGTGACAGTGAGTAAGTTCAGGTCGGGGTACTGGGTGGTAGCCAGCTAGTGACAGTGACTAAGTTCAGGGCAGGGTACTGGGTGGTAGCCAGCTAGTGACAGTGACTAAGTTCAGGTCAGGGTACTGGGTGGTAGCCAGCTAGTGACAGTGACTAAGTTCAGGGCAGGGTACTGGGTGGTAGCCAGCTAGTGACAGTGACTAAGTTCAGGTCAGGGTACTGGGTGGTAGCCAGCTAGTGACAGTGACTAAGTTCAGGTCAGGGTACTGGGTGGTAGCCAGCTAGTGACAGTGACTAAGTTCAGGGCAGGGTACTGGGTGGTAGCCAGCTAGTGACAGTGACTAAGTTCAGGGCAGGGTACTGGGTGGTAGCCAGCTAGTGACAGTGACTAAGTTCAGGGCAGGGTACTGGGTGGTAGCCAGCTAGTGACAGTGACTAAGTTCAGGGCAGGGTACTGGGTGGTAGCCAGCTAGTGACAGTGACTAAGTTCAGGGCAGGGTACTGGGTGGTAGCCAGCTAGTGACAGTGACTAAGTTCAGGGCAGGGTACTGGGTGGAGACCTGAAACATAAAGGCTTCTTTCAAGAACGACATTATTACCACTGTTTTAAAACAAATAGAACCAGAGAGGAAAAAGAGTGGCTTACACTGCCAGGCAGATTATATCGATATACTGTGTGACTGTGATCATTGTGGGCAAATAAAAGCTGCTGGATTTATTCTATTTCCAGGCGCCAGACTCAAGTCCAATCTAATGGACAATAAAACAAAACTAAAATAGTTTTTATATGATATCATCTATATTTGGAAACAAAGTGGGCAGGCCAGGCAGGAGATGTTGGATATGAGGCAAATGTGTGTAACTGTGTTTGTGTCTGATTGGAAAATGCTACTCTAAAACAAATGAAATAAAGATAGATACCCTCACAGTGATGACTACTCTTGCAAAACTGCTTCCACAAAACCATTGTTGGGTGGCAGTTGGCCTAGCGGTTAGAGCGTTGGGCCAGTAACTGAAAGGACACTGGTTCGAATACCCGAGCCAACAAGGTGAAAAATGTGTCCTTAGGTGCTGTACTACTATGGCTGACCCTGTAAAACGGCACCAATCTGTAAAACAACACATTTCACTGCACCAATCTGTAAAACAACACATTTCACTGCACCAATCTGTAAAATAACACATTAAACTGCACCAATCTGTAAAACAACACATTTCACTGCACCAATCTGTAAAACACATTTCACTGCACCAATCTGTAAAACACATTTCACTGCACCAATCTGTAAAACACATTTCACTGCACCAATCTGTAAAACACATTTCACTGCACCAATCTGTAAAACAACACATTTCACTGCACCAATCTGTAAAACACATTTCACTGCACCAATCTGTAAAATAACACATTTCACTGCACCAATCTGTAAAATAACACATTTCACTGCACCAATCTGTAAAATAACACATTTCACTGCACCAATCTGTAAAATAACACATTTCACTGCACCAATCTGTAAAATAACACATTTCACTGCACCAATCTGTAAAACAACACATTAAACTGCACCAATCTGTAAAACAACACATTTCACTGCACCAATCTGTAAAATAACACATTTCACTGCACCAATCTGTAAAACAACACATTAAACTGCACCAATCTGTAAAACAACACATTTCACTGCACCAATCTGTAAAACAACACATTAAACTGCACCAATCTGTAAAACAACACATTAAACTGCACCAATCTGTAAAACAACACATTTCACTGCACCAATCTGTAAAATAACACATTTCACTGCACCAATCTGTAAAACAACACATTTCACTGCACCAATATGTAAAATAACACATTTCACTGCACCAATCTGTAAAACAACACATTTCACTGCACCAATATGTAAAATAACACATTTCACTGCACCAATCTGTAAAATAACACATTAAACTGCACCAATCTGTAAAACAACACATTTCACTGCACCAATCTGTAAAATAACACATTTCACTGCACCAATCTGTAAAATAACACATTAAACTGCACCAATCTGTAAAACACATTTCACTGCACCAATCTGTAAAATAACACATTTCACTGCACCAATCTGTAAAACAACACATTTCACTGCACCAATCTGTAAAATAACACATTTCACTGCACCAATCTGTAAAATAACACATTTCACTGCACCAATCCGGTGTATGTGACAATGAAACCTATATTGAATTCCTTTACTTTTTGTACCCTGCAACCGCAAGTCACTGGATGTGCATACCAATGACTGTATATATGAACCGACAGCGCCATTAATCACATGACACCATTCATTCCTATGTGAAGACTCAAAAGTGCATTGAAGCCAAATTAAGTCGGTTAAGATGGCGTCTTATGGAGACTTAACATGAGCAGTTTGAGCTACTCCAGGAACTGACGTTGCAGGCTAGCTCAGTGCTGCCCCCTCTCATTGAGTAAAGGTGTTAGAAAAATATTTTTATTACATTTTTTTTTCATTTTTTTTTCTCCATAAAAACAAAAAACAAATCCCACACCAGATACAAGCATACACATACGAACATCAATTTACAGACACACACAAACAGTGACTACATCTCATCTGGCCAGATCCACATGCTCCCACCTCCATCCCTAGTGGCTCCATTATTGTTTGCCACATGGCCTTAAAATGTACCAATTTGTTGTAAAGGCTCTATTCAATCCGCATCACGGGAATTCAGCTTACAGCGTGATTGAAATGTAAAGGCAATGTTCCTGCTTGTGTTCACGGTAAATGCTGCATATGTCATGTCGGGGCAATCGCAATTACCTTTACATTACTATCGCGTAATCTGTAAAGCTTCAGCTCAAGTTGAAGGCCGACCGGGTTACGGCAGGCTGCCATTAGCAACTAAATTATCCTTTTTTTGTGTGCGATTTAAAAATAAACCTTTCAAGGACATACATCTGGTGTATTAGAAGCAAATTATGGGTACCATGATTGTGTATATATATATATATATTTTTTAAACAAAGATTGACTACAAATATTGACATTTTTCCATTCACTACAATGGAGGATCCTGTTTTCTGCAAACAATACTTGCAGTTCTGTGGTCGGCCTTGAAATTCAGTGGCTTCAATGAGAGGGGGCAGTCATTCTCCCCTGGTAAGTACAAAACTACACATCCTCTCACAAAATATGTCCTTGCTGTGTTGAAATGTGTTTTTTTTAACAACCCAGGTAAAATGAGACTGGTCAGTCCAGTCTGCCCTAGGATCAGGTTGTCCTGTCTGTCCTGTCTGTCAAAGACCCCTATCATGTGTTTGCAATCAGACCCCTTGAGCCAAAATGGAGTCCAGACAAGCCACAGATCAAACCCAGTTGCAGTAAACATATGGACCGACGCACTAACACCAGAGAGGTCAGAGTGTTTGCTGACACCAGTGAGCTAATGGTACTGGGGAGATACAAGATGTGTAGGCTTTTGTTTTGTTGTAACAGACTTTTAGCTCACGCGAGATTTCATTCTGTTTCAGGAGTACAGCAGTGAATAGAAGTCTATTTGTAATTCAACAAAAGACAGTGATCCTTCAATAGGAAGAGGATTGGTGCACATGGTTGATTCCATTTTGCCAGCAGTCAACATCCCTGGGCCTGGATAAATACAGGGTGTGGAGGCTTTTGTTAATAGACTCATATACTGTATTCTCAATGGTCGAAGCATTTGTATGCTATAGGTGGTGCAAGGGATGCTCGTGTAACAGCAAACAATTTTCATGTTTTGTAAATCATCTCTTGATTTAATCACTCTTGGGCTGACAAGGCCTCTTTCACCCCTCTGTGGCATATCGAACAGGGACATTATAAAACATACATCAGCGTTTCTGCTTTGACACGGTGTACTCACTTCTCAGAATGATTTACAGAGGGCAGATAAACCTCTCCTGTCTAGTATGATGTTGTTCCACTCTGTCTCTGATGAAATCAGCTTCAGAGCAGATTTAATTTCACTACTGATGGAGAAAATGATGTGATAGCTGGAGACAAATCATGCTCTTAGTCGGGTCAGCAACTTCCGAAACTCAATAAGAGCTTCGTTTTTATGCTGAGGAACTGCAAGACAGTTCCAGTCATCGTACAGAAATGTCTCTTTTCATTATCACGTTGACCTTGACATTTCTTTAAAAGATTTACAGTCCATTGAGCAAGCTGGGGTTGTTGATCCTGTCTGGGACACCCACCCCAGAACATGGCAATATCAAAAGGTGACGCCAGCAATTTTTTGCGGTCCTTGAAAGTATGATGCACTGTTTTTGTTTGAAGGGCAACTCATTACGGCGCAACACCCACATTCAATGACTTTCAATACATTTAATGAGACCACAGATATAGAAACCTCTTTTCAGAAAGAGGAGGCTCATGAAGGGAGGAAGAGGATGGCCCCTCTCATTAATTTAAAGAAAACATTAACTGAAACATTTAGAAAAATAAAATGACACATTTGTTACACACAAGTCACCAAAACTTCTGGCTAACTACTATAGACATCATTATTAACCCCCTCCCCCAGGTCTGGCTAGCTACTATAGATATCATTATTAACCCTGCCAGGTCTGGCTAGCTACTATAGATATCATTATTAACCCTGCCAGGTCTGGCTAGCTACTATAGATATCATTATTAACCCTGCCAGGTCTGGCTAGCTACTATAGATATCATTATTAACCCTGCCAGGTCTGGCTAGCTACTATAGATATCATTATTAACCCTGCCAGGTCTGGCTAGCTACTATAGATATCATTATTAACCCTGCCAGGTCTGGCTAGCTACTATAGACATCATTATTAACCCCCTCCCCCAGGTCTGGCTAGCTACTATAGATATCATTATTAACCCCCTCCCCCAGGTCTGGCTAGCTACTATAGATATCATTATTAACCCTGCCAGGTCTGGCCAGCTACTATAGACATCATTATTAACCCTGCCAGGTCTGGCTAGCTACTATAGACATCATTATGAACCCCCTCCCCCAGGTCTGGCTAGCTACTATAGATATCATTATTAACCCTGCCAGGTCTGGCTAGCTACTATAGATATCATTATTAACCCTGCCAGGTCTGGCTAGCTACTATAGATATCATTATTAACCCTGCCAGGTCTGGCTAGCTACTATAGATATCATTATTAACCCTGCCAGGTCTGGCTAGCTACTATAGATATCATTATTAACCCTGCCAGGTCTAGCTAGCTACTATAGATATCATTATTAACCCTGCCAGGTCTGGCTAGCTACTATAGATATCATTATTAACCCTGCCAGGTCTGGCTAGCTACTATAGATATCATTATTAACCCTGCCAGGTCTGGCTAGCTACTACAGATATCATTATTAACCCTGCCAGGTCTGGCTAGCTACTATAGATATCATTATTAAGCACTGATCCATACCCATACTGTTGAATGTAAACCTATAGAAAGCCTGTTGGAAAAACATTGGTGATAGTAATAAACACCCCGGTGTTATGTCTGAAATTGTAACCTATTTCCTGTATAGAGCTCTATGAGCCCTGGTTGCACTATATAGGGAATAGGGTGTCATTTTGGACGCAGATCCAGTTCTATTTGGTGTGTTTTGTTCTAATCCACAGCATTCCTAAAGGATCGTTGGCTGACTTCCAGAATCGATCAGGAGACCATAATGTAAAAGAATCCATGGATTCACTGAATCTGGACGCCCCGTCCCCTAGCTGATATATACCCACAATCCATCATGGCCCTGGATTGGAGGCAGAAGTACTACCCATTACCGCTTAATCACGCCAGCGCAAGGACAGCGGGGCCAAAACGAAGAGATCCGACTGTGTGTGTGTGACTGTGTGTGACGGGCGAACAAACCCCAACGGTGAATCACACAGATAAATCAACACATCCACAGGTTGTCCTATACATCACGTCCCCTGCTGAGGAGAGAAAGGTAGAGGGCCAATTCAGACTCAATCAGATGGGGTGATGGATGGCGGTAGGTAGATGGGTAGTTTACCTCATAAAGTTGTCTGCTCAGGGGTTGGAGAAGACGCTACCCTCTGCGGGGCTGTAAGAAACCAGATGCATCCAGTTTTCAGGGGAAATATAAAGTTGAAAAATTTTGAAATGTTTCTTTAACTCCTCCTCCGCATTTACCCGGATTGGTTCAACAGTGCAGAAGAGAACTTCCCCGACAGTTTTTTTTATCTTATCAGGACCAGAAAGAGAGAAATGCCATTCAGAATAGGCTAGGCTAGGTTAGGAAGACGCAGATGCGATGCAGATTGAAACGTAGACCTGCATATGCTGACGGTTTTATAGATCGTCTGTTGGTTGAGCTATGCGGTTGTTTATTCAGTGTATGGGGCGTAATATTTCAACACACAAAGCATCTTTGGAAGACTTAAAAGTTTGTCCTTACTGCTTTTCTATCTGAAATTAAATGTATTTTTTCTCATTTTCTTCCAAATCTGACTTCACCCTAGGAATAAATACTGTTTTGAAGCACCTTTTTTTGTGCAATTTGTTTTTATGGACCGTTTCTTGGTTGAGCTATGCAGTTGTTTATTAGGTGTGTGGATCCTATTTAAACACATAAAGCATTTTTTAAAGAGTTATAAGGGCTGTGAGGATGAACTTTTATCTGAAACGTCAACAACAAAAAAATGTAATCTTCCAATTATGCCCTCAGTTTAAAAAGACAGTTTGTAAGTTGTCTTGAGGAAGTGCTTTGTGCAAAACTCCACATAACTGTGACCAAGCCCTTGCTAATAAAATCACGAGGGCGTTGACGGATGCCAATGTGCCTTGCTCGCCTTTGTTTTGCTGATGCTCTTATCCCCTCATTTCCTCGTGTTTCAAGATGAGCATTAACTTAAGGAAGCAACATCCCGATTTAATCGATAGAACGTCTTTGTTAAAACCGTGACTCAGCAAAGGAAGGGCGAACAAGACTCCTGGGCTGCATCCCAAATGGCAGCCTGTTCTCTACTTCAGGGATCATCAACTAGATTCAGCCGTGGGCAGTTTTTTTCTTGAGTGGATGGTCAGGGGGCCAGAACATAATTACAAATCATTTGTAGACAGTAACGGATGTCAAACTTTGCTTACAATCACATACACTCAGTGGCCAGTTTATTAGGTACACCACCGTATTCATGAAAATGATTAGCTCCTACAGACAGTGAGTCACGTGGTCTTGGCTTGCTATATAAAGCAGGCAGACAGGCATCGAGGCATTCAGTTACTGTTTGATTGAATGTTAGAATGGGCCAAACGAGTGACATAAGTGATTGAGCGTGATTATGAACCTTATGTTTGTCGGCGCCAGGCAAGCCGGTTCCAGTATCTCGGAAACGGTTCGGCCTCCTGGGATTTTCACGCACGACAGTGTCTAGGGGTTTACAGAGAATGGTGCGACAAAAATAAATATCCTGTCAGCGGCAGTCCTGTAGGCATAAAACAGCTTGTTGATGAGAGGTTGAAGGAGAATAGCAAGAATCACGCAAGCTAACAGGCGGGCCACAAACAGTCAAATGACGGCACAACCACCAACGCTGGACAATTGAGGAGTGGAAAAACATTGCCTGGTCCGACGAATCCCGGTTCCTGTTGGGGAATTCTACCCTACATAGTGCACTACTTTTGACCAGATCCCTGCTCAAAAGTAGTGCACTAAATGGGGAAAATGTGCCATTTGGGACCTATTCTTGCTCTCTCATCACCCGATTGGCAGGAGTCAGAGTAAATCAGGGTCTGAAACAGGTCGTACTTTTAGTAAGTGCATTTGGCGACGGCCACCGGATATTTTTCATCATCATCATCTCAGTCATAAATAATGTAAAATCTGAGCAAGGTGTATCAGGTGCTGTTCTTTATTCTGCCGAGTTGACATTTCCCAAATTAAAAGGACTGACCCTTAGTAGAGAGAGAGAGATAGAGAGAGAGAGAGTTAGAGAGAGTGTGAGAGAGGTAGAGAGCGAGAGAGAGAGGCAGATCAAGAGAGAGAGGTAGAGAGAGAGAGAGCGAAAGAGAGAGAGATCGAGAGAGAGAGAGAGGTAGAGAGCGAGAGAGAGAGGCAGATCTAGAGAGAGAGAGAGCGAAAGAGAGAGAGGTAGAGAGAGAGCGAGAGGCAGATAGAGGGAGAAAGCGAGAGAGGTAGAGAGCGAAAGAGAGAGAGAGGTAGAGAGAGAGAGAGAGGTGGAGAGCGTAAGAGAAAGAGAGGTAGAGAGCGAAAGAGAGAGAGGTAGAGAGAGAGAGGTAGAGAGCGAAAGAGAGAAAGGTAGAGAGAGAGAGAGGTAGAGAGACAGAGCGAAAGAGAGAGGTAGAGAGCGAAAGAGAGAGAGAGGTAGAGAGAGAGAGAGGTAGAGAGAGAGAGAGAGAGAGAGAGAGGTAGAGAGACAGAGCGAAAGAGAGAGGTAGAGAGACAGAGAGAGAGAGGTAGAGAGCAAAAGAGAGAGAGAGGTAGAGAGAGAGAGAGAGAGAGAGAGAGAGAGAGAGAGAGAGAGAGAGAGAGAGAGAGGTAGAGAGAGAGCGATAAGAGGCCCAGTATTGCTGCTTTTCTATTATCCTAAATTGTCCAATTTGGATAGGATGTTATCCGACCGTTCAGCAAATGGACCTAGTGCCCCCTCTCTGCCTCTGTACACCTCACCACAGTTTGCACTTCTTTGATTTAAAGAGTTCAATAGAGTCACTGTGCCCTGTCAGCGATAACCCATCAAACAACCTCTAAACAACCTGTCGCTCCACCCTCAGCATCGCTTAGAAGACAGCCGCAGGGCACGTTTTTTGTTTGCAAGTTAATTTGTGTGTCTGTAACTGTGTGTGTGTGTGTGCGTGCGTGCGTGCGTGCGTGCGTGCGTGTATGACAAGGTAATATAGCTCTTCACCGGAGCCCTGAATCAGAGCGGGGGGACCCTCTACATATTACTTTACACTTCATAGCCTCTGAGTCAAGGCCCACTCAGTCACCCTAAGCACTCCGTTGAGGAAGGTGGCATTGTAGCATCTCCCTCAGACATCAGGCGGCCCATTCCCCCATCGCATTTCTGATACCTCCTCCAGGAACAAGGGAGGAGAGAGAGAGGAGATGAATGGACGAGAGCGTCCTCCTTCCATCAGAGGGGCTATTTGCATACACGAGTGAGAGTTATCCTGCTGACTTCGACGGAAACACTGACTGATGGATTTAATTTTGTTAAGTGAGTTAGTTTATACGGGCAGAGTAGCCTGTCAGGGCTTGATCTATGGTGCACAGCAGCACTTCTGTAAACACTACAGACCTGAGTCAGAACCTCTAGCTATAGGATAGGTTCCAGACCGTTTGCAAATCTGCCAATGATTGAATGCCTCATCATCTATATGGCAGGCATCAGATTACAATATCATATCAATGCGGTTATTGACATTTTAAACATGTATTCAGACGTTGTGAGATTTGCTATGTGCGACTGTAATATAGGTGACCTGGAACGTGTCCACAGTCTCCTACAGCGACTAAGGAAGCGAGGCGAATGTGGTTTACAAGCAAGCAATCTGAGAGAGCCCAGCAAACCAAAGTTGGTTCTTTGAAAGTTCCTAGAACATTTGTTAGGTTGGGGTAAATGTTCTCGTAACACAAAAACTGTCCACTTGTGCTGATGATTATACAATGTTTGTATAAACGTTCGCTTGATGGTGTAAGAACGTTCCCAGAACACATTTAGTCTGTTCTTTAAAATGTTCCCAGAATGTTTCAATAGGTTGTGGGAACAGTCTTCTGGGAACATTGTGGGGACATCACAAAAGACATGTTCCCAAAACTCAAACTGTCCAGTTGTGCGGATGGTTATACAATGTTTATTTTAGGGTGAAACAAACATTCACCTGTTGTTACAAGAATGTTCCCAGAACAATTTGTTCTATGTTCTTTAAAAGTTCATAAGACATTTCTTTAGGTTGTTGTAATATTGTGTGGACATATGTTCCCAAAACACAGAAACTTTCCAGTTGTGCTGATGATTACAATGTTTCTATCAGGTTGAAAAAACATTTGCCTGGTGTTGCAAGAACATTCCCAGAACAAATGTTTTATGTTCTTTAGAAATTCCTAAAACATTTATTTAGGTTGTGGGAACATTGTGAGGATATGACAAGAGATATGTTTTGAGATCCTAACATCTGTCCAGTTGTGATGACATTCTTAATATCAGAGTGCACAAAACACTCCTTCAATGTTTTTAGAATGTTTTTCCTATGATCCCAGAATGTTTTAAAATGCATTTTAAACAGTCCATTTGAGGTTTATTTCATGTCTTACTGTTATCTCACTTTTGAGGAAGTTAGTTGTACAACAATCCATGTAGAAAAGCATATGTCAATTATTTGTAATCACATGACAAAATATTAGACATTCAATGTACAAACATAGTTGTTTTACCATATTGTGTTGATAGACACAAGCACTGCTGAAACCTGGACGTGTTGGAGTGTTATTTCCCTGGAATCAATCCACTGCACCACTGGGATGGGACGAACACAAATATAAAGCTGTTTACACCTTTACTCGGACTTCCAGGTCATCGTCTTTGCAGAGAGAGGATAACTACATCTAGAAAAAGTATTCTATATCATTTCTTACTGTACCAATCTTCTTTATTTACTGTAAAGTTGGGATGTATTTTTTCCTACAAACTTGATTTCAGAAATCATGTTAACTTATTGCCTGGCAGATTGCGGTGAGTTGTACATAAATGTGAATATGTAGGAAGACATATAGCCATAGTTTGGATAATAATTGAGCTTGAAGTTGGAAGATTGCAGGTTCAAATCTACCCGATTACCAATCTTTAAAATAGCAATGTTTGGACAATACCCTAATAAAATATTCCGTAGGCAACTTCATATAACAATGTTACATTACACATCAATATTAGCAGAACGTTGCAGCAATGTTTTCAGATCTACTTCCATTATCGTTGAAGTATGTTTTTAGAACAATTCTGGATCATCATGTCATAACCTCACAGAATAACTGCATGAGTCTCACAGGAATGTGTCTGTTTGTTGTTACAGGTGTCAGTAGTACTATCGCCATCAACATTAACTTAAGGAATGTGTCTGTTTGTTGTTACAGGTGTCAGTAGTACTATCGCCATCAACATTAACTTAAGGAATGTGTCTGTTTGTTGTTACAGGTGTCAGTAGTACTATCGCCATCAACATTAACTTAAGGAATGTGTCTGTTTGTTGTTACAGGTGTCAGTAGTACTATCGCCATCAACATTAACTTAAGGAATGTGTCTGTTTGTTGTTACAGGTGTCAGTAGTACTATCGCCATCAACATTAACTTAAGGAATGTGTCTGTTTGTTGTTACAGGTGTCAGTAGTACTATCGCCATCAACATTAACTTAAGGAATGTGTCTGTTTGTTGTTACAGGTGTCAGTAGTACTATCGCCATCAACATTAACTTAAGGAATGTGTCTGTTTGTTGTTACAGGTGTCAGTAGTACTATCGCCATCAACATTAACTTAAGGAATGTGTCTGTTTGTTGTTACAGGTGTCAGTAGTACTATCGCCATCAACATTAACTTAAGGAATGTGTCTTGTTTTAGAACAACTTCTACTGCTCCAACATCTTATTGCTGAAGTATGTTCAGGGAACGTTATTATAACCATGTCAATGTCACACCAGCTTGTTGGTGTCTTTAATAACATCTACATAATGTTCCTGAAATGTTTTTTTCATAACCATTTCTATTACAGTAGTCTGTTCTATAAACATTACCTGGAAACCTAATCAGAACGTTTGGGGAATGTTCTGTGGTGGTTGTTACAAATGTTGTGCACAACACTTCAGTGAACGTTAGGAGAATATGCTGAGGACATTTCCTTTAAAATAAAACAAACAACTAAATGTTAGAAGAAGAAAAAACTAACTAGAACTTAATGGGAATGTTAGATAATGCCCTGGGAATGTTAGATAATGCCATGGGAATGTTAGATAATGTTCTGGGAATGTTAGATAATGTTCTGGGAATGTCAGATAATGTCCTGGGAATGTCAGATAATGCCCTGGGAATGTTGGATAATGCCCTGGGAATGTCAGATAATGGTAGATAATGTTCTGGGAATGTCAGATAATGCCCCGGGAATGTTAGATAATGCCCTGGGAATGTTAGATAATGTAACGGGAATGCTAGATAATGTTCTGGGAATGTCAGATAATGCCCTGGGAATGTTAGATAATGCCCTGGGAATGTTAGATAATGTCCTGGGAATGTTAGATAATGTCCTGGGAATGTTAGATAATGCTCTGGGAATGTTAGATAATGTCCTGGGAATGGATTCATAGGTGGTGGGGTCATTGAGGCAGATTGGGTCCTTGGTCCCCGAAGGCCATTGACTAGAGGTTTATGACTCCATTGCCGAAATGATTCCCTCAAATCATATTGAGTCGACACAGAGGACTGCTGTATTGATGTATTGCAGGTCGCGTACACATCTGTAACCTTAAATGAGATTCATGGCGTCAAAGCTACTAAACTCAGCAAAAAATGAAATGTCCCTTTTTCAGGACCCCGTCTTTCAAAGATCATTCGTAAAAATCCAAATAACTTCACAGAGTTTCATTGTAAAGGGTTTAAACATTGTTTCCCATGCTTGTTCAATGACCCATAAACAATTAATGAACATGCACCTGTGGAACGGTTGTTAAGACACTAACAGCTTTCAGACGGTAGGCAATTAAGGTCACAGTTATGAAAACTTAGGACACTAAAGAGGCCTTTCTACTGACTCTGAAAAACACCAAAAGAAAGATGCCCAGGGTCCCTGCTCATCTGCGTGAATGTGCCATAGGCATGCTGCAAGGAGGCATGAGGACTGCAGATGTGGCCAGGGCAATAAATCGCAATGTCCGTACTATGAGACGCCTAAGACAGCACTACAGGGAGACAGGACGGACAGCTGATTGTCCTCACAGTGGCAGACCACGTGTGACAACACCTGCACAGGATAGGTACATCCGAACATCACACCTGCGGGACAGGTACAGGATGGCAACAACAACTGTCCGAGTTACGCCAGGAATGCACAATCCCTCCATCAGTGCTCAGACTGTTCGCAATAGGCTGAGAGAGGCTGGACTGAGGGCTTGTAGGCCTGTTGTAAGGCAGGTCCTCACCAGACATCACCCGCAACAACGTCGCCTATGGGCACAAACCCACCGCTGCTGGACCAGACAGGACTGGCAAAAAGTGCTCTTCACTGACGAGTCACGGTCTTCTCTCACCAGGGGTGATGGTCGGATTCGCGTTTATCGTCGAAGGAATGAGCGTTACACTGAGGCCTGTACTCTGGAGCGGGATCGATTTGGAGGTGGAGGGTCCATCATGGTCTGGGGTGGTGTGTCACAGCATCATCGGACTGAGCTTGTTGTCATTGCAGGCAATCTCAAAACTGTGCGTTACAGGGAAGACATCCTCCTCCTCATGCTGTACCCTTCCTGCAGGCTCATCCTCACATGACCCTCCAACATGACAATGCCACCAGCCATACTGCTTGTTCTGTGCGTGATTTCTTGCAAGACAGAAATGCCAGTGTTCTGCCATGGCCAGCAAAGAGCCCGGATCTCAATCCATTGAGTACGTCTGGGACATGTTGGATCGGAGGGTGAGGGCTAGGGCCAATCCCCCCAGAAATGTCCGGGAACTTGCAGGTGCCTTGGTGGAAGAGTGGGGTAACATCTCACAGCAAGAACAGGCAAATCTGGTGCAGTCCATGAGGAGGAGATGCACTGCAGTACTTAATGCAGCTGGTGGCCACACCAGATACTGACTGTTACTTTTGATTTTGACCCCCCCTTTGTTCAGGGACACATTCTTCAATTTCTGTTAGTCACATGTCTGTGGAACTTGTTCAGTTTATGTCTCGGTTGTTGAATCTTGTTATGTTCATACAAATATTTACACATGTTAAGTTTGCTGAAAATAAATGCAGTTGACAGCGAGAGGACATTTATTTTTTTGCTGAGTTTATAAAAGTTCTGTTCTCACATCCACACGTGTGTTCGTCCTTTCCCCCCCATATAAGCCTATGACATTGACATGCTTTCTTTAATCATTTTCTGAAAAGTATCCTGGCATTTTGCTTATATTAAAAACCCCATAGAAATTAACTTTGAAAGCGTAAATGCCCTAAGCGTACAAATTAATTTTGACTGCATATTTCCCCTTGATGCAGATTTCAACCTAGACTTTGCTGCTGATCCAGAGAGATATATCGGCCAATAAGTCTTCTAAAACATTACAGCGACATTGATCCTCTTCCTGCCCTTGTCTTCTCTCTTTAAAGTCCACACAATAAAATCATCCATCTGGTTCCCCGTCCCTAACATAAACAATCATCATAGTGCACTACTTTAGACCAAACCCTAGTGCGCTATGAAGGGAATAGGGTGCCATTTGGATCATAACCTGGGTATGACTCTGCTCCTAATGGGTCTGATTAGCAGTGGGAGGACTCAATGAGGACACTTGATCCCCACTTAGCCCCTGCTGCCTCAGCACGGCCCACAGGGGAGGACAGACGCTGGCTCCCTAAGTGATGAGAAGGGTGGGAGATGTGGAGAAGGCCTTAGCACGGCCCATAAGGAAATAGGACCGATGCTAGCTTCTTAAGAGAGGAGAGGGGAAGGAGACGTGGAGAAGCCCCATAGGGTAAGGTCATTGAGACTGAAGGCTATAGGACAAGAGAAACAACATTAGGTCCACATCCTAACACTAAACATAGTGCACTAGATAGGGCAGTGGTTCAGAGAGATAAGGGGAGATGAACAAACAGAAAAAAATTGGAACTCAGTCGGGCCATTACTACGCTGATAAATGACAACATACATCCGGACCTTCTCAAAGAGTAAATAGCAGGAGTGAAAACGTTTGGGAAGCACTGATACAGGGAATAGAGTGTCAGACACAGGGGAGGACCATATGCTTGAGGTACTCCCAATCAGTAGGGATCATAATTGATCAAATGTGTTGACAGAAACAAGAAGGGGACGAGTCTTACCCTTGAGCCACAAACCTACTAATTTCTCATCTTAAAAATCATCTGTACAGGGTAACATTACATTCTGTCCCCTTGACAGACTGTAAACACTAAAGAAGGAAAAGATAAGCAGGAAGGTACAGTAGGTAGTTAAACCCCACACTAAAGACACCCAGAATGGAGGAAAAGCCCTATAGCCCTCTCTTCAGGGCTAATGGAGCAGTCTAGGCTGTGTCCAAGGTGCCTCTCTCGCTCTCCCGCTTTCAGAAAAGTGGAGTTGTAAACGAGTGCTGGGAGGGAGGGAAAGGGGTGGCTGTCAGGAGAGAGAGAATGTGGCTGTCAGGGACCCCCCTGCATGATGAGTGTAGGATGAAGGCAAGGCAGGCCACTTTATTTTCTCCTCTTTCATCTCCAGGCCTTGCATTTAATCTCCTAAGTGCTGCTGCTGCCTAGGCCTGGGTGTCTCTCTGTGTGTCTCTCTGTGTGTGTGCGCGCGAACCAGGCTGTCCTGGCTCTTACCCACTGTTCTTTTTAACGGCTAGTTATTTCACCTTGGCAGAGTCGCAAAACACTTGCCACGCCCCCAAGGCTCAGACGAGTTTGCCCTCTGTCCTTCCCACTGTGTAGACAGATTGGAACCTGGATTGTATTCATTAGTGCAAAACTTCTTGAAATGGGAAATGCTTTGCAATAAATATATATATATATTGTTTCTTATTGGACAAGTTGTGGTTCTCTCCCACCCATTTTAGTCAGTTTTCGTACGCTTGGTGAATATGACCATGTAAGGGCGGCAGGTAGCCTAGTGGTTAGAGTGTTGGGCCAGTAACAGTAAGGTTGCTGGATCGAATCCCCGACCTGACAAGGTAAAAATCTGTTGTTCTGCCCCTGAACAAGGCCCACTGTTCCCCGGTAGGCTGTCATTGAATTGGTTCTTAGCTGACTTGCCTAGTTAAATAAATAAAAACTGGCATGACCTGTTGGATAGTTATGAGGTTCTCTCTTCTACAGTCCTTGACAAAATGTGTATATTGTACTTATTTTTTTTTGCTTCCAAGTTAATGCACTCATACGTCGGTGCAGGTTATGTGTCAGATCAAGTCACTTTTGACATTTGCTATGATTGATTTGTTATGTCTATAGTTTTGTGTAGTATGTTGTCCTACTAATCATATAGCATATGTATTGAAAATAAAGGCAAGTTTTTTTAAATGTAAATTGGGGGGAAAATATTGTCCATTGACGATATTGAAGCACTACTTCCCCCTACTGGTGGTTGTGTTAACAGCATACAGGAGTGCATTAACTTGGAAGCAGACGGAAGTAAACAACCTGAAAGAAGGAAGTACCATAAAGTAAGATAAAGGTCTTGATGAATAAAATCCGTTTGGCATGGACATAACATTAAGGGCTTCACCATTTTAAAGTAGTCAACTGGATGGGATTTCCCAGAGATGAAGATGTGAAGTGAGAGGATTTACTCAATCTGGCTGTGTGAGATAAGTACTTTTTTTGTATAGAGGTACAGTATATTACTTTTTAATAAACATTTTTATACACAAAACACACACATACAATATTAAAGGTCCCTTACTTTGTAGTTTAAAATGTGCAATTCAACCTTAGAGTTTGCTGACAATTCTTAAAATTGTCCCCACAATATTTTCCTTTAAAAAAGTAAAGAAGAATTCATACAATGTGATATCTACATTAGCCCCAATTTTAGAACACATATGGATATTATAAAAGTGAAGTCTCTTTGATCATGATTTAGTAAGCAAAAACAGGTATCCACAGAGTATAGCTAGTTTGTTTAAACGGCCGCTGCGTACAAACTATTAAGAACAACCATTAGACCTAAATAGTCCACACAGAGAAATAGCAATATAGATATTCCAATATAGATATTCCAATAATAGCAAAATAGATATTCCAATATAGATATTCAATTAAAGTGATATAAAAGAAGTGAGATTGGCAAAAGCAGTAGAATATAATACAGTGCATTTACAAATCCTTTCACATTTCCTTGTGAAAAATAAACACAAAAAAAATTGAAATATGTGGAGTGCGAAAAGCAATTAAAAGCAAGATAAGTTGTGGCACTGATGTGAGAGAAAGTGGACATTGCAGGTCGCACCGGGCATTTATGAAGTTTGCTATATCATATGCAGTCCCTTCAGAAAGTATTTACACCCCTTGACTTTTTCCACATTTTGTTGTATTACAGCCTGAATTTAAAATGGAAAACATTTTGATTTTGTGTCACTGGCCTATACACACATACAATGCCTCATAATGTCAAAGTGGACTTATGTTTTAAGAAATTTTCACAAATAATTAAAGCTGAAATGTCTTAAGTCAATAACTATTCAACCCCTTTGTTATGGCAAGCCTGAATAAGTTCAGGAATAAAAATGTGCTTAACAAGTCACATAATAAGTTGTATGGACTCTGTGTGCAATAAGGGTTAAACATGATTTTTGAATGACAACCTCATCTCTGTACCCCACGCATACATTTATCTGTAAGGTCCCTCAGTGAAGCAGTGAATTTCAAACTCAGATTGAACAACAAAGACCAGGGAGGTTTTTCTAATGCAAAGAAGGGCACCTATTGGTAGATGGTTAAAAATGTAAATAAATGTAGACATTGAACATCCCTTTGAGCAAGTTATTGATGACAATTTGGATGTTGTATCAATACACCCAGTCACTACAAAGACACCTTCCTAATTCAGTAGGCGGAGAGGAAGGAAACTGATCAGGTATTTCACCATGAGGCCAATGGTGATTTTAAAACAGTTACAGAGTTTAATGGCTGTGTTAGGAGAAAACTGAGGATGGATCAACAACATTGTAGTAACTCCAAAATACTAACCTAAATGACAGAGTGAAAATAAGCAAGCCTGTACAGAATAAAAATATTCCAAAAACATGCATCCTTTTTGCAATAAGGCACTAAAGTAAAACTGCAAAACATGTGGCAAAGAAATTAACTTTGTACTGAATACAAAGCATTGTTTGGAGCAAATCCAACAACACATCACTAAGTACCACTTCATATTTTCAAGCATGGTGGTGGCTGCATCATTCATGTTATGGATAAACTTATCACTAGGGATTCATTTTTATTTTTAGGATTACAATAAACAGAATAGAGCTAAGCACAGGCAAAATCCTAGAGAGAAAGGCTGGACAATAACCTGTTGCTGACCAAGACGACATTGAATGTTCCTGAGTGGCCTAGTTACTGTTTTGACTTAAATCGTCTTGAAAATCTATGGCAAGACCTGAAAATGGCTGTCTAGTAATGAGCAACAACCAACTTGACAGAGCTCGAAGAATTTTTAAAAGAATGTGCAAATATTGTACAATCCAGGTGTGCAAAGCTCTAAGAAATTTACCCAGAAAGACTCACAGCTGTAATCACTGCCAAAGGTAATTCTAACTTGTATTGACTCAGAACTAAAAATACTTATGTAAGTGAGATATTTCATTTTCAACACATTTAAAAACATGTTTTCACTTAGTTATTATGGGGTATTATGTGTAGATGGGTGAGAAAAATAAATGTAATCCATTTTGAATTCAGGTTGTAACACAACAAAATGTGGAATAAGACAAGGGGTATAAATACTTTCTGAAGGCTCTGTAAATGTGGTTCCTTAGACTCTAAACACCTCCCTGGGTGTTGTAAGATCTGATCGTCTGTGCAGCACATCTGTAACGATGACCTGGAACACCTCCATACTCAATCTCATTGTTTCAGGTACAAAGATTATTTGTACTCGTTTGTTTTTCCGGGAGTAGGATATGTCTTTCATTCAGTCTCATTCCTCCCCTCTCTCACTGCCAGTCCTGGTCCTTTTCATCTTCTGTCTCTGAAGGCACACCCTCATCACTGACCTCATCCTGTTCTCCTGATCCATTCCCACCCCCGTTCCCATTCTGCATAACCTCTGCTGCCTCCCTGGCCCGTGCCTCCGCCTCAAACGCCCGCTCCTCCTCCTCTTTGAGTTTGAGTGCGGCTTCCTTCTTCTCCCGCTCAGCGTGGCTCTTCATGTGGGCGCTGCGGCTTTTCACCTTGTAGAACACCCTGGAGGTCAAAGGTCAAATAGATACATGGACAATTGAACCCAGAGAGCTATATAGAGAGAGAGACCTATGGCTTTGATGGAACCTACAGCCACACAGGTGACGTTCCAGGTCACCTATTTTTGCAGTTGTGCATCTCAGAAGATTGCTAAAGCAGATCAATGTGGTTACTGAGACGTAAACTCTTCTCCAGGTGTAAGATCTAATTACCTGTGCAGCGCGACTGCAACTAAGACAACCTGAAACGCCACCAATGGCTATTGTCTTCATTGTTGCCACACTGGTCTGAGATATCTCCAGCGAACACTGGTCTCTAAGAGAGATGCCTGGTTTATAATACGCTTGGTCAATCCCTGTCTTTCACCGTTTTCTTTCACTCAATTAAAAATTGGCGGGGAAAAGTATTAATGTGTGTCTTTTTGCAGATCATCTAAACATAATCTTAAAGGGACACACACACACACTGACCTGCTACACTTCTTGCAGGGGAACACGCCCTCTGGGTCACCGGGGGGCTTTGGGGGCGCTCTGCTCTTCTTCCCCGCCTCGGGTCGAGGTTTTCTGGCTGCAGAGGGAGGGGTTGGATGGGGAGGACCAACCTTGTGTACAGCAGCCTGGTCCCTGTGCCCTAGCACTACTCCTGTCTGGTGGGCCAAACATTACATCATTGTTTTTGTCTATTATACCAAATCAAAATCAAATCGATCATATACGCGTGTTTAGCAGATGTTATTGCGGGTGTAGCGAAATACTTGTAAAAAAATAAATAAAATAAAAAACATTAAAAAAAAATACTGGAAAGTTTCCTTAGAGCTAGAAGCACGGCAGCCCTCTGTTGGCGCCATTTTTTCCAGAAAGTACCAGTGTTGTACTGTCCTGTTGGTGAATCAGTCTGTTAAACCAGTGTTGTACTGTCCTGTTAGTGAATAATTGGTCAAAGGACATATGATAGCAAGTATAAATAGATATGGGATAGATTTAAACATGGCACAATGAGGTTTAAAAATAATTTTAAAAATGTAACTTCAAGTGAAAATGAGCACTTACATTGTCGTGAGCCTGTAGTGTCTGAGAAACCCTGGACTGGTTGCCATCTTGACCCCTGTCACATGACCCTTCCCACTTCCTGTCAACTTCTTCCTGACTTGGTTTTGATCCCTGAGAGTTCTGTGAAAAAGAGACAAATAACACAATAAATGGTCATCTGAATAAAATGTTATTTTGTAATGTAATGTTAATATATCATTTTACGTACTCATGAACGACTTGTTTTATAATAAACTCAACAAAAAAAGAAACGTTCCCTTTTCAGGACCCTGTCTTTCAAGGATAATTCGTAAAAATCCAAATAACTTCACAGAGCTTCATTGTAAAGGGTTTAAACAGTTTCCCATAATTAATGAACATGCACCTGTGGAACGGTCGATAAGACACAAACAGCTTTCAGACGGTAGGCAATTAAGGTCACAGTTATGAAAACTTAGGACACTAAAGAGGCCTTTCTACTGACTCTGAAAAACACCAAAAGAAAGATGCCCAGGGTCCCTGCTCATCTGCGTGAATGTGCCATTGGCATGCTGCAAGGAGGCATGAGGACTGCAGATGTGGCCAGGGCAATAAATTGTAATGTCCGTACTGTGAGACGCCTAAGACAGCACTACAGGGAGACAGGACGGACAGCTGATCATCCTCGCAGTGGCAGACCACGTGTGACAACACCTGCACAGGATAGGTACATCCGAACATCACACCTGCGGGACAGGTACGGGATGGCAACAACAACTGCCCGAGTTACACCAGGAACGCACAATCCCTCCATCAGTGCTCAGACTGTCCGCAATAGGCTAAGAGAGGCTGGACTGAGGGCTTGTAGGCCTGTTGTAAGGCAGGTCATCACCAGACATCACCCGCAATAACGTCCCCTAAGGGCACAAACCCACCGCTGCTGGACCAGACAGGACTGGCAAAAAGTGCTCTTCACTGATGAGTTACGGTTTTGTCTCACCAGGGGTGATGGTCGGATTCGGGTTTATCGTCGAAGGAATGAGTTACACCGAGGCCTGTACTCTGGAGCGGGATTAATTTGGAGGTGGAGGGTCCGTCATGGTCTGGGGCGGTGTGTCACAGCATCATCGGACTGAGCTTGTTGCCATTGCAGGGAATCTCAACACTGTGTGTTACAGGGAAGACATCCTCCTCCCTCATGTGGTACCCTTCCTGCAGGCTCATCCTGACATGACCGTCCAGCATGACAATGCCACCAGCCACACTGCTTGTTCTGTGCAGTTCTCCTGCAAGAAAGGAATGTCAGTGTTCTGCCATGGCCAGCAAAGAGCCCGGATCTCAATCCATTGAGAACATCTGGGACCTGTTGGATCGGAGGGTGAGGGCTAGGGCCAATCCCCCCAGAAATGTCCGCAAACTTGCAGGTGCCTTGGTGAAACAGTGGGTAACATCTTACAGCAAGAACGGGCAAATCTGGTGCAGTTCATGAGGAGGAGATGCACTGCAGTACTTAATGCAGCTGTTGGCCACACCAGATACTGACTGTTGATTTTGATTGACTCCCCTTTGTTCAGTGACACATTATTGCATTTCTGTTAGTCACATGTCTGTGGAACTTGTTCAGTTTATGTCTCAGTTGTTGAATCTTGTTATGTTCATACAAATATTTACACATGTTAAGTTTGCTGTAAATAAACTCAGTTGACAGTGAGAGGACGTTTCTTTTTTTGCTGAGTTTATTTGTTTTCAATAACTAAAGCCTTACCTTAACATCCACCACTGCCTCTGTGTGTCTATCTGCTGGGGACTCTGCAGGTCCGTAGGTAATGCTTCCCCTGCGACTGATCTTCACCTGTTTCTTATGCATGTAGTAAAACTCCACACATTGTGCCACTGTCTTTGTTTGCACCTATATACGGAAAGACAAAATACACAGCGACACAAATAGGCAATTATTAAAAGGTTATTCATTTCTTATAGTGTTCCCACTGTTTGCCCAGGTGGTACTGATTCATGCCATGTGGTGAAACCGTCATGATTGACATGGCCTGGTTAGAAGTGAGCGTACCAGTTTCTGCACCATGAAGAAGTCCTTCCTGTAGGTAGAGATGCCTTTATTGAAGAAGCGCTTCTCTGAGGGAGTCCAACTGTCTGATCCTGGGGGGGGATTATTCACCATTCTGTCAATGAGGCCTCACAGTGTGTGTGTGTGTGTGTGTGTGTGTGTGTGTGTGTGTGTGTATGTGTGTGTGTGTGTGTGTGTGTGTGTGTGTGAGTGTGTGTGTGTGTGTGTACCGGGTTGAGGGGTGTGTCATGTGTGTGAAATGTGGAAGTGAATGAATGGCACCACCCCCCTCCATTTCCCCTTTAACAAGCACATTTTTGAGAAAGAAGCAATTGAGGAAACAAAATGGCTTCCCCACCTGAGTAGTGATAGTCCGCCAGGTGGTGGCCATCAGAGAAAACGGGCTCCTTGAGCAACAGGAACGCCAGGGTCTCCTGGGGAGAGCAGCACAATTCATCACCGGGCCTATCTAGCGCACTATTTTGACCAGGGGCCATAAGGCTCTAGTAAAAATAAACACTATAAAAAGTTAATAGGGAGCCATTTATGAAACCTGGGAGAAACTAATTTGCCACAGAGGGGATTATCGTGGTATCACTGGGTTAAATCACTGGGTGAGTCACTCTACTCACAAGGACATTGCCCCCGCACTCATGCAGACAGTGGAGGGCCAGCTCCTGATTGGTGCCACCGCCGTACAGAGCGCTGGAGCAGGCCAAGCTCATCAGGTCATCCACTAGGGGGAGAGAGTGAGGCAATTTTGAGGTAGGAAGACAGGGACGGAGAGGAGGTGCAGGGACAGAAAGAGAGGGTGGGGGAGAAAAAGAGAGTGTGGGGGAGAGAAAGAGAGAGAGCAAGTAGAGAAAGACAAAAAAAGAGACCGAAAGCCAAACCCAGCCCAAGTTGTTCAAATGTGCGTACTTCGACTTCCATACAAAAACGTTTTCATGTCAGCTCTGTATGCCTCACACCAAAGAGCCATGCCGAGCTGAGCAGAGCCGAGCTGTACTGAGCTGGCCTGACTATGCATTCAACATAGTTTCTAGAACCACGCCAGTACAGTATGGTTCGGGTTGGCCCTATTCTGTGAAAACGGTATTAGATTACTATAGCTTTGAGTCAGAGGCAGTGTAATTACCGGTCTCCTGCTCTGCGTGGCGTAGCAGGGACGCCTTCATGGGGAGCCAGACCAGGTCAGCCTTGTGCTGGTCCCACTGGGTCAGCGAGCGGTCACACTGCAGCTCTGGTACCTCCGCCTGGTACTGTAGGCCAATGTTAATACGCCTGCGGGGTGGGGAGAGGGAGGGAGGGTCGGAGGGAGGTAGATGGTGGGGAGAACGAGGGAGACAGAGAGCGGGTGGAGCGAGAGAGATTGTGGGTTTGATTCCTGGGGCCACCCATATGTAAAATGCATGCATGACTGTAAGCCGCTATAGATAAAAGCGTCTGTTAAATGGCATATATAGTATAACTGCATCATAATGCATTACACCGGAGTTCAGTGTTACAGAGGTTTGTACTCACGGTTCAAAGCTGACAGGTGTGGCGTCAGTGATCAAAGGGAGGACTGGGGGTGTGATGTCTGTAGAGCTGGCTGTAGAACACAAATGAACACAGCACCTTTAGGACGCTACCATCTGGACAGAGGTATATAGAACAGAGAGACCATCTGGACAGAGGTATATAGAACAGAGAGACCATCTGGACAGAGGTATATAGAACAGAGATACCATCTGGACAGAGGTATATAGAACAGAGAGGACAGAGAGACCATCTGGACAGAGGTATATAGAACAGAGATACCATCTGGACAGAGGTATATAGAACAGAGAGGACAGAGAGACCATCTGGACAGAGGTATATAGAACAGAGAGGACAGAGAGACCATCTGGACAGAGGTATATAGAACAGAGAGGACAGAGAGACCATCTGGACAGAGGTAGAGAGACTATAGAACTTGATCTAATCTCAGAATGCAGGAAGTCATGGGGCCATTTAACTCTGGAGGACTGTGGGCAAGCGTTCCTAATGGCACCCTATTCCCTACATAGTGCACTGCTTTTGGCCAGGGTCCATAGGACTGGTCAAAAGTCATGCACTACATAGGGAATAGGGTGCCATTTGTGACGCATCCCGCACTTTAAGCGCTGGTTTTAATGTTCAATCGCGATTTCCCCATTGAAAATGCTTTTTTAGTCCAGGACTAGACTTAACTAGTGTCTGGGAAACCAGCCCTAACCAGCCCTGGACTACTGACAAGAGAAATGCATTGTGACAAGGATGCATGTAGTGCATAGGAAAAGAAAGGAACAGATTTTTATTTTACGTAATAACAATAGAGGTAAGGGACATCTAGGAGAGAGAGGAAAGAAAAAGAGAGAGACGGAGGGAGGGAAAGAGAGAGAACGATACAGCGAGACTCCTCGAGCTTCCGTGACAAGACTTACTGGATCGCAGAAGGCTGCGCGAGGCCGACTTGGGCGTGTTGGGTGGCGGCTGCAGGGTCTGGTTGCTGGCGGCGATGGAAGACAGGAAGGTGGAGAAGTAGAGACCAGATCCCTCGCGCACCGGCGACAGGATGGGCGGCGGGGTGTAGGGCGGCAGGGTGAAGTGGTGGTCAGGCAGGCGGATGGGCGACCGCAGGTGGCTCTGGTAGGGAGTGATGGCGGAGTAGACCGAGGGGGCGATGAACGTAGTCGGTTTGGGTGGAGGGATGAAGAGGGGCTCGGGACGAGGCCGCCATTTGTGCTTGGCTAATTTCCCATCGTCGTCCTGACCAGCATCGCCCTCCCCGTCCTGGTTGGGTGAGATGATTGTGAGGAGTTCAGTGATATTTCAGAGAATGACAAGGACAAATAGACAAACAACCAACTGCATTGGTTCAGTGGAAGGTGGGAGGGAGATTATGACTTGTGTGGGGAAGTCACCGGCGGGATTAATGAAGTTGCTAAATAATAACATTGTGAAACCACATTGAATGTTTTTGGCCTCTACTTCAAAGTGGCTCCATTGAGTCCTATTTTTTATTTGATTTATTTCACCTTTATTTAACAAGGTAGGCCAGTGGAGAACAAGTTCTCATTTACAACTGCGACCTGGCCAAGATAAAGCAAAGCAGTGCGACAAAAACAACAACACAGAGTTACACATGAGATAAACAAACGTACAGTCAATAGCACTATTGAAGGATAGCGCATGACAACCCAACCCATTGTGGAGTTAAGGCCTAATTTCTACATACTAGAACATGTCCCCCCAGCAGGTCATCATATCTGGGTTCAAATAGTATTCTTTTTTTTCCCATATACTATAACTGTGCTTGATCGAGCTTGCCTGGCTGGCACAACAGAACAAACAGAATAGTCTAAAAAGGGCAAACCCCCACCCACCTGGAACTCCAGGCAGGCTCAAACAAACACTCAAAGTATGTGAAAGAAAGCAAATACTATTTGAACCCTAGATTGTGTTCATTAGGCACCAAAACAGAAGAAAACAGTGAGGAACTATGTGGACTTGTTCAACAAGGAACACTAAAATGCTAAAAAACATTTCTACTACACCTTGCCTAATGAATACAACCAAGGTCTGCATGCCACAGGACCTACCGGGCTGAAGCTCTCCGAGAGGGAGTTCCTCAGTGAGCGGCGGCTTGCTACAATGACTGAGGGCTTGTGTTGGGGCTGGGGCGGGAGCAGGGCATGCTGGCCCGGGGGGCGCCCGTGAGGCCAGGTGCCAGGAAGGGCTGTCTGACCCTGGCACACTGGCACGGACACGGGGATAACCAGGGGCACCATACCAGCTTGTCTGCCCATAAGACCCTCCTCCTGCTGCTGCTAGAGAAAAAGAGGGGGGGTAGAGGGGAATAACAGATATAGAAATAAGTAGAGAAAGGAGATAATATAGATAGTATAGATATTATATAGATAATATATATATAATATAGACAATATGTAAGGGAGTAGAATAGAAAGTGAAAGTAAATATGGCAAATAGTAAACTTTCCATTCTACATGCTTGACAAATGAAATGAAACCCCCGCAGCAATTGTTCTTCTCAGACTGTAGGTATGCATGTCACAGACAATTTATGGACATTGCTTAAAGGCAGTCTTCAGTGTTGCAAGATCCTGTTTCACAAATAGAATCAAGAAAGCACCGCACGCGTCGTATGAACAACCAGTTACTTATAAGCAGCAAATAGTTACTGTCAGCTTACAAAACGTATTGAAAGTCCGGAACTAGTGAAAATACACAACATTAGCAACTACATTCAAGCCAGGCCAGAGAAATACTTTTGAAATCTAATTCAAATGACTCCAGTAAATGCCTCAAATCTCAATTCTGCACCATTGAAGTACACCCCACCCCACACGGCCAACTCAGCAGTTGGGCTTGTTCTTCAGAAATATTAAAAAATATATTAAACAAGAAGCTCAACCTTGGGATTGTGAATAACAGTGGTAGGACTGTTTTCTTAAGGCACCTGGTTGGGGAGAGTGTGGAGGAGTGGGAGTGTGCAGGCTGTGGCTCCAGGCCACAGCCCCTCCCTGGCTCAGCTGAATGGCTGGGAGGGAGAGTCCGGAGCGACTCCAGGCTGTAGCCACGGCCCCTCCCTGGCTCAGCTGAATGGCTGGGAGGGAGAGTCCGGAGCGACTCCAGGCTGCAGCCGCGGCCCCTCCCTGGCTCAGCTGAATGGCTGGGAGGGAGAGTCCGGAGCGACTCCAGGCTGCAGCCGCGGCCCCTCCCTGGCTCAGCTGAATGGCTGGGGAGGAAGAGCCCTGAGGAATGTAGAGGTGTGCAGACATGTATCTGCTTCAACAGTCTGCACCCAGCACACAGTTTCTCTCTCTGCAGTCTGCACCCAGTCTCCCCCCCTGCAGCCTGCGCCCAGCACAGTCTCCCCCCCTGCAGCCTGCGCCCAGCACAGTCTCCCCCCCTGCAGCCTGCGCCCAGCACAGTCTCCCCCCCTGCAGCCTGCGCCCAGCACAGTCTCCCCCCCTGCAGCCTGCGCCCAGCACAGTCTCTCTCTCTCTCCCCCTCTCTGACGATTTATTCAATAATCAACATGTTTTGCCTTTAAAAAACAAGTCCTGAAAAAATGCAGCTGCTTTAGTGGGTGTGCCTAAGGGAAACGTCAACATCATAAATTCCTGACAGCAAGGCTAGGAATCACTCTTTTCTCACAGAAGTACAGCATAAGGGGAAGTCCTGCATAGAAACCATGATGTTCCTCTTGGAAGAGGAACAGAGTGTTGTAGTGGTCACAGTGGAAGCAAAGTAGGGGAAAGACACGATCAGTTTTCCTGTCATCCGAGGAACTCATCTAAATTCAATAGTCAGGCTGCTGTGTGTGATAATTCAGCACTTGCAGAAAGATGAAATTAGGAATATATGTATAATTATTTAACTGCGTGTACTGTACAAGTGAGCGAAAATATCAGTAGAAGTATTGTGGTCTGTTAATTTACTCCAATCAGGGGAGGGGTGGTAGGATTCAGGAGTCACATTATTACTACCTTCAGGAAATACACGGGGTATTTAATCAACATCCTTATTTCCCTGGCCCATTGTGTAGGCCTTCGCGTACAGCGACAATTTTGAACACTTGCTGTTCAGAGGTCTATGTGAATGATTGTTTTTTGTGTGTTTCTTTAAAGGAGTCTGGCAGACCCACACCTTTTGTATTTTGTGTTTATTGGAACGATGATAGAGAGGAAAGTTGATAGGAGGACAGTGCTAGAGCAGTGGGTCAGAATCAAACCAATGCTTGCAGCGGTACACAGTACATGTGATCCAGACGCAGGGGCTTAGACCGCTGGACTAACCTAGGCCACTATGTGAGTTGAACGTGGAACAGGTTTTAGGCCTGGTTGAACTAAACAAAAGAGTGTAAACAAACCTTGGCCATCTTGGAGGAGGGCAGTGATTCCCTCTCGGAAGCCTTCTGGGCCAGAGTCTCCAAGTTGATCTCTTTCGACGCCCTCCTCCTCCGGCGGGTACTCTGGATAACCCCCCCAGTCGGCCCCTGTCTCCCCCCCCCTTCTCGTCTGGCTACCACACCGTTCTGGGGTACCTCTCTGAAGGTCTGGTTCCAGGGGGATAGTGAGGGAGGGTCCACGAGTGGTGATAGCCCGTCTCTGGAGAGGCGGCGGGAGCGACGGGGGGCAGCCGGAGATGCGTCTGAGGAGGGTGACATGGGGTCCGATGTGAGATTTGGGGGGCAGGGGTCGGAGGGTGTGCTTGATGGGTCAGTGGACGGGGTCTCTACATCCGGTGTATGTCCCAGTCCCTGAGTTTCCACAGACAGAGGCATGTCCTTCTGAGGGGTTGAGGGGCTAGCTCTAGATGGACAGTTGTCAGGGGGCTGGTTATAACTCAGGATGTGTTGGTTTGGCTGCGGCTTTTGCTGAGACTTCGGCTGCAGTATTTCCTGCGGTGGTAAACTGTGTGGCGGTTGAAGCTGCTGCATTTGTTGCCGTTGCTCCTGTTGTATTTGCTGCTTGTGATACTGCTGATTCAGCTGCAGTTGGATCTGATGCTGTTGCATTTGGTGCTGGAGCTGTTGCTGCAACTGGTGCTGCTGTTGTTGTTGTTGATGATGATGCTGCTGATGTAACTGTTGTTGTTGCTGCTTCTGCTGTTGTTGTTGCTGCTGTTGCATCTGAAGCTGCATCAGTTGGTGTTGTTGTTGGGTTTTTGGCTGCTCGTTGTAGCTCAGGTTGGGGATGGCCTTGGTGCCCCCCTGGAACACCGGGTAGTACCCAGACGGAAGGTGCTGTTTGGTGGGTCCGAACGCCAGCTGGATCAAGGACCCTGGTTGCATGGTGGGGTGAGAGGAGGGGGCATGGGGGGGCTGAGCCTGGAGATCTACACCTGTATGGCCCTGCTGGAAGGCCTGGAGCTGGGCTTGACGCATGGCGGCTGCCGCAGCTTGCTGCCCCCACTCTAAGCCCCTCGCCTGGGCTTGAGCTTGGGTTGCCTCCCTGTAAACCTCCATGGAACCTGGAGCCTGTTTCTCTGCTGGCCCCATCTGCAGAGCAGCTCCTCCATCGTGGCTCCCCTTGGGGAAGGCCATCTGAACCCTAACGTTGTTCAAGCCGTCCATATACAGGCTAAAGTTCTGCCCCCATGAATTGGTTGGCAGGGGTCCAGAAGCATCCTGAGACCAGCCAGCAGCTTGGATGTGGTCCTGGTGCATCCATTTGACAGAGGCAGTCTGCTGATAGTGTGCACGACTTTGGGGCCCCTTCTCTGGGTTGAAGACCCCAGAGCCGTGGCCTCCAGGCTCCCCTACCCTGTGAGCAGACTCCAGAGCCGGGGGGCCCATACCGCCATAGAAGACATCCCCCGCGTGCTGCACTGTGGGCTCCTTCATGGCAGCTGCAGCCCGATGTTTGCTCCCACTCTTATCAGGGGTCACTTTCTGCTGGGGAGGATGACTCATACTATAATCATCAAGCTAAAAAAAAAAAAAACTCAAACAGCGGGGGAAAAAGTTGAGGTCCTTTATATATATCCCCAGTCACTTGAGTAAAAAACAAGGACGAGGCCAAGTGTTTCTGCCTAGACTGCCTCGGTCTGGGACCGTTGTGTCCTGCTTTGTTTAACGGCGAGAACAGAGGAACTCGGGAGGAAACATAAGTCCGACAGGAAAGAGTAGAGGGTGGAGAACACACACCTCCTCCCTCAAGTCAGATCTGAAGAAGTTTGCTGCTGTTAGGGGTCACGGCGGCCCTGGATCCCCAGGTGTACTTCATTCATGTGTGGGGCCCTGAAACATAGAGGATGAGGGAAATGACTGGTAAAATATGTGTGAAGTAAGTTTTCAACAAGCATGTGTGCAGGACAGGCCTGTTTGCTTGGCTCAGAGGAAAGAACTAGGCTAATTATATTTAAAGTAAAATACGTTCAGAGAGCATGCACTGTACAAGTACTGTGGAAGCAAAGTATTAATAACGCTGAAATACTTCCAAATCCAATTAATATAATGACATCACAGGCACAAAAGTAGTCGTGTCGGCCCATTATTTACAGACCATAGATGTTGGTTTCGACTGTGATAGTAGCAGGCAGCGACAGTTTGAGGCGTGGACTGTACAGAACTGCCATTTGACACAACGAGAAATACAGGAAGCGAGAGAAAACAAGTAGAGTCGCTTTCCACCCCCCTCTCGGAGACCCCAGTCCCAGCCAATTGGATGCAAATTTTAGGCAACCTTTTGTGTTGTAGTAAAGTATTATGTTGCCACACTGTTGCCTTCGCAAATTACATACAGTAACAACCTGCGCAATAAATATGGCCAGGCCACTAAAATCACATCTTGTCTTCATTAAAGTCAAACTAAACCTACAAAACACGAAGTGCATACTCCCATGGGATTGTGTTTACAATTGCAACTTCTCCATGTTTTGCGATCATGTTGATCGACAACACACGTGATATACCATTAATTAAATGAATTTACACTTACTGTTTCAATATCATTTTATGTATATGACAGCGAGTTCTACGGAGCCAATTTCCTCTGGGCCAAAGTCGAATGCATGCAGCTCCATTACGGGATCGTGCGCAACAGATAACATATACTTCGAGTTCGACAACTTTTCTTCAGGCCATAGAGTAAACAACTTGCATCGAAACCATTCAAACACGGGATTTGGGATGTTTGTTGGTCAATCACAAATCCAGGTAAGTACAGTGTCTACAATGTTGCACACTGTGAAATAATAACACACTTTCAGGAAAACATGTCCAGCAACTTTCTCCCCGCATCGAGTGTGTACGTACATAAACCACTGATCCCGTTGGGTATGATCAAAATGTCACGTACATTTGGTTATTTGCGTATTTTTCATAGATCTGTCTGTGAAATGCATTGGCTCTATTGCATTCACTGATACGATCAGACTACACATAGCATTTATAAATCTGTGAAGCTGCGCCAACGCATTAAAGTTCTGAGCTCGTGAATGCTCCGCCTCACTCTTCAACCGCTCAACTGACGTCTGCTATCCAATCCGATTGTCTGACCACGCCTATATCCATATCCTTATAAGGTTGTCCCACTGCTTGTGGCATCATCCAGTAAATTGCAGCACACTCTGGCAATGAGGGGATTCGATTAATCTGGCCTGGGCGCCATGGTAGGCGTGTTTTGCACAGGTCGAAAGTTGATTTTGCATTCGTTATGAAACCGTCTGATTCCCGGGCGTGAGCCAGGTGCCCCGTTCAAAGCCGGCTCCAAACAAAAGTTACATAATTAAGTAATAAGTAGAATTCTGTATTTTCACATGCAAACGTGATTGAGTTTGATATATGCCGTCCCAATGAAAACTAGTTAAAACATTCTAACATATATTTTATGGGAAATAGATGTATGTTTCTGTATGATGCTCCAAGCTGCCTTGTTGACAACATGTCCGAGCGGCGCAGAATACTGTTATATTTGAGATGTGTGCTCCTCCCTCACCGCTTTTGCCGATCACGTCATGGGCCATGGACCGGTACCCCGCAGTTCAGCATAATCGATTCTACCCAGTGCTTCCCTTCAAGGGGGCTCAAGTTGAAGGGTGCATGCACGGCCAAATCCATAAGTGTCTCATTTAGGTAGTACACTAGGCAAATGTCATATTTATTTAACTAGGCAAGTCAAACACATAAGCCCCCGGAGTGCATTTAACTTCTCTCTCTCTTTGAAAGCATCACTGCTCAGTCAATAATATATTCTTATTTACAATGACAGCCTAGGAACAGTGGGCTAACTGGCATGTTCAGGAGCAGAACGACAGATTTTTACCTTGTCAGCTCTGGGATTCGATATAGCAACCTTTCTGTTACTGGCCCAACGCTCTAACCACTAGGTTACCTGCCGCGCCGTCATACTTTGGATATGTGGATATATATATATCATAATGCATCATTTGAATTTCCAAATATATCTATTGTAGCATTTTATAGCACAACTAGCATTAAAATGTCATATTGATTTAATTGGCTGTCTGAACTGCAATTTGTTCAATGCCAGTGCCCTGTCATTGTCAATAATATTCAGGTATCAATGCAGTACTGCACTGACTGCATTGACTCTGCGTTGCTGTCCTGAGGGTGCCACTTTTTTGCGCATAATACCATACTCTAACAATCTCATCACATTCTCCACATGTGCCAGGAAACACTGTTGGTTCTGATAATGCTGTGACAGTGACATCTATATTCCGTCTTCCTAGCCCGGCAGCGGAGATAAACAGAGCATCCTCTTCTCACAGAGAGAACTCTGCAAAGATGCAGAGGGACGATCAATCAATGGGTGTAAGGGGGAGCGCTTGCCCGTGACGTAAACGATGCTGTTGGGTGAATGAGCGGAGGAGAAACCTTCTAACCATTCCGTTATGTGCACAATAACATGTTTTAAGAGTTGAAAGCAGGACTCACAGCAATGGATATGTGGATATGTCAGTTAACTGCCTGCATTTTAAATAGTACCTACATGTTTGGAAATGGTGCAATCAAACAAGGTAGGTTAGGATGTAATAAGTTAGGATGAAACTGCCGCATGTGCATATGCCTTGCTAGCTAGGCTATCTAACGTTAACGTTAAATAGCATGCTAGCTATTTTGCTAGGTAGCTAAATTACTTATTCCAGAGATAAGAAGAAAACATTTGCTTGTACCAGCAAACTAGCTGGTACATGTCGGATAGTTAGGTAGGTACTGTAACTAGCTAACGTTAGTTATCTAGAAAGATAGCTTCGCTAGCATTGGTTTGTTGATAGCTAGCTAACGCTGCCAGGCAGTGGATGCAGAGCTAGAGGGTGGCGCTTTATTGTTAAGCAAAGCAGGGTAAGGTCGTCCTGGTGCAGGCTAGCAAATTTTATCAATGCCAGTTAACTGTACAATTTCTCCCTCTACTGCAAGACATTAGACCTAACGTTAACTAGCGAGCCAACCAGTTTGGCCGATAATATCAAATCAAATTCTTATTGACAGAGTTTGTCAAAATGTGCTGAGTATGTTGGAATAGGATTGATATGTTGGTTTGGTAAATTGCTAGCTAGCTATGTCTGTTGGCTAACTGAAGCATCAAAGAGGGTTAAGGGAAGTTGTGAACAAGCAGCTCTAATGTCATTCTGTCAGTGTGAGTATGCATGCATGAGTATTACATTCTTAAAACCACCTAGTGCAGTAAAGGACTTGGCTAAAAAAAAGTAGCTAGCGTGCAATAGAGGTTGTAGATTCTGCGGATTGGGCTATTAATATTTTCAGTGATTATCCAGTTTGATAGAAACAATAATTGTTATAGCTGTGGGTATAAACAAATAGATTAAAATGTTTCAATACATCCTTTACATTCGTTTATTGGTAAAGAAAATGAAATGACAGTGACAGCACGCAAATTATGACATCTCTCTGAGGACACATGTAGATGGAGGTAGCCAAGGTCCCCAATACTTTTGCATGATTTGTCAGATAAAAGATCTAATTGTCTCTGTCCTTTCTCCCTTACTGCAGTAAGAAGCCAGTGACACTAATGCCAGGTTCAGACCTTCGTTGGGAGCACTCGAGATGAGTTGCGTTGTAGAGCAGGCGGCAGACATCCTGTCAGTGACAGACCTGGTCCGGGAGAGATGGAGAGTGGTGAGTGACTATAAATACTACCGGCTGCAGAAAGGGCACAGCTAGCTTGCGTCAAATCTGTCTTGTTGCTGCGCCCTTTCTCATAGCCAGACTGCAGCAGAGATATTGTCAAGGCGGCTTTCTATAATGTGTTACGTAAGTTTTCATTAATTCAACATTTCTTCAGAATATCATGTTCAACGTAGGATATGGACTGCTGGTGTGTGTACCATTTTTTCCCCCCCTAGGTACAGTACGGCACTTTTCACACAGGACACTTAGATTTTCACTGTCGCTTTCTCTCCTTCCACCACCTCTCTTCTTTCCATACTACCTGAATTCTACCTTCTACTCCATTCCATTTGCAGGTGAAGAAGATTGGCGGGGGAGGCTTCGGGGAGATCTACGAGGTACTGGATCAACTGAGCCAGGTCAACGTGGCCCTGAAGGTGGAGTCTGCACAGCAGCCCAAACAGGTGCTGAAGATGGAAGTGGCTGTGCTGAAGAAGCTCCAGGGTGAGAGATAGGAATACATCTAAAATGGACATCGTTAGTAAAACACTGAAATGTCCATAACTAGGAAATTCACTTAAAAACCTGCATCTGACCTTTATGGAAAATATTGATTGCATATTTACATGAATCATTTAGCCAGATACTGTATATATCTGGTGTGTCGTAAGCTACATTTATGTTTCTCTGTTTCAGGGAAAGATCACGTGTGTCGCTTTGTGGGCTGTGGTCGTAATGACCGCTTCAACTATGTGGTGATGGAGCTTCAGGTAGGCTGTACAGTGTGTGCGTGCCCGCTCTTTGGAATATTTGAAACCTTTTGATTGTAATGTGATTTGTGGATTCAAATAACGTATTAAAAAATGTGTGTAAATGCATGATTGAGTAGCTCAGCCTTGGGTGACCATGACAATGTCCCATACCCCATCCCACAAACATTGCTTTACTATGTCCTATAGGGGAGGAATCTGGCAGACCTGCGCAGAACTATGTCTCGTGGCACCTTCACCATCTCCACCACTCTGAGGCTGGGAAGGCAGATGCTGGAGGCCATCGAGAGCATCCACTCTGTGGGCTTCCTGCACCGGGACATCAAACCGGTAAGAGGTCATGGGGTCACAACGAGGGAACAATGGGGGGTGATGCATCAGGAGTGAGGGAACAAAATGAGAGCATAAAGGATTTCCTGGTAACACCTTAACTTATAGCATTAATGCAGGTATATCGCATTATTATGCAGTAATAATGTATTGCACAACTTGTCATAAGCATGTATGACCCTCTTATAATGTCTCATGGTCATCTCGTAATGATCCTGACTAAATCCCAGACATTTTTATTAAGAAGGAACATTTAATAAGACATAATAATAGTACATGGTACTTATTTTATACCAGGCTCTACAGAAAAGTGTTACTGGGTTTACCTTGAGATAATTGCCTGTTCAATCAGATTAATGTTAAGGACGAGACTGAGTAGCACTGACTGATGTTACCTGCGTTTTTTACCGCTCCAGTCAAACTTTGCCATGGGACGCCTGGCCAGCACGTGCCGATGCTGCTACATGCTTGACTTTGGTCTGGCCCGGCAATTCACCAACTCTTGTCAGGAAGTGCGCCCTGTAAGTATTCCTCCCTGTGTGTGTACGTGCCTGCGGCGTGCGTGTGTGTATGTATTAGGTCCCAGTTTCATTTGTGCAATTCTCTGGCTACATTCCAATGTCCACTTATAATGAAGCAATGTATTGGACATGCATTCTAAGTAGTATGCTAGTGTAAATACTCCAGCTTCAATCTAATTTCTTATCTTTCTCTCTTTATTTTTCTTTCTTTCTCGCTCTTTCTCTCAGCCCCGTCCTGTGGCAGGGTTCAGAGGAACTGTGCGCTATGCCTCAGTCAATGCACACAAGAATAAGGTGAGTCTCTCCCCCTCTCCTTTACTTATATATATATATATATATATATATATATATATGTGTATATATATGTATGTACCAGTAAAAAGTTTGGGACACACCTGCTCATTCCGGGGGTTTTCTTCATTTAGACTTTTTTCAACATTGTAGAATAGTAGTGAAGACATCACAACTATTAAATAACACATATGGAATCATGTAGTAATCAAAAAAGTGTCAAACGAATCAAAATATATTTTATATTTGAGATTTTTCAAAGTAGCCACCCTTTGCCTCGATGACAGCTTTTCACACTCTTGGCATTCTCTCATTCTCCAGGTAGTCACCTGGAATGCATTTCAATTAACAGGTGTGCCTTATTAAGAGTTAATTTGGGGAATTTCTTTCCTTCTTAATGCGTTTGAGCCAATCAGTTGTGCTGTGACAAGGTAGGGGTGGTATACAAAAGATTGTCACGTTCCTGACCTATTTCTGTTAGTTTGTTGTATGTGTTAGTTGGTCAGGACGTGAGTTTGGGTGGGCATTCTATGTTTTCTGTTTCTATGTTGGTTTAAGGGTTGGCTGGTATGGCTCTTAATTAGAGGCAGGTGTTTGGCGTTCCTCTAATTGAGAGTCATATTTAGGTAGGTTGTTTCACAGTGTTCGTTGTGGGTGGTTGTCTCCTGTGTCAGTGTTTGTCGCACCATACGGGACTGTTCGGTTTGTTTGTTCATCGTTATTTTATGTGTAGGCTATTTTCCCTGTTCGTGCGTTCTTCGTGTTTTATGTAAGTTCGTCGTCCAGGTCTGTCTACTCCGTTTGTTATTTTGTTTATTAGTCAAGTGTATTTCGTTTTCGTGTTTTTTCCGTCTTTACTTTAATAAATATTATGTCTTCACAATCCGCTGCATTTTGGTTCAATCCCTGCTCCTCCTCTTCGGATGAAGAGGAGGAGGACAACCGTTACAAAGATAGACCTATTTGGTAAAAGATCAAGTCCATATTATGGCAAGAACAGCTCAAATAAGCAAAGAGAAATGACAGTCCATCATTACTTTAAGACATGAAGGTCAGTCAATACAGAACATTTCAAGAACTTTTAAAGTTTCTTCAAGTGCAGTTGCAAAAACCATCCAGCGCTATGATGAAACTGGCTCTCATGAGGACCGCTACAGGAAAGGAAGACCCAGAGTTACCTCTGCTGCAGAGGATAAGTTCATTAGAGTTACCAGCCTCAGAAATTGCAGCCCAAATAAGTGCTTCACAGAGTTCAAGTAACAGACACATCTCAACATCAACTGTTCAGAGGAGATTGCGTGAATCAGGCCTTCATGGTCAAATTGCTGCAAAGAAACAACCACTAAAGGACAACAATAATAAGAAGAGACTTGCTTGGGCCAAGAAACACGAGCAATGGACATTAGACCAGTGGAAATCTGTCCTGTAGTCTGATGTGTCCAAATTTGGTTGAGCACACTTAACCAGCATGGCTACCACAACATTCTGCAGCGATACGCCATCCCATCCGGTTTGCGCTTAGTGGGACTATAATTTGTGTTTCAACAGAACAATGACCCAAAACACACCTACAGGCTGTGTAAGGGCTATTTGACCAAGTAGGAGAGTGATGGAGTGCTGCATCAGATGACCTGGCCTTCACAATCTCTTGACCTCAACCAATTTGACCTCAACCAACCAATTGAGATGGTTTGGGATGAGTTGGACCGCAGAGTGAACGAAAAGTAGCCAACAAGTGCTCAGCGTACGTGGGAACTCCTTCAAGACTGTTGGAAAAACATTCCTCATGAAGCTGGTTGAGAGAATGCTACAAGTGTGCAAAACTGTCAAGGCAAAGGGTGGCTACTTTGAAGAATCTCAAATATAAAATATATTTTGATTTGTTTAACACTTTTTTGGTTACCACATGATTCCAAATGTGTAATTTCATAGTTTTGATGTCTTCACTATTATTATACAATGTAGAAAATAGTAAAAATACAGAAAAACCCTGGATTTGTATTATTTATTTTTTTAATTTTAATTTCACCTTTATTTAACCAGATAGGAATGAGTAGGTGTTTCCTAACTTTTGACTGGTACTGTGTGTATATATATATACAGCTGTATGACTATGTTCTCACTTTGCTCACACATGATGTGTGTGTCTGGGGTCTGCAGGAGATGGGTCGCCATGACGACCTCTGGTCTCTCTTCTACATGCTGGTGGAGTTCATGGTGGGCCAGCTACCATGGAGGAAGGTCAAAGACAAAGTAAGTGTGTGTGTGTGTGCATGTGTACGTGTATGTGTACGTGCATGTGTGTTCATGTTCTTTTCTCTCTACTCACAGGAACAGGTGGGGAACCTGAAGGAGGCCTACGACCATCACCTAATGCTCAAACATCTCCCTTCAGAGTTCAGCGTCTTCCTGGATCATATCCTGACCTTAGACTACTACACTAAGCCTGACTATCAGGTCTATAGCTTTCCATATGTGCTCGTTACCTCATAAATATCCAGTAAATAAACTGAAATTCCAATCTTCCTCAAACTGGAATTTGAATTTTTGTTTACTTCCTAATTTGACTGAATTTGAATGGAATTGACCCCAACCCCTGTGCCTCTGTCTGCCGACAATAGATAATCTTCCCGTTGTCTCGTAATGCTAAATATCAATGGTTTGGGTTGTTCTGTTCCAGCTACTAATATCAGTGTTTGAGAATGCCATGAAGAGTCAAAGTGTGTTGGAGAACGACCCGTTTGACTGGGAGAGGTGCGACTCGGAGGATATGCTTACCATCACCGCCTCGGCCACCACCGCCCAGCAATTCACCCGCCTCACACCAGCTTACATGGGGTAAGAACTGAAATAATGGTGGACTAATTGTTTTAAAAAGTAGAGGAAAGGTAGAACTGTGGTATCAGAAGTAGGGTTGCAAAAGTTGGGTAACTTAACCAAAATTCCTGCTTATTCCATCCCAATTCCAGGAATCTTTCAACCTGGATTTCTGGAAAACCTGGTCATTTTAGGAAAGTTCCCGAAATTTTGCAACTCAGATCCAAAGTAGTAACTGTTCTATTCTAAGATTCAGAAATGTACTTTGTCTGGCTTCTTGTTGATTGGTGGGATGCAGAATATTTGTTTGAATGCTTGTAATTAATGCCTCATTGGTCAGCATTTGCTGATTGAACTATAATATCTTCCTTCAAATTGACGGCGTCCAACTTTTGTCCGACTCATGCAAGTCAACCCATAGGTTGTTTTTATATTCCAAACTTTTCGGGGGAAGGGGAAACCTGCATAGTCAGTCAGAGATCCCCATGGAAACCACAGTCCTAATTTGTGCTCTGAGAAGTAGCAGCTGAATGACCTTCCCCCTCTATCTCCTCTCTCTCCTTTTATCATTCCCTCCACCCTGCCTCTCTCTCTCTCCTGTCTCTTACTCTCTTATCTTTCTCGTTCTCCCTTTGTCCTTCTCTCTCTCTCCCCCCAGCATGGCCAACGCCTCGGTGCTCCCCGGCGAGCTGCAGAGGGAGAACACTGAGGACGTACTGCAGGGCGAGCGCCTCAGCGACGCCGACAACTGTCCCCCCATCCCGGCCCAGCACCAACGTGCTGCCCAGGGTGCGGACGTGTGGGAGGAGATGGACCGCAACCGCAACCGAAAACACACCGCAGCCCAGAAACAACAAAAAACACTCATCAGGAAGGTCTGGATTGGAACACACACACACTTTTTTTTGTGTGATCTTTTTTCATTTATTGACCATCAAAATAAATACTGGGTTTGAGACAGAGGAACACGTGCTATGAAAGAAACACCCCTGTTAGTTTCCTTTAACTGCTGCAGTTCGGCTAACCTTGTCTACGTCACCAGGAGCATTTTTCAAGCTACTCTACTGTTCTTAGTCCAGCTGCAGTGATGAGTATTAACAATGTGCAGAACACCACTGAGACGCAATTATGTGACGATATGACCTGAACATAGACAGCAACAGCAATCAAATATATTACTAAGGGAGAAGCAAGGAGCTGAATGAGATTAGCCTCTTACCTCATCCCCTCTTTGTGTGTGTGTAGGAAGTCACCTGGCTTTGTTAACGTCATATCGTGGAATCTACCTTTTAAAATAGTATTTCCTACTCCCAACACCTTTTTTGTGACATTTCTACCCCTTCTACATTTCTACCCCTTCTCCAGGTGGTGAGTGAGGACGAGCACAGCCAGAACCAGGGGGGTAACCAGAGCCCCAACACAGGTTCCGTCCAGAGCTCCCCCAGACGGGTGCGCTCAGAGACCATGTTCCTAGACCGGGCAGCCCCCCTGCTCCGGCGAATGAGACACAGCCAGAGCCTGGCCTTTGAGAAGAGACTGGCCCCCGAACCCAAGCCCACCATCGAACGCTTCCTCGAGGCCTAGTCAGTTCCTTTTACCATTGTGCTACAGTAGTTGAATCGTTTATATTGTGCTACAGTAGTTGAATCGTTTATATTGTGCTACAGTAGTTGAATCGTTTATATTGTGCTACAGTAGTTGAATCGTTTATATTGTGCTACAGTAGTTGAATCGTTTATATTGTGCTACAGTAGTTGAATCGTTTATATTGTGCTACAGTAGTTGAATCGTTTATATTGTGCTACAGTAGTTGAATTGTTTATATTGTGCTACAGTAGTTGAATCGTTTATATTGTGCTACAGTAGTTGAATCGTTTATATTGTGCTACAGTAGTTGAATTGTTTATATTGTGCTACAGTAGTTGAATCGTTTATATTGTGCTACAATATGCACTAAGACAGTGCTTCTCAAACCACCTCTTGGGGACCGCTAGACATTTCACAGTTTGGTTTTAACCCTGAACTACCACACCTGATTCACCAGTCAAGGGCTTGATGATTAGTTGAAAAGTAAAATCAGTGTTCTAGCTCTGGAAGAGATCAAATACATGGAATTGTTGAGGGTCCCCGACGACAGGTTTGTTGTTGAGGGTCCCCGACGACAGAACCACTGCACTAGGACGAGGCAGGCACAAGGCAGAGTGATTTGTTTTAACAAATGAACAGTCCTTAAGACTCCCTTCTGTATTCAGGTTTTTGTCTCAGCCAAGCTCTATTTGTTGGACTGTTCATTGGCAAGTTAGGCAGATCTAATTTTCATTAGTCAACTTTAAAGATCTATTGAACGGTTACGCAAATGTCAATTCCCAAATGTCTTCTATATTTGCAGTCTGGGGAAGCAGCGTCCTCAGGAGCGAGAGAAGACCATCCCAGAGAACGGCGGGGGGCAAGGGGAGCAGGTTGGCACCCCCTGCGACGAGGACCAGGCAACAGGGACCCCCGGCAGAGCAGGGACCCCCGACCAGGAGGAGGGGGCTGGGGCCAGCAGTGGAGGCTTTGTGGCCCTCAACCTTAGCACTGTACCCCAGGAGGGAGACTCCCAGGAGTGGGTGATGCTGGAGCTGGAACAGGGGGGAGGCAGCGGGGCCTCGTGGGCAGCCAAGCCTCCAGGAGACGACGCTCTGGATGGGGATAAACCAGGGACCCAAGCAGAGGCCCAGGACCAACAGCCTCCCCCAGGCCCAATCAGTCCCGTCCAGTCCCACATGGCCCTGCCCTGTACCTGGTTACTGGGCGGCAAGAGGCTGCCTGGGATGCTAGGCCACTTGGGCCGAGCTCAGATGGAGCAGGTGAGTGAAGGTTTAGCAGAAGAAATGCTCACACAGATACTCCATGCATATATACAGATCTATTCTGGGCATTCAAATGTTACTTTTTCTAAATGTTTTGGTGCAGAATTTCTTAAAAATGGCCCTGACGGTGCATTTACATCCACTTTGAAGGAAATGTTTTTTACTTCACTGCAGGTTATTTTTTGAATGCTAAGAACTGTACACACACACACCAGATACACAGAGAAATCTGTACTTCGCTCTACTTGTGCCTCCTCACCCCGTCTCCCAATCATCTCTGCCTTCTGTCTTTATTTACAGTCTCCAAACCCCGTACCGCAGTCCCCAGTGACAGAGAAGAGTGAAGCCATACCGCTAGAGGCCCCGTTCACCAGACCCACCGACCCCCAAGAGGGCAAGGTTGGTGAGACGGTCCAGTCAGCCCCCAGCCCTGTGCCAAGCCTCATCCCAGCCCACCTCGCCAACGATAAAGACCCAGAGAGCGACTCTGGCCTCCCCGACCGTTCCTCTGAACCCAACCAGCGCCCCCAGGTTGAGAAAGCTAGAGGCGCCGCAGAGAATGCCGGCACTGTCTCCTCTTCACCCCCCCCGGTCCTCCTGCAAAGGGACTCCCCCTCCTCGTCCAGACTGAGCCGCATCCCTGTAAGAGACCCAACTACCGCCCCGGATTCCCCCATCCCCCTCACCACGGATCGCCGTCACCGCTGGAGCAGCCCCGTGCCCGGCTCGCCCTCCCACTCGCCCTCACCATCCCTCTCCTGCGACAACCTGCTACCCTGTGGTGTCCGAGAGCGTCTCCTGTCCTGCTCGGACCGAGGCTCACGCTCCGACTGGCTTGGGGAGGACCGCGACCCCCTTTCCCTCTCGCTCTCCTCCTCGGGCAGCAGGAGTAAGATCCCGCGTCCCGTTAACTCCCCTCTTCTGGGGCCCGAGCAGCATCAGCAGCTCTCCTCCTCCGGCAGGTTCCTGCCTCGCCCGCCTCCCGGGAAACCGCCCACCCGCCCGGCTATAGACAACAGGTATGAAAAACATGGCATGATGTCATAGCACTGGGCCACATTCAGTAGGGCAAGCGTTAATGGCACGTTGCATATAGAAATGTGATGAATTCCGCTGGCGTAATTTCTCATTGGACAGCTTTTATTTTTCAGTCTGTCTACTCTACATTACATAGCCGTGTCTGAAAGTTCCACAACATTGTGCCCTGCTGAACACAACCTTGGTAGGCTGTAATAGTAAGGGTTGCAGTTTTAAAAATGTATTCTGTTCTCTGCCCCAGTAGGCACCGGCGGTTCCGGGTGCGTGCCAGCAGCACCAGCGATGCTGACTTCCTGGCCAGCCTGACCCAGCTGATGAAGGACCGCGGCGGTGCACTCTTCAGTCCACCGCCGCGCCCCCGTAGCTCCTCCTCCTTGCTGCAGCGCTCACTCAGCTCCTCCCCCTCCCGTCACGAGCTCCGCGAGGGGGGTGGGGTCTTCGTGGAGCGCAGCTGTTCTCCGTCCAGCTTCTCGGGGTCCCCTCCCCCTCCGCGGTACCCCCAGGACAGGCTCAGCGGGCAGCAGGGAATACCGTGGGGTGCAGGGCCCGGTGCCCGAGGGAGGGTCTCCAGCCACGAGGGTAAAGGCAGTGGCAAAGTGAGCCGATAAGTGGACAGAATTTGGAAACAGGTTGTTGTGCAGAAGGAGGATGAATGTTGTCCTGGAGGCAGAGCTCAGCGATTTCCACTAGATAGGCCAGCTGCAAAGTCAAAATTGGCTATATATCTTAACAATTAGGTCTTAATAGGGTTAGGTTTAAAATTATATTTTTGTACTTTGTGGCTATGTCAGCTAGTGACCAACCTGCAGAGCTGCCTCCAGTACATGAGTAATCCCAATAAATGCCAACCTGCTGTTCCGAATGGCACACTGTAGTAAAACGTTTTGCTCCGGTTAACAGACACGTTCAGGATGTACCTCTCCGTTTCACTGAGATTCAAAACGTTTCCTCCCCACTGCACACGACCCAGGCGGCAATGGTGACTAAGACTAATAATGTATGTACAGAGAATATACTGTATCTGGTCTTTGATAGCATGTGTAAATATATATTATCTACTACTGTACTCCAGGGAATGTACTGTATGTAATGTATGATAGAATGTGTCTATTTATTTGTTGGATGCGTCTCGAACTAAAAGTACTTGACAAATGTAGCTCGATTCTGCAGTCGAAACGAAGAAAAGGTTTCCTAAAAAACCTTGAATGCCAACTCTTCTCTCCCCGACCCTAGTCCTGTGCTCTTAACACTATGTATGTGTGTATGCAATGAGACCAGAAAGATCTGTATTGTATCATATTTGAGGAATGGAAAGGAGGTCTCCTAGTGTGTATATATGGACCATTTGACCCTAGTATAGAGAGCACTTTAATGCTGTTCAATCAAACTACATTTTCCTCTTATTGCACCAACACATCAGCCTTCATTTGTGAGGACCAGGGTATGTAAACTTCATTCCTCCTTTCCCTTAGAAACCACTACAGTAGATAAAACAAATTGTAATTCAAGCTATTTAAAGTGTCACTCACTCTGGCATATTTACAATGTATTTGTATGCTTTTGTTGTGAGAATCTCTTCGGTCATGCAGAGGTGTCACAATGTTGGAATGTAAAGAAAAATCACATATCATACTGAATTCATGTAACAAGTGCATGGATATCATTGCAAATATATTATTTTTATCATTTGTACAGTGTCCGCTAAAAAAAAAATCTGTATTTTTTAATAAACTGGTCCCGATCAAATATATTTATGATGCAGACCAGCAAAATAAGAGTATTTTTATTTCCCCACTGCAGAATAATTTATCATAATTTCAGGATTGCAGAAAATCAAATCGGGTGTACATTTGGCATTTAGTGAAACAAAAATATAAATGTAACATGCCACAATTTCAAAGATTTTACTGAGTTACAGTTCATATAAGGAAATCAGTCAATTGAAATAAATCCATTAGGCCCTAATCTATGGATTTCACATGACTGGGAATACAGGTATGTATCTGTTGGTCACAGACAGGGGCGTGGATGAGAAAACCACAGTATCTGGTGTGACCACCATTTGCCTCATGCCGCGTGACATCTCATTCTCAGAGTTGATCAGGCTGTTGATTGTGGAATGTTGTCTCACTCTTCAATGGCTGTGCGAAGTTGCTGGATATTGGTGGGAAATGGAACACACTCAATGGGTGACATGTCTGGTGAGTATGCAGGCCATGGAAGAACTGTGACATTTTCAGCTTCCAGGAATTGTGTGCAGCACCTTGAGACATTGAGCCGTGCATTATCATGCTGAAACATGAGGTGATGGCAGCGGATGAATGGCACGACAATGGGCCTCAGAATCTCATCACGGTATCTCTGCATTCAAACTGCTATCGATAAAATGCAATTGTGTTCGATTTCCGTAGCTTATGCCTGCCCATACCATAACCCCACTGCTACCATAGAGAACTCTGCTCACAACGTTGACATCAGCAAACCGCTCGCTCACATGACGCCATACGTGGTCTGCGGTTGTGAGGCTGTTTGGACATACTGGCAAATTCTCTAAAATGACATTGGAGGCAGCTTATGGTAGAGAAATGACCATTAAATTCTCTGGCAACAGCTCTGGTGGACATTCCTGCTGTCAGAATGCCAATTGCACGCTCCCTCAACTTGAGACATCTGTGGCATTGTGTTGTGTGACAAAACTGCACATTTTAGAGTGGCCTTTAATTGTCACCAGCACAAGGTGCACCTATGTAATGAGCATGCTGTTTAATTAACTTCTTGATATGCCACACCTGTCAGGTGGATGGATTCTTTTGGCAAAGGAGAAATGCTCACTAATAGGGATGTAAACAAATGTGTGCAATAAAATTTGAGAGAAAAGCTTTTTGTGCATACGGAAAATTTCTGGTATCTTTTATTTCATCCCATGAAATATCTGACCAACACTTTACATTCCGTTTATATTTCTGTAAAGTATATATGAAATAATACATTTTCAAAGTAGTAGACTACCTACACGTTGTCTTTATTACGTTACGATGCAACCAACAAATGCGTACAAAGTGTCAAGTTCCATTGCCCCCCCAACATACAAACATTTGTTTTACATAATATTTATATTTAAAAAACAATGCTGTCAAATCTATTTAAACAGACATGTGATCTGTAACAGTTATTTATCCTTAACAGCAGTCTAACTAGGGTTCCAAGCCCTAAAAAATAACCCCAACCTAAGCCCTGTCCAGAAACAACCCTTAGCCCCAATCTAGGTCCTATACAGAAACAACCCTTAGCCCCAATCTAGGCCCTATCCAGAAACAACCCTTAGCTCCAACCTAGACCCTATACAGAAACAACCACTAGTCCCCAACCTAGGCCCTGTCCAGAAACAACCCCTAGCCCCAACCTTGGCCCCGTCGAGAAACAACCCTAAGCCCCAATCGAGGCCCTGTCCAGAAACAACCCTTAACCCCAACCTAGGCCCTGTCCAGGAACAACCCCTAGTCCCCAACATAGGCCCTATACAGAAACAACCCATAGCCCCCAAACCTTCAATAAACTTAATGTAGATCCGTAGGTAATGTGACATGGTAGTAGCTCCTTCTTGCGCGCTGATAAGCCAAGATGAATCTCTGATAGTAACAACCCCCACCCCATAAGCACTGAGTGAACTAGGCCCTAAATCTAATTCTAGCAAAATTGGACAGTATGTACATCTGTGGTCAAAGAAGAGTAGCATGTACTATATTATGTAGTCTTTGCTTACCCTTACTGTTGATGAAAAGTCTATGTTAAAGAAGACTGGTATTATTCCTTCAATTTGATGAATATAGGACTTGCCATCTTAGACAAGTTCTGTGTTCTATAAGTGAAATGTTATGTCTGGGCAGAGCCATATAGAGATGCATGGCTATATGGGTTTGAGATGTGATATGTGTTCTAGAATACCTGCTCTATTTTCTAGAATGCTAATAGTCTATCTCTTTCATGGGACTTCTGGTCCATGTTGAGCTAGCAGTTCTTGATTGTTTACATCTGGTCATCTCAGTCTGTCATTGTACTCTTCTAGAAGAGAGGGGCGGTTTGCCTGGGATCATCTGGCAGCACACTGATGGAGTCCTCCGCCTTCCCACACAGCATGCACAACATTGTGTACTCCTGGAGTGGAGAGGCCCGTGACGTTACCGTCAGGAGAGAAATCATAGAATAGTCAATGCAGTTATGAGGTATTTACCATTGTGACACCCACATTGGACCAACATAATTTTTTATAGTTTCTTTCACATAATGGTATGGAAGTCTTCAACCATTTTCACACCATTGTGCCGACCCGAACCTTACTGTGCTCGCTCGGATATATTCTCTATTATTAATCTGGTGGATGTGTAACCAGGCCAGCACAGTACAACTTGCCTTGGTTCGGCTTGGCTCAGTAGCGTGAACAGGGTATTATTGCACTGTTATTCAGTGAGTATTTAAACTTCAAAGAAGTCTTTACCTGATAATCGTCCACCACAGAGAAGGTATACTCATGCCTGGCTACGACGTGGTCACAGTTTTTACACACATCTGCCAGGTAGTAAAGAAAGGCCACTCGTAAGATGAAAATCATATCCAGCACAGCCACACACACACCTTTCTCAGGACCATGTTCATTAGACACAAAACAGAAGAAACTGGGAGATACTATCTGAAATTGTCCAATTAGAAATGCTTGTTTTTCTGTTGCAAAAACTTTTGACCCGAAACATCACTGGAACAACATTGACTCACGATCATATGTGACTATCTCCTCTCCATCCTCATCCTCAGTGGCCTTGTTGCTGATCAACACAAAGTCCCTCTGGTGACAGTTGGCACAGCCCAGGTAGTTCATCAGGTAGGAGCCATTCTCCAAACACGTGTTCCGCTGACAACCGGAGATGAGGGTATTTTACAGTTGACAAACAATTATCTTATTAAGTTTGACAGAAAGATCATTTTCAACGTAAAATTGATAAAAGCAGTCATCATAAAATACAGAGTTATATACTGTTACAAGGTGACTACTACTGCAAATATGTTTACACTAGATTCTCAGTTTTGCTCCGATTTTTTAACCAGACTCACCCTGTCAGGGTACTCTTTCTGCACACAACCATTACACATTTTGCTCCTTTTCAAAAAGCCAGCAATAGATACAGTAAAAACGGGTAGTAATCTCTAACTATATGACGTGACTCGTTTTCTCACGACAGTAAATTATTATCTTTCAATTCTCAACAAAAAAGGTTTTCTTCGCTGAAGCTACTTCCGCAATGACAGGCTATTCTAAACTTCCGGGAATAGAACTAGAGGATGCACCTGATTGGCTCTTCGGGCCAACTATGAGGAGGTGGATCAGCAGCGGTGGGGTGTTTTGTGGATTACAAGCATGGCGACCAAATTGACCATGTGAGATTTGCTGAGTACAATAATTTACAAAAAAAACTATAGGAGGTAAGTATGGTTTGTACACTGCAATGCATGTTTCTACACAATTCATAAACTAACATGTCTGTGGTCCTGGTATTTTGAGAATGTTATGAAAACGTGTTTGCCATATTTTGCTAACAAAGCTAACGTTAGCTAGCTAGCCAGCCAGCCAACCAACCTCTAATGTTAGCTAGCTAAACCTTGACATACGGACAGTAGTAATAAATGCTAAAAAGAGCTATCTAGCTAACAATATAATGCATTGTTTGTATCTGACTGTTATTAAATTAAATTGTAAGTAAGTGAGTATTGGATAGGTTGATTGTCATGACACACCATCTCACAGACACTCAAATATTATGTTGTTGGATCCAGGTGGTAAGAAATTGCACGGTAACCAGTGATTCATAACTCCAAAGACGAGGCAATTTTTACATTGTAAAAAGTCTTGTCTTTGGAGTTTTAAATCATAGCAAGGTAGTTAGGTTTGAAACTATCATTCGCTCCTTAGCTATCTTCAAAATGTGCTGCATATCATTTTCCCTTTCCAGAGATGACACCGACTAAGAAGACCCCAAGCGTGAAGGTGGAGGTGTCTTGCTATTGTATATTATGTCGTAAGGTCTACCTGAAAAATGTAAGATCAATCTTATTATTGGTATAACCATATTTCCCAGAACAGAGCACATTTCAACTAGATTACTTGTACAGTGTTAGACAATATTTTATAGATGATAACAAATTATAATTGTCCATACAATATTGGCTACTATGTCATAGATACTGTGATTTGGTTTAGCGATTCCAGGCTGAAGCCAATTGCATGCTGTGGATTGGCATTTTTCACGATTGCCATGTCTTGAGAGAACTTAAATAACATATTATTTTTTTATTCTTCTCCTAACTATCCTACAGGACGCGCACAAGCACATGCAGAGCATGCTACACCACCGAGAGCTTGAGAATGTGAAGGGCGGGTGAGATTCAATTCCCAACCATACAGGTCTTTTGTGAACTGAATAACCTATCTTAATGCAGCCGTATCTGTAATAATTAGTAACCATGTCCCTACAAAAAATTATGCTTTCAAGTTAAAGACTGACTCTCTATTACTTGGTGGTGGTTAGTTCCACACACCGTCTAAGTTCCATTTCTAGACCTGATATTAAGTTTATATGCATTATGTTTTAATTGTAATATAAATTGTTCTTCCTGTTGTGAGAACATTTTTCCACTCATGGCACCATTGGGAATGAACCCCTGGTCTCAATTGGGCTGCCCTGAGTAACTAAAAGTTAATAAATAAATAATCACTATTAGAGAAATAAGCATGGCCAGGACTAGAGAAGTAAGCATGGCCAGGACTAGAGAAATAAGCATGGCCAGGACTAGAGAAATAAGCATGGCCAGGACTAGAGAAATAAGCATGGCCAGGACTAGAGAAATAAGCATTATGAGGACTAGAGAAATATGCCTCCCCTCCTCTTCCCCAGGGATTGTAGGCACTGGTGCAAAGTGTGCAACGTGTTCTCTCAGGGTTTGACTGAGTACGCCGAGCACATCTCCACCCAGTCGCACGGAGACAAGATCAAGAACCCGCCACGGAAGACCAAGCCTATGTATGTGGAACAAGACCTCGACGCAGAGCTGCTCTCCAAAGTCAGGGAAAGGAACAAAGAACTGCATAAGATGGAGTGAGTTCCATGTTTATTACATTGTCTCTTCATTTTAGACAACAGGAGACCTGAGAGTACTTTGTAAAATGTAAATTGTTGTGCCAGTTGAAAAAAATCTTACAGCTTCCTTGATATAAAGCAGCTACATGCACTACATTGTCTTTGTCATACAAGACACATGAGATACTATAGTTTACTTAGCAAAGAAGCCAGTCTTTTAGGGATGTGCATCTTTCCTTTTAAGACAATTCCAAAATTATCTAGATACATGGGATTCGATACAGGAACGATACGTTTCAGTTTAAAGGATTCAGTGCGATTCGTTTGTTTAAAGGAATTAAATCAACGCCATTCGATAGATTACGATTCGATGAACTAACATTTGTTGCACTAACACATTAATTTCCCGTTCTAAATGAAAATCTAGAGCTCAAGAGCTGGTCCTCTCTCTCTCTCTCTGTGTGTGTGTTAAGGATATAACTAGGGATGCAAAGTTTTGTCAATCGTTGCCGAATAAACAACCCCCATTAACCGGGTAAGAAAGGGTTAAATACTTTTATTCCGATAAAACACCATTTTCAACAGCGCATTTGATAAAATATAACCTAGCAAATTACATTGGTTGTTTTATTTATTTATTTATTTTATCCCATTTTCTCCTCAATTTTCGTGGTATCCAATCGCTAGTAATTACTACCTTGTCTCTTCGCTACAACTCCCGTACGGGCTCGGGAGAGACGAAGGTCGAAAGCCATGCGTCCTCCGAAGCACAACCCAACCAGCCGTACTGCTTCTTAACACAGCGCGCGTTTCCAACCCGGAAGCCAGCCGCACCAATGTGTCGGAGGAAACACCGTGTACCTGGCCCCCTTGACTGGCGCGCACTGCGCCCGGCCCGCCACAGGAGTCGCTGGAGCGCGATGAGACAAGGATATCCCTACCGGCCAAACCCTCCCTACCCCGGACGACGCTATGCCAATTGTTGGACCTCCCGGTCGCGGCCGGCTGCGACAGAGCCTGGGCGCGAACCCAGAGACTCTGGTGGCGCAGTTAGCACTGCGATGCAGTGCCCTAGACCACTGCGCCACCCAGGAGGCTATAATTTCGTTTTAAATGAAAACCTGCACACTGTGTTTGCCAGGCGGTATCATTTGTTTATGTGCATGGTCTTCCTACTTTTAATCCTGTCTTGAAATGACTGTGCAAGCAAACCTACAGTATTTTTATACTGTTAGGCCTTTACATGACAGAGTTTACATCCGGTCACCAGCTACGTTGTACTGTAAAACTGGATGTAAAGTTAAACACAATACCTATTTGTGCCAGCCTTTCCCAGCTCTGTTGGCATCCTAGAAATACAGTAGAACAACTATTTCTATGTTTGGTATGAGGACCCCACTTTAAGGCCGCTATTGCATTTAGCTGTATCACTTAAAATAGCTGTGAGCAGATGACTTGGTCTAATGTTACTATGTTTTCCCTATGGATCTATCACTTATCACTTACGTTGTGCAAAGAGTTTTTTGGCGGGGCCTTGCATCCCTCCTTCATTTTCCACTCATGTGCCCTAGACCACTGCGCCACCCGGGAGGCCCTTACATTGGTTGTTACTCAACTAATAAAGCACAATGTTGCGCAAGCCAATTAACAAACATTTGAATGCTCAAGGTGACATGTTCAGGAATAGGCCTACCTCTTGTTGGTCAGCGCGCGAAGCGGAGCACTGTTTGACTATGCTACTGATATTGCCTGGGGTTGATGCAAAATTACTTGTAGATCAATGACTGTCAACACAATTACTAGCTTAGTTCAACAATGGAGAGAACACAGTTGTCACAAAAGAGGTATTTTCAGAAGGTAAAAAATAAAGTAATATGAGCAACCCCAAAATGATGAACTGGTGATTCGTAATGTTTGAATCGATGTTCTGACCGATGCATGCTACATTTGGATTGCCTCGAGTTCATGCTACATTTGGATCGGTTTGGGCCCTACGGGCCAATGCACTAATTTCTTTGCAATTTGAACCAGGGACCGATGCCTATTGTTAAATCCCTACTGGCTTTATTTTGAACGTCATTCCGTTTGTCTTCCAACATAGGAAAAAGAAAAAGAGGAAGAAAAGGAAACTAAATCTAAAAATGGAAGCGCAGCAAAACCCGGAAAAGCAGAAAGCTCCCACACGGAAATGTCCCAAGCAGCCAAAGGGACAAGCACTGAAATGGAGACCGCAAGTAGCAAAACTAAAAGTAGCTAAATCGAAAACACCAAAAAACCTGCCCAAAGAGAAGAAACCCCAGCAGAAGACATTATCACAGCCGCTCAGTGGTAAGATGGTGCAAAACAAGGAGAACAGGCTCGCCTGTAAACTCAAGTGTCTGCCCCCCAGTCAGCCAGCCACACCGCAGGGGCAGAGTGGAGCTCAGCCTCCCTGGCCAGAGTTTAGGGGACCCCCAGGTGGAACATGCCACCCCTATAGTGAACAACACACCCTGTCCACATTGTCCCAGCCCCATCAAGTTGGCAGTGATGACAATCCTCCAATTTCTGGCAGTCCTGACGTCCAGGGCCTGGGCACTAGTGTCAGAGGAAGAGGCTTCAAAGCTAGCAGGCCCAATACATTTAATAAGAGCCTTAGAGGAGCCGGAGTAAATCCTGTGACGCCACCACCAGGCCAGCTGAGGTGGCCTAAAAGCAGCCAGTTGGGTTACGAGTTCTATGGGCAGGCACCCAGTAGGCCCACCCCCAGAAAGACCCAGGATATGGACTTCACTAGTGATCACCTACCTTCAAAAGGAGCAATCATTTTCAGCCCAGGGGAGGGACTTCCTGGTAGTTCCACTGCCCCCGTCTCTACCTCCAGCTCGGGTCCCTCTGGTCAGGGTGACAAGGGCCGGATACGGAGCGTGGACGTCACTGTGATGCTGCGTCAGGTCCGGAGAGCCCTGAGGATGAGGGAGCCACCAAGAGCCTCTTCCGTCACCCCGACTCTCGCCACAACTCGGGGCCATCGCGGGGGGGCGGAGGTTGAGGCCGAGGAGAGCCTAACCAGAAGGACACAGAGGACCAAGTGCGGAGAGGCAGCCACACTTTCCAGCTCCGCAGTCAGCCAGTTCACCAGCCTCCCCGCCACCACCACCTCCCTGCAGTCCCCACAGGTTAGCACTACCAGATCTGTGGCTTCAAGTGAAACTTGGCCTCTCCCTGGCAACGAAGCTAAACGAGGATCAAACCGATACCCCAAGGTAAAGGAAAACAGTAACTCACAACCGACTAAGGAAGGTGCGGGATTGGCTTCAGACACATACGGTCCGGGTAGCAGCCAAACCAATCCCCAGGAATGTTCAACTGTGCCCCGACTGAGCACCCTTCCACGACCCACCTCCCTGAAGAGGGACTTGACCCGACGTATCAGCAAACCTGGAGCCCACGAGCCTAACCTGAATGCAGCTCGCCGGATACGGAAGGGCGAGGGAGAGAAGGAGATGGGGACAGGGGCGGGGCTCAAACCCACACTGAAGAAGCTGCTCAGCTCAGCGGGGTCACAGAGGAAGGTCAACTGGAGGGAGATGTACCAGGAGGCCAACCGGAAGAAGCAGGAGAAAGTCAAAGGCATGCCCAGGTGAGGGAGGGCAGCACTTAGGACTGGTTTACAAAACCCAGGTTATGTCTTGTCTTGGACTAAAACGTGCTTTCACTGGATATTCTTCATTTAGAATGATTGGTTTTGATGAAAGCAATTTGATTATTCTGGACCATTGTGTATTTTTTTTAACAATGCAGTTTAAGACTAAGATAAGATCAAACAGTCTCTTTTGACTGTTGCTCTGGGAGCATGCACCTGTTTTGCTCACTACAATACTATCTGTAATTGGAAGGTAATGGTTTCATGTTGCAGGTTTGGCATTGAACTGGTGAACCCCCTCTCTGACCCAGAGGGCCTGGCCCTGGATGAAGACGAGGACCTCCCCCTAACAGAGGGCTTCCAATGGGAGTCTGCCTTCCCCGACGGAGCGCCGCCCCCTGCAGCCCTACCCACTCCCTCTCTCCCACAGGCAATGCCTGCTAGTGATGTCATCAGAGAGCAACCGTCAGAGGCTCGGACACTGGGATCGGAGCAGCCTAGCACTGCACTGCGGGGTAGCAAGTCATCCCGAGCCCCTCAGTCTTCATGTGTGAAGACTGAACCAGAGCAGTACAGGGAGGCAGGAGTGGACAGTGAACAGAGCCAGTTGAATACAAAGAGGAAAAAGAAGAAGCGGAAAGTGGTAAGGGGAGGAGTTAATAGACAATCAGGCTGCTACTTTTCCTGCTTCTTTAAAAGTCTATTGATGTTAACAAATGTGCCAGCTAGTGTTGACCCTTCTCTTTTCCTCTGTCTTTGTCTCAGGATAGTGACTTGTTAGACACCTCTGGTGTGGATCAGAGTGGGAAAAAGCAAAAGGTTAAGTCAAACAGCGGTAAGTTGTTTCTTTAAAAAAAAATATAATCGGTTCTACCCCGGCTACCATAAAGAATGAGCCCGGTATTGTTACTGGAGAATGAGCCCGGTATTGTTACTGGACCTATTGTTAACAGTATGGGTAGTAATTGCATAGCTTTAGATTCTATCCCTGTAACCCCACTGAACTTAATGATTTTTCATTGTACATTTAGCCAATTTGACGACCGCACATAGGCCAAATACCCCTTTGTGTTACCTCAACTCCGGCTGCTTTCAGGAGTGCCTGCATGTTGCTCAATAAAATATATGTCTGCACAGCCGTACTTACCCCGGAATGAGCCGGTGCAGAGGGCTCAGGCACCACCCATAGCCAACTGAGCCGCATTTGGAACAAGGTTTGGGGGTTTTTGCCGCCAAATTTATTCATTGTCAGATTTACCTTCCGGCTTGCTTTTATTGTTGTTACTCGGGTCCATTACCGGTGCCTGGGGTATGGGTAGCCGTGACTACAAGCACTGCAAAGTGAGCGGAATTAGATTAATTGAACTATCTCCGCCCAAACTGCAATAGCAGAAAGACACTCCCCAGTGCCTAATAATTTACGGTATAGGTGCCTAATAATTTGGTCACGGGACCTTGATACCTTTTATTAAAACCAATACTGAAATGTTTGACAGTTTACTACTAGAGAATATGGGAGACCTAATGTTTTATACCAGTGTCACGCCTCAAATAAAACTGTTGTTGACCACACGCGTTACCAAAATTACTCACTTGTCTTCCTATTTCCACATAATCTTTCACGATTCGCCGCACCAATAGGGCATAACCCAAGCTCTCTCATTATTGCTACTGCTAATACACACATCACTTTCAAATAACGTTCTAATATCCTTTCACTTTTTTCAACCATGGAGGGGGCCTTCTTCCAGAACTTACAGGCAACCTTCTATCACCATCCACATTCCCACTCATTGGCAATGTTTCATCTTTAAGCACAGATATTCTCAGATATCTCCTATTCTCCACCGAATGCACTTCCTGCCTTTGTCCTTCTACATGGACTACTTCTCTGCAGCCTATCGAGCATGACAATTTATCCATACCCACACATACTTTACGGCCTAACGACCACCGCGGCTGTTGTTTTCACCCCCCTTACTGGTCTGGCAGGGAACCAACCCCACTGGGACTTACCCTAGCCTGAAATTTACCTTACACCGTAGGGTCACCCACAGCTCTGAACGTGGAACACCCCTTCACTCGAGACTTACCCTCCGCATGGACCACCCGCTTGGGACTTACCATGGGCCGACCACCTATGGCTCTGGGACTTATCCTCCTTAAGAACTATCCTACCCCGTAAGCTCAATTTATGGCCCTCGCAGGAATCATCCCAATCGGCACTCACCCCCTAGGGACTTAAACGCCGCAGGGACCACCCTGTTCGGGACTTACCCTGTACCATAAATCTACGAGCGGTCGAACACAATGGGACTACTGAATAAGCTCAGGCTTTCTAGGTCCACATCTTAATTTGTGTTCAGCCTACGACTCTCATCTCCCCAAGATGTCAGAATGAGTGGTAACAGGTATAGGAACTGTGCCTACCTTGTTTTGGTGCTGGCTTCTGTTCCACTGATTTCGAACTCTCCAGTTCGACTGTAAATCGTGGTGAATCCTGCCGACAACGCCAACTATTAGGTTCTGAACAAACAGAGTAAAAACTCAGATGACTAGAAACGGCTCAAACCAAGTTTATTCAACCCACTGAGTGCTTATTGCAAACAACATACAAGTCACACAAGCACATATTTATACCTTCCGAATAGGTGGAGTCATCTCCTTGCATGTCTAAGACAGTCCTTCTCTGTTGTTAGTCAAACACAGTAGTTTCCTCATACTGGTATTGTCAGGACCCTCATGGAAGTGTGTGAGAGAGGACTGTAATCAGATAGTCTTCAGGCTGGTTCTACAGTAACTGGCCTGCCTTATCAAGAACTGAAACTAGACTGTTGCCCTTTGCCTTCTTCCTTAGAAACATTTATATTCAACAATAGCATATTTGAGCAGAATATGAACTTTCTGCACTTCCTTTTTCGCACTCTAACTTTCCATACACAAAGTTCCTCTTTGCCCTTCCTTGACCCCCAACATATACATTTCTTATATATTTATTATGTAAAGTAATCACTAAGTTCTGGTATGTTTAACATGAATAAGTATATTTCAAGCTAGAAATTCAACCATTTATAACTTTGCAATAGAGCTATATGTCAATGTCGGCAATTTTTTTCTTTGCTCCATGTTCCATATCACTGTTGTAACTCATTTCCATAGTCAGTCGGTGTGATCACAATTCTGTGAGTGCATCTCAATAGTCCAAAGTGTCTTTCTTTCCTCGTCTCCCCTCCTTTACCTGTACTGTGAAAGAACCGGGAAGGGGAAAGACACTCCCCAGTAGGGTTGAACCGGGAAGGGGAAAGACACTCCCCAGTAGGGTTGAACCGGGAAGGGGAAAGACACTCCCCAGTAGGGTTGAACCGGGAAGGGGAAAGACACTCCCAAGTAGGGTTGAACCGGGAAGGGGAAAGACACTCCCCAGTAGGGTTGAACCGGGAAGGGGAAAGACACTCCCCAGTAGGGTTGAACCGGGAAGGGGAAAGACACTCCCCAGTAGGGTTGAACCGGGAAGGGGAAAGACACTCCCAAGTAGGGTTGAACCGGGAAGGGGAAAGACACTCCCCAGTAGGGTTGAACCGGGAAGGGGAAAGACACTCCCCAGTAGGGTTGAACCGGGAAGGGGAAAGACACTCCCCAGTAGGGTTGAACCGGGAAGGGGAAAGACACTCCCCAGTAGGGTTGAACCGGGAAGGGGAAAGACACTCCCAAGTAGGGTTGAACCGGGAAGGGGAAAGACACTCCCCAGTAGGGTTGAACCGGGAAGGGGAAAGACACTCCCCAGTAGGGTTGAACCGGGAAGGGGAAAGACACTCCCCAGTAGGGTTGAACCGGGAAGGGGAAAGACACTCCCCAGTAGGGTTGAACCGGGAAGGGGAAAGACACTCCCCAGTAGGGTTGAACCGGGAAGGGGAAAGACACTCCCCAGTAGGGTTGAACCGGGAAGGGGAAAGACACTCCCCAGTAGGGTTGAACCGGGAAGGGGAAAGACACTCCCCAGTAGGGTTGAACCGGGAAGGGGAAAGACACTCCCCAGTAGGGTTGAACCGGGAAGGGGAAAGACACTCCCCAGTAGGGTTGAACCGGGAAGGGGAAAGACACTCCCCAGTAGGGTTGAACCGGGAAGGGGAAAGACACTCCCCAGTAGGGTTGAACCGGGAAGGGGAAAGACACTCCCCAGTAGGGTTGAACCGGGAAGGGGAAAGACACTCCCCAGTAGGGTTGAACCGGGAAGGGGAAAGACACTCCCCAGTAGGGTTGAACCGGGAAGGGGAAAGACACTCCCCAGTAGGGTTGAACCGGGAAGGGGAAAGACACTCCCCAGTAGGGTTGAACCGGGAAGGGGAAAGACACTCCCCAGTAGGGTTGAACCGGGAAGGGGAAAGACACTCCCCAGTAGGGTTGAACCGGGAAGGGGAAAGACACTCCCCAGTAGGGTTGAACCGGGAAGGGGAAAGACACTCCCCAGTAGGGTTGAACCGGGAAGGGGAAAGACACTCCCCAGTAGGGTTGAACCGGGAAGGGGAAAGACACTCCCCAGTAGGGTTGAACCGGGAAGGGGAAAGACACTCCCCAGTAGGGTTGAACCGGGAAGGGGAAAGACACTCCCCAGTAGGGTTGAACCGGGAAGGGGAAAGACACTCCCCAGTAGGCTTGAACCGGGAAGGGGAAAGACACTCCCCAGTAGGCTTGAACCGGGAAGGGGAAAGACACTCCCCAGTAGGGTTGAACCGGGAAGGGGAAAGACACTCCCCAGTAGGGTTGAACCGGGAAGGGGAAAGACACTCCCCAGTAGGGTTGAACCGGGAAGGGGAAAGACACTCCCCAGTAGGGTTGAACCGGGAAGGGGAAAGACACTCCCCAGTAGGGTTGAACCGGGAAGGGGAAAGACACTCCCCAGTAGGGTTGAACCGGGAAGGGGAAAGACACTCCCCAGTATATTGCTTTGACATGTCCTGTGTTTTCCAGTCATTGCTGATGAAGGAGATGAGACTGGTAAAGATCCCCACATGAGACTTTTGAGATTCACACTTTGTCTGTGTGGTCGTTGCATCCAGACTTACTCCATTCCCTGTTCTGTAGAGAATGTCCAGGTGGACCAGCTGCTAGCCGTGTCTCTGATGGAGGAGGAGCTGAGCGGCTCCCTACATAGCCTGGACACCTCCCTGATCCAGGCCCGCAACACCCTGCAGGTCGCCTACACAGAGGTGCAGCGCCTCCTACTGGTCAAACAGCAGGTACTAAGCCCGGGATGCTCACTACATCTACCTGGGTTGTGATCAGTAGGGATGAAAGGGAAGGAAACCGAGTGAAACGGAGGTTCTACCTGGATTCTTCTATTAAGATACACATAGGAACGACCCTGGTATAGAGGATGAAGTGGCATCGGTTTCACTTTTGTTGTCTGTGTTTCAGGTTACCACAGAGATTAACGGTCTCCGAGCCAAGCGTATTGAGATCCTGCAGGGGATGCAAGGGGCAGTGGCAGCGGCTACGGTGCCTACCCACCACCCCTCACTCCTTCCTCTGTCCAACCTCTGTATCCCCTCCCCCACTGGGCCCACATCTGCGGCACCCTTGTCGCCCTATCCCAATTTGACCCCGGCTTACCCCTCTACCTCCTCTGCCATACCCATCCTAAACCCCACCCCCTCCACCTCAGTGAACCTGCCTGTCAAAGAAGAGCCTGTCTCTCTCAACAGCCAGTTTCGCGCCACCCCCTCACGCAGTCCTGTCATTTCCTATCCCCTCGTGAACCCTCCCTCCACCACCCCTGTCGTCGTTCCCTCACCTCTACCCATCCCCATAACCGCCAAATCCCCTTCCACCACAGTGGCCCTTCCTGCTACTACACCACCTGCTGTTGCGACACTCGGCCAGCAGAGGGTGGTGGGTAGCTCCATCTCAGTGTCCTCCAGCACCAAGAAGCTGAGAAGGCAAAAGAAGCAGAGCAAGGAGAAGGCAACCAGGATGACCAAGTCAAAGCGGGAAGACATTCAAGACCAGAGTTCAACCGCCAGTTCCACCACCAGTGACTCTGAGGACTGGGAGGACCAAGAGGGGCTCACCCTCACTTCTGTCCACCTCACACAGGGGCGGAAAGACCCTCTATTGGGGCAGGAGAAGGACGGGGGTAAAGGGGGTGACGAAGGAGACAGCGACTGCTACGTTGAGACAGTCACTGTAGAGCGCCAGCCGAGATCCAACATGGACGTCGTCGCCATCGATGACTCGGACGTCGAGGAGGAGCCGGAGGCCATTGTTCCACACACCCCTGCTCCCGCACAGCTCCCCTCCACCCCTCCTGCCCCACCTAGGTCTGTGTGTGTGGAGGTGAACTCTAGCGGTACCCAGACAGTCGTGGTAAAGGAGGACCGTAAGGACGTCAAACTAACAGACACCAGCTACGGGTTAGTCTCTTTACTGTACATTTACCATAAAGGAATAAACAATAACATCTCAAGGACCTAGGTATCAATAACCGTAATGAAAGCAAAATTGTTTGGTAATTGCTAGATCAGTGTATCCAGGCGTTGTAGTGTTTCCAGGCATTATGTTATTAGAGTATCAACCCACATCGTTGCATTAGAATCCTCTTTTGAATGCAATGTGAAATACCTGTGGTTTCTGTTTCCCCAGCAAAATGAAGTTACGCCCTGTAACTGTGAAAGAGAAACCTAGTCCCCCAAGTGAGTTACCTGCTTCATTTGTCCACTTCCACCATTTTTTTTGGCTGAAATGAAAGATAGTCAATTAGTCATAAACGTTGAATTTTAATGCCGCACAGCGTGAGTGTATTATATGTCTGTGTTTGTAAGTCAGTTTACACGATGTATGAGTTTCTGTCTGTTCGATAACTCGTTTTTGGGATATGGCTCAGTTTCCTGGTTTTGACCCTCTATCTCTCCCCCCTCAGAGTGTGCCGACGTGGCTGAGGAGCAGGAGCCGTCTCTGGGGAGCTTCGAGGGCCACACTGGCACCGTCCATGACCTCCAGATCCACGGGGGCTTCTTGTATACATGTTCAGGGGATAACACAGCACGAGCATATTGCCTAGTGGTGCGTATAGAACAGGTGTATAGGACAGGGGTCTCAAACATTTTCTTGCCCAGGGACCCCCTTGCAGACAACCAAGCACACCCCACCCAGGCAAAGGGTTACCCAGGGACCCCCGTTATACGTTAGCAAAATTTCACGTCTTATTATCTCAGGGGATTGATAATGGCAAGGAGAAGTGGTCATTGTCCTGTTGAAAAACAAATGATAGTCCCACTAAGCGCAAACCAGATGGGGTGGTGTATCGCTACAGAATGCTGTGGTAGCCATGCTGGTTAAGTGTGCCTTAAATTCTAAATAAATCACTGACATTGTCACCAGCAAAGCATCCCCACACCATCACACCACCTCCTCCATGCTTCACGGTGAGAACCACACATACTGAGATCATCCGTTCACCTACTCTGTGTCTCAAAAAGACATGGCGATTGGAACCACAAATCTCAAATTTGGACACATCAGACGAAAGGACAGATTTCCACCGGTCTAATGTCCATTGCTCGTGTTTCTTGGCCCAAGCAAGTCTCTTCTTCTTATTAATGTCCTTTAGTGGTGGTTACTTTGCTGCAATTCAACCATGAAGGCCTGATTCCCCGCAGTCTCCTCTGAACAGTTGATGTTGAGATGTGTATGTTACTTGAACTCTGTGAAGCATTTATTTGGGCTGCAATCTGAGGTGCAGTTAACTCTAATGAACTTATCCTCTGCAGCAGAGGTAACTCTGGGTCTTCCTTTCCTGTGGCGGTACTCATGAGAGCCAGTTTCATCATAGCGCTTGATGGTTTTTGCGACTGCACTTGAAGAAACTTTCAAAGTTCTTAATGTTCTGGATTGACTGACCTTCATGTCTAAAAGTAATGATGGACTGCTGTTTCTCTTTGCTTATTTGAGCTGTTCTTGCCATAATATGGACTTGGTCTTTTACCAAATAGGTCTATCTTCTGTATACCACCCTTACCTTGTCACAACTGATTGGCTCAGACTCATTAAGAAGGAAAGAAATTCCACAAATGATCTTTTAACAAGGCACACCTGTTAATTGCATTGCATTCCAGGTGACTTCCTCATGAAGCTGGTTGAGAGAATGCCAAGAGTGTGCAAAGCTGTCATCAAGGCAAAGGGTGGCTACTTTGAGGAATCTCAAATATAAAACATACTTTGATTTGTTTAACACTTTTTTTGATTACGACATGATTCCATGTGTGTTATTTCATAGTTTTGATGTCTTCTATTATTCTACAATGTAAATTTGGTTTGACTGACAGGCTTACATTGCTGAAATACTGTATTTTTGTCCCTGTGGTGTTCAGAGCAAAGCGTGCCAAGCGGTGTTTGAGGGCCACACCAACAAGATCAACTGCCTGCTGGTGTCATCTCTGCCCGGCCTGCCAGCACGTCTCTACACCGGCTCCAGTGACCTCACCATCCGCTGCTTCAGCATCAAGGTACCACACCCCTTTCATAACACAGTGCCTTCAGAAAGTATTCACACCCCTTGACTTTTTCCACATTTTGCGGTGTTATAGCCTGAATTTGAAATTGATTAGATTTAGATATTTTTGGTCGCTGGCCTATCCACCATACCCCATAATGTCAAAGTGGATTCATATTTTTAGTTTTTTTTTTACCATTTTAATAAAAAATGAAATCTGAAATGTCTTGACTCACACCGTGTGCAATAGTGTTTAACATGTTTTCTTTATGACTACCTCATCTCTGCACCCACACGCATACAATAATCTGTAAGGTCCCTCAGTCGAACAGTGAATTTCAAACAAAGATTCATCCACAAAGACCAGGGAGGTTTTCCAATGACTCGCAAAGAAGGGCACCTATTGGTAGATGGGTAGAACATTTTAAAAGCAGACATTGAATACCCTTTGAGCATGGTGAAGTTTTTAATTACACTTTGGATGGTGTATCAATAAACATACAGTCGTCCTTCCTAACTCAGTTGCCGGAGAGGAAGGAAACTGCTCAGTGATTTCGCCATGAGGCCAATGGTGACTTTAAAACTGTTACAGCGTTTAATGGCTGTGAGGTAGGTAGGGCTCACCACATTTAGTTGACTGGTCGATTGTTTGGTCTATAGGCTTTTGGTTGACCGAGATTTCTTTGGTTTAGCAGTCGCAATCTTTATTTTTTATGTTGTATAAGACACCTGTCTGATTCGCGCCTGTCTCAGTGGACTAATCCATTGTGGAGGCCACGCGGATGGCATAGTCCATCACTAAGACATGTGATACTGAAATTGTATATGATTTATATTATGTAAAAATAATGGTGCAACACAAATAAATCTATTTTATAACAAATGTGCTTTCTCCCGTGTTGGATATGTTCGCTGTCCACGGTTCTGAAACATGATCTTCAGTCCCCTATAGAATTGGCACCTTTCCCTATGTTGCTATGTGCATAATAGCAAAATGTATTTTTTATTTATTTTACTTTTATTTAACTAGGCAAGTAAGTGAAGAACAAATTCTTATTCTCAATGACGCCCTTGGAAAAGTGGGTTAACCTCTCTTGGGTAGGGGGCAGTATTTTCACTTCCGGATGAAAAGTGTGCCCAAAGAAACCTGCCTGTTACTCAGGCCCAGAAGCTAGGATATGGATATAATTGGTCTACTCGGATAGACAACACTCTAAAGTTTCTAAAACTGTTAAAATGATGTCTGTGAGTATAATAGAACTCATATGGCAGGCGAAACCCCGAGGACAAACCACCCCCCCCCCCCCCCCCCCCCAAAAAAATAAATTCATCCTACCACTGTTTTCAATGGCTGTCACTTTTATTATAAGGCGAAATCCTCCCAGATTGCAGTTCCTACGGCTTCCACTAGATGTCAACAGTCTTTAGAAAGAGTTTCATGAAAATTTAGCCAGAAATTGTAGTTTTGCTAGGTGGCTCCCGTTTTGGCTGTAGTGTTTCCAAGCGCGTGGAAGAGAGCGCGTTCTTTGGTATTTTTCTCCGGTAAAGACTAACGATTCTCCGTCTTAAATTTTATCGTTTATTTACGTATTAGGCTACCTAAGGTTTGATTATAAGCGTTGTTTGACTTGTTTGGAAAAGTTTATTAGTAACGTTTGGGATTCATTTTGTATGCATTTTGATGGAGGGACACTGGGTGGATTATTGACTGAAGCGCGCCAGATAACCTGAGTTTTTATGGAAATGAAGAAGGACATTATCGAACAAAAGTACCATTTGTGATGTATCTGGGACCTTTTGGAGTGCCAACAGAAGATCATCAAAGGCATTTATTATATCGCTATTTCTAACTTTTGTGGCGCACCTGCCTGGTTGAAATATGTTTTTCATCCTTTTGTATGCGGGGCGCTGTCCTCTGATAATCGCATGGTGTGCTTTCGTAAAGCCTTTTTGAAATCTGACAGCGGCTGGATTAACAAGAAGTTACGCTTTATTTTGATGTATTACACTTGTGATTTTATGAAAGTTAAATATTTATAATTCTGTAGTTTGAATTCGCGCTCTGCAATTTCACCGGATGTTGGCCGGACGCTACCGTCCCACCTGCCCATAAGAAGTTAACTGCCTTGTTCAGGGGCGGAAGACAGATTTTTACCTTGTCAGCTCGGGGATTCGATCTTGCGACATTTGGGTTACTAGTCCAGTGCTCTAACCACTAGGCTACCAGCATATTGGGATTGAGAACAATGCGGCGGAGGCAGCAGCAGGAGAGATCAGGAAACAGCCCTTGCGTTAGCCTAATTGTCTAAGAAAATTGAGGAGAGCGGAAACTCCGCAACTTAATTAGGTCTATAATCAATAGCCTAACTGTTAAATGTGCCTGGCTTTATAAATCATCCAGATTTACAGTTGAGTCGGAAGTTTACATACATTTAGGTTGGAGTCATTAACTCGTTTTTCAACCAATCCACCAATTTCTTGTTAACAAACTATAGTTTTGGCAAGTCGGTTAGGACATCTACCTTGTGCATGACACAAGTAATTTTTCCAACAATTGTTTACAGACAGATTATTTCACTTATAATTCACTGTATCACAATTCCAGTGGGTCAGAAGTTTACATACACTAAGTTGACTGTGCCTTTAAACAGCTTGGGAAAATTCCAGAAAATGTTGTCATGGTTTTAGAAGCTCCTGTGGATGTATTTCAAGGCCTACCTTCAAACTCAGTGCCTCTTTGCTTGACATTATGGGAAAATCAAAAGAAATCAGCCAAGACCTCAGAAATAAATGGTAGACCTCCACAAGTCTGGTTCATCTTTGGGAGCAATTTCCAAACGCCTGAAGCTACCACGTTCATCTGTACAAAAAATATTACGCAAGTATAAACACCATGGGACCACGCAGCCGTCATACCGCTCGGGAAGGAGACATGTTCTGTTTCCTAGAGATGAAGGTACTTTGGTGCGACAAGTGCAAATCATTCCCAGAACAACAGCAAAGAACCTTGTGAAGATGCTGAAGGAAACGGGTACAAAAGTATCTATATCCACAGTAAAACGAGTCCTATATCGACATAACCTGAAAGGCCGCTCAGGAAGGAAGAAGCAACTGCTCCAAAACCGCCATTTAAAAAAAGCCAGACTACGGTTTGCAACTGCACATGGGTACAAAGATCGTACTTTTTGGAGAAATGTCCTCTGGTCTGATGAAACAAAAATAGAACTGTTTGGTCATAATGACCATCGTTATGTTTGAAGGGAAAAGAGGGAGGCTTGCAAGCCAAATAACACCATCCCAACCGTGAAGCACGGGGGTGGCAGCATCATGTTGTGGGGGTGCTTTGCTGCTGGAGGGACTGGTGCACTTCACAAAATAGATGACATCATGATAAAAGAAAATTGTCGATATATTGAAACAACATCCCAAGACATCAGTCAGGAAGTTAAAGCTTGGTCGCAAATGGGTCTTCCAAAATGGACAATGACCCCAAGCATACTTCCAAATTTGTGGCAAAATGGCTTAAGGACAACAAAGTCAAGGTATTGGAGTGGCCATCACAAAGCCCTGACCTCATGCTAGAGACAATTTGTGAGCAGAACTGAAAAAATTGTGTGCGAGCAAGGAGGCCTACAAACCTGACTCAGTTACACCAGCTCTGTCAGGAGGAATGGGCTAAAATTCACCCAATTTATTGTGGGAAGGTTGTGGAAGGCTACCTGAAACGTTTGACCTAAGTTAAACAATTTAAAGGCAATGCTACCAAATACTAATTGAGTGTATGTAAACTTCTGACCCACTGGGAATGTGATGAAATAAATAAAATCTGAAATAAGTCATTCTCTCTAGTAATATTCTGACATTTCACATTCTTAAAATAAATTGGTGATCCTAACTGACCTAAGACAGGGAATTTTTATTGGGATTAAATATCAGGAATTGTGAAACTGAGTTTACATTTATTTGGTTAAGGTGTTTGTAAACTTCTGACTTCAACTGTATCTACAGAAATCAGACAGATCCTGTTTATGTTGCCTGTTTGAGTGTTTGTTTAATAGCCCACTGATTCAGTGAGCACCAAGCCTCATGTAACGGCAAAATGTCTGACAAAACAATTTAACAGATTCAGCTGTTTTTAAGCTTTGCTATAATAATGGCTTTTAAAAAATTGTTAGAGCAGACTGGTATTACTTATTAATATTACTTATTAATATACTTATTAATTGAGTGTTTACTCTGTTTCAAACAGACAGAAAGGGTATATTGTAATTTAACAGCACCAGTTTGTCACACTTTAATATGCACACAACTCTCACTCCTATAGCCTCCCTTTTCTTGATCTCCTTTTTCTTGTTATTACAATTATTTTTATGATCGTCTTTGTAATAAGTAATGCCATTATCATTAGTAGGCTTAGTATCGTATCCTTGTATAACCACCATCGAGCTCTAGGCCTTAGAGCGCTTCCTGTTTAGTCTTTAATACCGTAACTTACTTAGGCCTATATTTCACTATATAGGCTACTGGATCAGAGCGTTGAATATTTAGCCTAAACAAAAAAATAAAACGCGTTTCACGAATGCATGCAGCTGTTTTTAGTCTGCTGTAATAGGCTTTATATATTTATATATATATATATATATATATATATATATATATATATATATATTTATTTATTTATTTATTTATTTATATATTTATATATTTATTTTGAATGTTATGACTCTTGCACACTTATTTATTTAGTGTTTACACTGTTACAACTTGTTAGAAGAAATAATACTATTGTAATCTAACAGCAACAGTTTGGGACACAATACTCACACAACGCCTGTTTCCTATACCCTCCTTATTCTTGATCTCCAGTCATTTCCACAACTAAGTCAAACATCTTCCACAGGTCTGACTTCCCCTTTTTTTTTTCTCTGAGCAACCAGTAAACATTCTCCTGTTTTCAAGTGTATTTTTCACGTCCTCCGCATCCAGTTTGCTGTCATGTGTTATTGTTTTTTGGTGTTTGTTTATTGATGTGATAATGATATGCTATAGGTCAGACCCTATTGGTCACATGCATGCCATGCGTACTTGTTTCACGTAAAGAGAGCAAGGTTTGAGGGAATAGGGAATGTTTTTCCTGAACTAATTAGGGATTATGGTAACAAATTTCAGTCAGAAACGAGTAAGAAACTAAATGGCTGATTTTTGTTGCAGCTTCAGCACCGAGAGCGCAATTAACACTTGCTGTGCTGTGGTGCCTTCACTGTAGTAGGGAGGAGAGCGAGACAATGTGCGCCAATCACACAGGCACTCGCTATAAAAAAAAATGTTTTACACAGTGTGACCATCAGGCTCTTTCTTTAGTCATTTGTGTGTCTTAATTATTTAATCAAACAGTGTGCTTAAAGCATCAGACAAGCTCAGTGCATATGTAGTTGGTTTTATTCAAACACATAAGGTGAATCTGTCTATATATGGAAAAGTAGTCGATTGGTTGAAAGAACTGGACAACTCCTGGTCAACCAATGATTTTTTTCACCCGGGGACAGCCCTAGTGATAGGAGAAAACAGGATGGGTCAACAACATTGTAGTTACTCCACAATACTAACCTAATTGACAGTGAGAAGAAGGAAGTCTGTACTGAATAAAAATGTACCCAGAAAGACAGACTGGGGTGCTTCTAAGAAGTTTTGACTCGGGGGAGGGGGGGGGGTGTTATGTAAATGTGATATTTCTGGTCACTTTGTCATTATGATGTATTGTGTGTAGATGTGTCATCTTTTGATTTGAGAATTCTCTTCCTATACATCACATACCCTCTCCCTACTGTATATCTGTTGTCCTCATTTCCCTCTTCAGTCAAAGAAGTGCCTTGAGCAGATCTCTCTGTCCGACCGGGTGCTGTGTCTGCACATTCACTGGAACATCCTGTACGTAGGCCTGGCAAATGGATCTGTGGTCAGCTTTGAGGTCAAGGTGAGTTTTGAAATCATAAAGCATCTGAGTAGGTGTGCTGATCTGGGATCAGGTCCCCCTTATCCATATGATTTTATTCTCTCTCCATTACAATCAAAAAGGCACAACCAATCCTAGATTGGCACTCCTTCTCTGAGACGCTTTGATTGGTCCTTTATTCAACATGGTAGTTCCTAGTTATAGCTTGGGTCAGAATATGGAACAAACATTTCCGTTCTCTTCCTCTTCTCCTTCCTCTCCCTTACTCTCTTCCTCCCCCTCCCTCTCTCCCCTGCAGACCCAGAGGCAGCTGGATGTGTTCGAGTGCCACGGCCCACGGGGGGTGAGCTGCCTGGGCACATCCCAGGAGGGAGCGCGGCGGGTGCTGCTAGTGGGCTCTTACGACAGCACCATCAGCGTACGTGACGCCAAGAGCGGTCTGCTGCTGCGCTCACTGCAGGGCCACACCAAGACCGTCCTCTGTATGAAGGTGAGGAGTCGGGTAGTTGATATGATCTAAAATAGAAATCTTATCGTATGTCAGCACTGTGTCCAGGGTCAGGGGTCAATGTGTTCAATTGGGGAGTCAATCCCGACCCTTTACCGAGATCACATTTCCCTCTTAGACCATATGGACAGGAGCGACCTGATCCTAGGTCAGCATGCCTACGCTGACACTGCATATTTCAGGGTTTGTTCTCTAGTAGTGGTCTGAATGTGATGCAATCAGTGTTTTATTCTCATTTTGGGCGCTAGAGTTAACACTTGGCATGTTTAATGTAACGTTAATTTGTTGGTGGTCTTGAACGGACAACTCTGACTGCCTGTCAGATATGATCATTCTTACCCCATTTGTCTGATGTCAGGTGGTGAATGACCTGGTCTTCAGCGGCTCCAGTGATACGGCTGTACACGCCCACAACATCCACGTGAGTGTCAAACCCCTCCCATCAATTTCCTTTTTCACATAATCATCGTAACACATTCATTCCTGTATGACGGAACGGTCATGTGGATGTAGTTGATTTATTTCATTTCAGTCTTTTTGGTTGACATCTTCCTTGCTCCCTCTGTGTCTGTGCATGCGTAGACGGGTGAGCTGGTCCGTATCTATAAGGGTCACAGCCATGCAGTCACAGCGTTAGCCATCTTAGGGAAGGTTATGGTGACAGCCTGCCTGGACAAGTTGGTGCGCGTCTACGAGTTACAGGTGGGTCTGCCTCATCCTACACTCCTTCAATGGCATTATCCACTCACTCAGATTACCAGCTTATCTGTCGCTCTCTCCGTCTGTCGATCTCTCTCTCAATTCAATTCCATTCAATTTGCTTTATTGGCATCCGGTAACAATGTACATATTGCCAAAGCTCACTTTGGATATTTACACTATGAAAATAATAAGAATCGAAATTGTCAACGGGACAACAGTAACAACAATAACCAAGGGTCAAAATAACCATACATTGAACAATAACAATAAGCATACAGTAGAGTACATGTGCAGGTTGATTGGTCTGTCAGACACTGTCCCTCATCTTATGGCAGGCAGCAATGTAGTGCGCTGCCAACGCACAGCTCTCTGCGTCCTCCCCCAACAGGACTGGTAGCCTATCCTCATCAGAGAGGTCTTTGAAACCTTGAATAACGGTTTCAAATTTGGGGAAATGACACTATCTAATTGTTTTATATTTTTGATATCTAATTGTTTTATATTTTTGACATTTTGTAAGGAAATGCAGCTCTGTCATGTTCTGCTGTGGTGCAGTGGTTGCACAGCCTTTCCTCTACAAGGAACCAAGTATTCCTGTGCTCACTGAGCATGTACTTTGTCACGGTTTTTCTAAGGTTTTGATCAGTAACCATGGTCAAATAGTTTGCCATGGTGTACTGTCAATTTAGGGCCAGATCGCACTGCATTTTGCTTTGTGCTTGTGTTTCCCAATAAGCAATGTAGTTTTGATTGTGTTGTAATTTGTTTTATTCTGATTGATTGGATGTTCTGGTCCTGAGGCTTCAGTGTGTTAGTAGAACACGGTTGTGAATCCAGGACCAGCTGGATTTTATTATTATTTTTTATTTCACCTTTATTTAACCAGGTAGGCTAGTTGAGAACAAGCCTACCTGGCTTCTCATTTACAACTGCGACCTGGCCAAGATAAAGCAAAGCAGTGCAACACAAACAACAACACAGAGTTACACATGGAATAAACAAACACAGTCAATAATACAGTACAAAAAGTCTATATACAGTGTGTGCAAATGAGGTAGAATAACGGAGGTAAGGCAATAAATAGACCATAGTGGTGAAATAATTACAATATAGCAATTAAACACTGGAGTGATAGATGTGCAGAAGATGAGTGTGCAAGTAGAGATATTGGGGTGCAAAGGAGCAAAATAACAATATGGGGATGAGGTAGATATATGGGCTATGTACAGGTGCAGTGATCTATGAGCTGCTCTGACAGCTGGTGCTTAAAGCTAGTGAGGGAGATATGAGTCTCCAGCTTCAGTGATTTTTGCAGATCGTTCCAGTCATTGGCAGCAGAGAACTGTAAGGAAAGGAAGCCGAAGGAGGAATTGGCTTTGGGGGTGACCAGTGAAATACACCTGCTGGAGCGTGTGCTACGGGTGGGTGCTGCTATGGTGACCAGTGAGCTGAGATAAGGTGGGGCTTTACCTAGCAAAGTCTTATAGATGACCTGGAGCCAGTGGTTTTGGCAACGAATATGAAGAGGGCCAGCCAATGAGAGCATACAGGTCGCAATGGTGGGTAGTATATGGGGCTTTGGTGACAAAATGGATGACACTGTGATAGACCGCATCTAATTTGCTGAGAGTGTTGGAGGCTATTTTGTAAATGACATCGCCGAAGTCAAGGGTCGGTAGGATAGTCAGTTTTACGAGGGCATGTTTAACAGCATGAGTGAAGGAGGCTTTTGCGAAATAGGAAGCTGATTCTAGATTTAATTTTGGATTGGAGATGCTTAATGTGAGTCTGGACGGAGAGTTTACAGTCTAACCACACACCTAGGTATTTGTTGTTGTCCACATATTCTAAGTCAGAACCGTCCAGAGTAGTGATGCTAGGCAGGCGGGAAGGTGTCTGCAGGGATCAGTTGAAGAGCATGCATTTAGTTTTTCTTGCATTTAAGAGCAGTTGGAGGCCACGGAAGGAGAGTTGTATGGCATTGAAGCTCGTCTGGAGGTTAGTTAACAGTGTCCATAGAAGGGCCAGAAGTATACAGAATGGTGTCATCTGTGTAGAGGTGGATCAAAGAGTCACCAGCAGCAAGAGCGACATCATTGATGCATACAGAGAAGGGAGTTGGCCCAAGAATTTAACCCTGTGGCACCCCCATAGAGACTGCCAGAGGTCCTCACAACAGGCCCTCCAATTTGACACACTGAACTCTGTCTGAGAAGTAGTTGGTGAACGAGGTGAGGCAGTGATTAGAGAAACCAAGGCTGTTGAGTCTGTGGTGATTGACAGAGTCGAAAGCCTTGGCCAGGTCGATGAATACAGCTGTGCACAGTATTGTCTCTTATCGATGGCGGTTATGATATCGTTTAGGACCTTGAGCGTGGCTGAGGTGCACCCATGACCAGCTCGGAAGCCAGATTGCATACCGGAGAAGGTACCGTGGGATTCGAAATGGTCTGTGATCTGTTTGTTCACTTGGCATTCAAAGACCTTAGAAAGGCAGGGTAGGATAGATATAGGTCTGTAGCAGTTTGGGTCTAGAGTGTCTCCCCCTTTGAAGAGGGGGATGACCGCGGCAGCTTTACAATCTTTGGGGATCTCAGACGATACGGAAGAGGTTGAACAGGCTAGTAATAGGGGTTGCAACAATTTCGGTGGATAATTTTAGCAAGAGAGGGTCCAGATTGTCTAGACCGGCTGATTTGTAGGGGTCCAGATTTTGCAGCACTTTCAGAACATCAGCTATCTGAATTTGGGTGAAGGAGAAGATGGGGAGGCTTGGGCAAGTTGCTGTGGGGGATGCAGGGCTGTTGACCGGGGTAGGGGTAGCCAGGTGGAAAGCATGGCCAGCTGTAGAAAAATGCTTTTTGAAATTCTCAATTATCGCAGATTTATCGGTGGTGACAGTGTTTCCTAGCCTCAGTGCAGTGAGCAGCTGGGAGGAGGTGCTCTTATTGTCCATGGACTTTAGTGTCCTAGAACTTTTTGGCGTTTTTGCTACAGGATGCAAATTTCTGTTTGAAAAAGCTAGCCTTTGCTTTCCTAACTGCCTGTGTATATTGGTTCCTAACTCCCCTGAAAAGTTGCATATCGCAGGGGCTATTCGATGCTAATGCAGTACACCACAGGATGTTTTTTGTGCTGGTCAAGGGCAGTCAGGTCTGGAGTGAACCAGGGGCTATATCTTTTCCTGGTTCAAAATTTTTTGAATGGGGCATGCTTATTTAAGATGGTGAGGAAAGCACTTTTAAAGACTAACCAGGCATCCTCTACTGACGGAATGAGGTCAATGTCCTTCCTGGATACCCGGGCCAGGTCGATTAGAAAGGCCTGCTCGCTGAAGTGTTTTAGGGAGCGTTTGACAGTGATTAGGGGTGGTCGTTTGACCGCGGACCCATTACGGACGCAGGCAATGAGGCAGTGATCGCTGAGATCCTGGTTGAAGACATCAGAGGTGTATTTGGAGGGCAGGTTGATCAGGATAATATCTATGAGGGTTCCTGTGTTTAAAGATTTGGGGTTGTACCTGGTAGGTTCATTGATCATTTGTGTGAGATTGAGGGCATCAAGTTTAGATTGCAGGACGGCCGGGGTGTTAAGCATGTCCCAGTTTAGGTCACCTAACAGCACGAGCTCTGAAGAAAGATGGGGGGCAATCAATTCACATACGGTGTTCAGGGCACAGCTGGGGCAGAAAGTGGTCTATAGCACCTTTTGGATGAGGGGACTCTTTTCTTTGCTCAGCTCTTGACATTGTACTTTAGATCTTTCCAATACTGAATTGCTCTTTTTTGAGTTTTTATTATTAGTGGATATTGGCCTAATTCTGCCCTGCATGCATTGTTTGTAGTTTTCCTCTGGACATGTAGGAAAATCTTACAGATCTCTGCATGCAGGGTTTCAATGGGGTGTTTGTCCACTTGGTGAAATCTTGTTTTGGACCCCACACCTTGCATAAAGTGCAATTGGTTCAATGACACATTCAATTAGTTTTAGCCAGATTTTAATGTGTTTTCAATTTGAATTTGTTTTTAATGGCGTAGAATGTCCTATGTGCTTTCTCTCAGTTCATTCACTGCCTCATTAAGGTGTCCAGTTGAGCTTATTTTTAAACCTATGTAATTGTAGTGTGTGCAGTACTCTATATATTTTGTACCATTTTTTTTTTTCTTTTTTTTTCTTTTTTTATGGGTGGATCAGCTTAGTATTGCGGAAAGAATGTTGCTTCCAATGTAATTGTCTGCATCATTTCCATTCCCCCATATTTTTTTGGGTAAATATATATATCCATACACGTATGCATACATATACACATATATACATACACATACCTATATAGACATACATACTTTTTTAAAGAATATGCCTTTATTATTATTCCCCGCGACCCTACCACCAATCCCCCAATTGGAGTAAACTTATAAACACTTCTGCTTTTACCTTCAATTTCTACATCTTATACCTATCTTACAGACACAGTCCACTTTACAATAGTTCTCTCTTATTTGTTCTTAGTCCTTCCTCTATTTCTGTTGTCCATCCAGTTTGATTTCCACTTGTAACTGTGCTATTTCACAAAAGCTCCGCACCTATACACATTTCACAGATCCCGTATGCCCTATATTGTTTATCTTGTTATTAGTCCCACCCTTCAGCTCCACCCAACCCCTCCCATCTATCTTCCAACATCATCCATTTCGGATTTCTATTTGCCATACATTTCTCAACTGTGCTGTGATGCTTCACAAAAGACCTGAACCTTCCTATTCTCATAGCTTCTACAGATTGTAAATTAAAAATAAACATCTTTGCCAAAATAATTATTATATTATTGATTGATTGACTATGGCTTTTCAAATCCCCCAGTATTGCTATCTGTAGCGTTAGTTTTAGGCAAATGTTGCAATTCTTCAGCCATTCCTGGACCTGTGACCAAAAACGAGCTACATATGGACAATACCAAAATAAATGATCTAATGACTCTGCCTCCTCACAACAGAATCTGCAGAGCTGGGAAGATTGTATACCCCATATATATAACATTCTATTAGTTGCAAGAATTTTGTACAGTAATTTATATTGAAAAATTCGAAGTTTTGAATCCGGCGTTGTTTTGCGTATCAATTCATAAACCATGTGCCATGGAATGGGTACATCGAAAATCTCTTCCCAACTATTTTGCAATTTGTATGGCACAGCTGTTAGTTTTTTGGTCCTTAAATGAAATTGGTATATGTTTTTATTTATCACACTTTTCTTTAACCATTTTTGTTCTTTAATACAGGGCCGACATACAAGTTCCTTACTTTTATCCCCTTCCACCTGCCTCTTCCATTTTTGTGGTAATGCTGCAATTAATTGGTTGTAATTTTGGGTAGAGCAGACTTTTCCATATGTCTGTGTTAGCTGCATGTGTGACATAACTCCACCAGTCCTATTTATGATATCATTCACAAAAATTATACCTTTTTTAAACATTTCTTCGATAAATACAGTTTTTTTATCAATTATTATATTTGAATTTAACCACAATATTTGTTGTACTATTTGTTCCGTCCTTTCAGGTGGATTAAACTGAAATTGCAACCAACTTTCTAAGGCTTGTTTAAAGAATAAGGATATTTTGGAGATCATTTCCTTTTCAAACAACCGAAAATGAGCAGGTGTAATCTGAATAAAGGGAAAAAGGCCCTTCTTGAACATAGGATGAGACATTCGTACCAGTTTACTAGAGAACCAGTTTGGATTTAAGTATAACTTTTGTATGACCGATGCCTTTAGTGAGAGGTCTAATGCTTTAATATTTAATAATTTCTGCCCTCCGAATTCATATTCGTTATATAAATAGGCCCTTTTAATTTTATCTGGCTTGCCGTTCCAAATAAAATTGAATATTTTTTGTTCATATAATTTAAAAAACAGGTCACTAGGTGTAGGCAAAACCATAAGCAAATAGGTAAACTGTGATATGACTAAAGAGTTAATTAGGGTGATTTTTCCACAAATAGACAGGTATTTTCCTTTCCATGGTAGCAAGATCTTATCTATTTTTGCTAACTTTCTATAAAAATTTATTGGAGTGAGATCATTTCTTTCTTTTGGGATTTTTATACCGAGTATGTCCACATCTCCGTCAGACCATTTAATTGGTAAACTACATGGCAATATAAAATGTGTATTTTTTAGTGATCCAATACGTAATATGGTACATTTATCATAATTTGGTTTTAATCCAGAGAGGATAGCAAAGGTATCTAGATCCTCTATGAGGCCCTGGAGAGACTCTAGTTGTGGTTTTAAAAGAAAACATGAATCATCAGCGTACAATGACACCTTAGTTTTTAAGCCATGGATTTCTAATCCTTTAATATTAATGTTTGATCTAATTTTAACAGCTAACATTTCGATGGCAATAATAAATAGATATGCGATAGTGGACAACCTTGTTTTACTCCTCTAGATAGTTTAAAACTTTCTGAGATGTAGCCATTATTTACTATTTTACACCTAGGGTTACTATACATAATTTTAACCCATTTTATAAGAGATTCCCCAAAATTGAAATATTCTAGGCATTTATATATAAGCTCCAGTCGTACTTTATCAAAAGCCTTTTCAAAATCAGCTATGAAAACCAGGCCTGGTGTCCCCGATATCTCATAGTGTTCTATTGTTTCCAGTACTTGCCTTATATTATCTCCAATGTATCGTCCATGTAAAAAACCTGTCTGATTAGGATGAATAATATCTGACAAAACTTTTTTTATTCTATGCGCCAAGCATTTTGCTAGGATTTTTGCATCACAACACTGAAGTGTAAGAGGTCTCCAATTTTTTAATTGGACTGGATCTTTATATATACCACTTGGGTCCTGTTTCAGTAATAACGATATCAGACCTTCTTGTTGTGTGTCTGATAATCTACCATTTATATAGGAGTGGTTAAAACAAGTTAATAATGGTCCTTTGAGTATATCAAAAAACGTTTTGTATACTTCCACTGGTATGCCATCCAGCCCTGGAGTTTTTCCATCTTTAAAGGCCCCAATTGCAACAAGCAGTTCCTCCTCTGTAATTTGGCCTTCACATGAGTCTTTCTGTTCAGATGTTAATTTTACATTATTAATAGGAAAAAAATCCATACAATTAGTTTCAGTTAGTGGAGATGGAGGAGCCTGAAACGAAAACATTTTCTTAAAGTACTTTACTTCCTCTTTCAAAATATCATTTGGTGAATCATGCGTGACTCCATCATTTGTCACAAGTTTTAATACATTTTGTTTGGTAGCATTTCTATATTGAAGATTGAAAAAGAATTTGGTGCATTTTTCCCCATATTCCATCCAGTTCGCTTTATTTTTATAATATATTACACTGGATCTTTCTTGAATAAGTTCCTCCATTTCTTTTTGTTTTTCCTCTAAATTATTCTGTGCCTCTATGGTACCGTTTTTATTGCTATCTAACTGTACTGTTAGTCCTTCAATTTCCTTTGTTAATATGGACTCTTTTGATCTAAATTGCTTTTGTTTTATAGATGAGTACTGAATTGCATGGCCTCTAAAGGCACACTTAAAAGTGTCCCATACAATAAGGGGATCTGCTGTACCTATGTTATGTCTGAAAAAGTCAGTTATAAAATCTTCTGTCCTAGTTCTAAACAATTTATCATCTAGTAGACTTTGATTAAATTTCCAATATCCTCGCCCACGTGGAAATTCTGTAAGAGAAATATATATGCCAATTATGTGATGATCCGACCGCATTCTATCCCCTATCAACACTTTTTTAACTTTTGGTGCCAGAGAGAATGGAATAAGAAAGTAGTCAAGACGACTAGCTTGATTCAGCCTCCGCCATGTATATCTCACTAAATCAGGGTATTTAAGTCTCCATATATCCACTAATTCCAATATATCCATGACATTCATGATTTCCTTAAGTGCCTGAGGGTGATAATTTGTAGTGTGATTTCCTTTCCGGTCTATAGAGCTATTTAAGACCGTATTAAAATCTCCCATTATAATAATAGAGTCTAGTGTTGCTTGTAGAGTTGATAAGTTCTTATATATATTTTCAAAGAAGCTTGGATCATCATTATTCGGACCGTATAGGTTAACAAGCCATATTTGTTTATTGTCCAATAACATATTTAAAATAATCCATCTACCTTGAGGATCTGTTTGGACAATTTGCACATTTGGGTCAAAATTATTGTTAATTAAGATCATCACCCCTTTTGAATTTCTTTGCCCATGGGAGAAATATATTTTGCCCACCCAGTTCTTTTTCCACAAAACTTCATCTAAAACTGTTGAATGGGTTTCCTGTAAACAATAAATATTATAATCCTTCTCTTTTAGCCAGGTAAATACTGATCGTCTTTTCTTATTATCTGCTAAGCCATTACAATTGTAACTGGCTATACTTATTTCACCACTTACCATGAGACACACCTTTCATTCTTTTAATCAGAATATATTTTTGTAAACGTACTATTAAAAAGTAACATAATGATTGAGTGTCTATATAGTTGTACCATGATATTTGCATTTCTACTAAGTAAACCTCCAATTGGTCACTACTATTCCACCCGCTAAAAGGCCTCATCTCGAGATGGCTTGTCATCCCAATGCCCGGCAGACCACCCTCGACCCCCTGTATCCCATAGCCCTGAACCGACTGGGATCCATTCTTTGAAAAGAGCATACAGTTCCATTTACCGAATTGAAGTAAATCAATTGCCATATGCATTTCCATTGCCGTCACCTCGATTTGTATTATATATAGCTGTGGATCATCCTCTATTGTACCTTACATCTTTTACTTCTTCTTTCGCAACAGTTGTGGGATACACACATACACACTCAGCCCTTACCCCCACACAACCATAAGCTCACTTTCTCAACAGTTGCACCATCCCAGAGCCCAACTCAAGATGGGTCATGATTTCCAAATGCCATTGCAGTTGCAGCTGCATGAGAAGGCCTGCAAGACCGCGCAAAAAAATAAGCAAAAATTGAAATTCATTTACCATTGTCATATCCTAGATAATGGCCGTCAAATGTACACCCTATTCCTGAAAAAAAACACCCACAATACGGCCACCAGTCATGACCATGTCCCCACGCATCTCCATGCAGTCCGACCTTGATTCTGTGCCACCAGGGCCACAATAATATACCCCCTCTCTGAATGTCCGAGTGTGACCCCCTCCCCATGGGTTACTGCAGCTAGTGTTGCCAGCACTGCCACTGCCTGGGTGGGGGTACCCCACCGGAATCCCCACCGGCTAGGTACAAGGTCGTCAAGGTTCTCATTAGCAGCTTTGAGAAATTCCTTGTATATTTTCCTCTCCCTTTAGGGGGCTTTGGCTTTGCAGGACCAACCCTGCCAAGCAGGCTCAGAATCTTGAGGGGGCAGTGCTGCTCTTGGTCTCTGACCTCATTTTAGCTGCATATAGACCGCTTACAGCGAGCACATAAAACAGTTAGGGACTTCTCCTTAATATCTGGGTCATTCAGGTGGGTGTCTAGGGTATAGGGCCATAGACAGTACCATTAAAATAGGATAATAATTAGATATAATTTATTAAGATAAAAAAAATGTAGTTTTCCATGATAGGACAATAAATAAATAAGACGTATAATTCATTATAAAAGTATATCCATCATCTGAACAACATTGAAAGCCCTCTCATACCCGGCTCACAGCAATACATTGGCTCTGGGATATGCAACCATTTCATTACTCACTCACTCAACTTTCCAAACATAACAAATAAGATAAAAAATAAAATAAACACAAACCATACCATCCACACATACTGTGCCTTCTGTTTACTTAGTTTTTATCTTCACTGTGTAAAAATAGTGCTTGTGTGTTCAATTAGTTATATGTGAAGATTTATAAAAAAGCTATATTTTTTGTTGTATTGTTACAATCAGTAACCGGGCTTGAATTGTGTTTATTTTCCTCGTCTATGAGAATTTTGCAAATTTTAAAATAACCATGGAGTAGTCTTTGTGTCTCTGAACAACTGGTTATCAATATATAGTTTATCAACGACGAGAGCTACTCGTTTCGCTTTTAATCTGTTTTCTTTGAAAATTGGATACAGAACTTTGCGCCGTTCTGCAATTTCTTTCGGAAACTGATCATTCATGCCAATTTTGGTCCCAGCAAGTCTTTTACCTAGGCTTTTAACCATTATTTTATCTTTAAATGAAGCAAATTTTGCAACGATTGGGCGTTCGTACCTCTGCCCCCTCTGTCCGAAGCGGTGAACACGTTCAAGTTGGATTTTGTCGACAACTTCGCATGGAATCTGAAGCGCTGTACGGAGGAACTCTCTAACTATAGATTCAGGAACTTCTCCTTCTTTTTCTTGGATACCTGTAAGTACCAAATTCTCTCTCATGGATCTAGTTTGAATCTCCAGTAAGGCTTCCTTCAGAACGATGTTCTCTTTTTTAATTCCATTCATTTCGGTTTGAATCTTATTGACTGTCCCTTTTAGCGCGTGTGTTTCCTTCTCCAATGTCGCAGCTTTTTCATCACTCATCTCTAGGCTTGCCTTTAACTCTTTTATATCCTTACTAAGTAATTCAAGTAAACCTAGTTTGTCATTTATTGATTTTAACAGATCAGTTTCGACCTTTACCATTCCCGGTGGTGAGAATATTAAATCGTCAGTATCTGTCGAAGAATCTCGCTTGCGTTTTGTAAACGGTTCCCCTGTCTTATTCTCCGTCATGTTTGGTTGTTGTCTGTGTTCGTAATATTTGTCGATAAATGTCTCTAGTCTTAGGATTTGTTTTGTGTTATTATCCAGATTGAAGGTTTATCACTCACCAGATTATGTAGTGCTAATATTTTAGTCTATTTAGCAGATATTTTGAATATTATGTTTTATCTTGAGGTGCTCTACATAACTTCGTTCAGTCCGCCATTACCTTTACTTTACCTT